>NC_137985.1:39657874-40125284 GCF_963924665.1 Micromys minutus
ATCTGGAGCACAAGGCTGCTCCCGAGAGTCCCAGTCTATGGCTGCACTCCCTCCCCATAAGTTACAGTGCAGGAAGCTTGCACTTTCCTAGACACACCTGGACCCATTAGTATTTGCTTTGACGCCACCTCTTGGGTTAATGAGTTTTGTGAGCTGGCAACCAGCTGTGCAAAGCAGTAGTTCTTCCTTTCATTTGTTTCCCTCCACCTATTTCAGGCTTCGAGTGGCGCCTCCGTCGACACGGTGATTCGGGAGCTGATGAGCACATTGATGCTCGTCTTCCATAGCCTTTCATCTCCCCGTCATTTACTGTGCACCTGCTATGTGCCAGGCGGTGTGCCGAGTCTCTGTGGATACAGAAAGGAAATCTTCCCTGACCCTAAGGAGCTCTTACTTAAAAGACTATGATTACTGGACTTGGTAATACAGGTGCGTAAAAATGGACTCTGGCAGCAAGTGAGCAGGAACTCTGTATATAAGCATACAGGTTGTGCACTGCGCAACTCCAGGTGGTGGCATCTGGGTGGCATTTGGTCACATGCTGTAGAGCTAAATATTGTGCAACCTGTGTATTTGAAAGCCGTGCCTCGTACCCAGAAGGAGGGGGTGGTGGGCAGGAAGGAAGTCGAGAGTTAAGACGCTAATATTTTTGTTAAACTTGTTTCCTTCCATGTGGTGTAGTGGCCTCACTGCCGCCTTACCTTGAGGAGCCAGTGATCTTCATGCAAAGAGAAGGCTGCAGGATCTGGCTCTTAAGATCCCCTAGGTAACTAGTGCTGGCAGCACATTGGTTTTCCAGATTTCAGAAGATGCCCAGCATTCCGGGAGCTCTAAGCAGACCCACTCTTATCTGGGAAGACTGTTGATTCCAACAATTCCCACTAAGATCGAGATGTGGCAAGTGGAGACCTGGCCACATGTTGTGTAGAAGTTGCATTTCCCACTTCACTGGGAAGTGGGAACCTCTTTGGGGAAGAGAGAAAGATGGATGCATGACCTACACATTCCTTCCTGTTTCTCTTTTGCAAAGATCAGGCAAAACAATAAAAAAAAAACATATTGTAATATAAACTGGTGTAGAGAGTATGGAAGTCACTGTGGGGGTTCCTCAGGGAACTAGACAGCTCTGCTGTGTGATCCAGATTTGCTTTTCCTGGGCACATATTTAAAGGAAGTTAAGTCAGTGTATCTCAGAGATACCTGCACATTCATCTTTACTGATGTACTAGCCAAAACAGCCAACACAGGGGACAAGATTAGAGGCCCATTGACAGATAAATTGATTAAAAATATATGGTGTATATACATGATGGACAAACACACACACACACACACACACACACACACACACACACACATTCATTCAGCCATAAAGAATGAAATTAGATCATTTGCAGGAGCTGGAGAGTATGGTGTTAAATGAAGTAAGCCTGATTTGGAAAGACAGGTATCACATTTCTCTCATATACGGAACTTAATTACACATGGTCCATAAAAATAGAAGAGGGAGTCAGAGGGGAAGATGGGCTCTAAAGGGAGGGGAAATGAGAGTGTTATGGGAGGAAGATGCATAATGTTGCATATTCTGCCATGCAGAATCTGGATGTGTGTGTATGTGTGTGTGTGTCTGTGTGTGTCTGTGTGTGTGTCTGTGTGTGTGTCTGTGTGTGTATGTGTGTCTGTGTGTGTGAGTCTGTGTGTGTATGTGTCTATGTGTATCTGTGTGTGTATGTGTGTCTGTGTGTGTATGTGTCTCTGTGTGTGTATGTGTGTCTGTGTGTGTCTGTGTGTGTGTCTGTGTGTGTATGTGTGTCTGTGTGTGTATGTGTCTGTGTGTGTGTGTCTGTGTGTATGTGTCTGTGTGTGTGTGTATGTCTGTGTGATGATACAGAGGAGCAGGGAAGGGTAGTGAGGGACATGATGTATGTAAAATGTCATAATGAAACTCATTGTTTTGTGTATTAGAAAAATAAGTAATAGAAAAATAGCTCCTTTGTTATAGATACTTTTGAGTAAGTATGTAACATTTGTGCGTGCCAGTGTCTCCGAAGGCCTTCCTCGGGTTCAGACAACTGTCTTAAGGTAGAGGACAGCAGCGTTGTCATGCCTCTGAGTGCAGCTCATTTTGTAATTTCTCCCATATTTGAAAATGTTCTCTTTCTCTCTTTTTTCCATCTCTTCCTTTAGAAAAGCTCCCAGGACTGTTGTCTCTATCTGTACATCTAGTTCCCCTTGATCCATCTCTTCCTCAAGCTACTTCTGTTATGTTTTTTCCTGTTTCTGAAACTGCCACTGTTAGGGGAGTAGTAGGCTCTAAGTCACTTGAGCCAGTGGTCAGTTCTTCATCTTCATCTAACATCATTCATGGGTAACATTAGACAGATCTGACGACTGTCCTCACTTTCCCATGTCCCGACTTTCAGACCTTCTCCTCTCCGGGTTCCCCGTTTCTTACTGGCTGCCTTTGTCTCTTAATGGCTAATACTGGTACTGAATTCTTGGTCCTCATCTCTCTGTGTCCTCACTCATTTCCATGGCTATAATTTCACCACAAGAAAGGTGACTATAGCGGGTACAGTTTTGGTCCATGCCTTGAACACCAGACTCACACTCACATGGTATTTGACATCTCTACCCAGACATTTAGAAATGAGGCACAGGCCCTGCTCTCCACACTTGCTGTAGGAGCTTCCTAAAGCTTCCCTACGAACACACCACAAATCAAATGGCTTATGTGCCAGAAAGTTATTGTCCCGCAATTCTGACATTCGAGGTGCTGACAGCCCTGTTTCCTCCGAAGATGCTAGAAAAACACCTGTCTCCAGCTCCTCTACAAATTCTGGTGGCTCCTTGACTTGTTGTAGCATAAGTCAGATATGCACATGATGTTCTTGATGCATTGGGCTCTGTGTCTTTATCTAAAGATGGTACTCAGTCTAGATCAGGGTCCACCTGAATATTTTAACAACATATCGACAAAGACCCTCTTCCAAATAAGATCGCCTTGTCAAATCTTGAGGGGTTAGGACCTCAACATTCCTTTAAAAAGTCTTCTTTATGTTTGTATGTATGTGTTTTTGAGCATGCTCATGTGTGTTAGTGGGGGTGTGCGACATTGCCACATCTAGTGTGTGGAGGTCAAAGGACAACCTTGAGTGTTGGTCTTTGCCTTGGACTTTATGTGAGGTAGGGTTTCTCACTCACAGCTAGCTGAGCCACAGAATTCCAGGGTGTGCTCTTTCTTGGCCTTCTGTCTCGCTGTAGGAACCCTGGGATTGCAAATATGTGTATGTTACTGCATCAGGTTTTTAACTCTGAGATTTGAAGTCAGGACCTCATGCTTGGGTGGCAACCACTTCATCAACTGAGCTATCTCTCTCATTCATCCACATGCATCATTTTTAGGGGACATGATTCAGTGCATAATATCCTCCCCTCCCCCATTGTGAGAAACTAAGACTACAGTCTTCCACCTGTGTGGCCGTCAGTCACACCTCCTCTTTTTCCGAGGTGCGGGGGATTGAAGTTAGGATATTATACATTGTCTTCTTCAGGGTTTCTATTCCTGCACAAAATATCACGACCACGAAGCAGGTTGGGGAGGAAAGGGTTTATTCAGCTTACATTTCCATATCGCTGTTTGTCACCAAAGAAAGTCAGAACTGGAACTCAAGCAGGTCAGGAAGCAGGAGCTGATGCAGAGACCATGGAGGGATGTTACTGGCTTGCTTCCCTTAGCTTGCTCAGCCTGCTTTCTTATAGAACCCAGGTCTACCAGCCCAGGAATGGCATCACCTAAAATGGGCTGGGCTCTCCCCCTTGATCACTAGTTTAAAAAAAAAATGCCTTACAGCTGGATCTCATGGAGGCATTTTCTCAACTGAGGTTCCTTTCTCTGTGATAACTCCAGATTGTGTCAAGTTGACATAAAACCAGCCAGTACACACATGCTCTGCCATTGACCAATAGCCCCAACCTTTGTTTTAATTTTGAGGCAAGTTCTCCCTAAATTATTCAGCTACTATTAAATGTGTTGCATGTATAATATAAGCTGGCCTTGAACTCATGATCTTCCTCTCAGTCTCTGGAGTAGCTGTGTTTCCCTGTGTGTGCCACAAGGCTCTGCTCTCTCTTTGTTACGCATCACCAAAGAATCCAGAAGCACACCTACACCCTTCCATCACCTGCATTAGGCACATTGGCCCCCTGATGGTCTCTCTGCCTTGCTCTTGTCTCCCTATAGAAACCACAGTGACAATAAGTACTGCTGAAAAGCATCATTGCTCGGCTCACATTGCCCTTGACTCTCTATGTCTTGTCATATGGAGATTCCAATGGCATGTAACACAAGCAGGGAATGAGATTGCCCATGGGCCTGTGTTCTATCCACTCATCTTCCTACTTCTCTTCTACCTTCCTCTTGGCTGCTTCTGCCTCTTTGGTCTCCTTCCTTAGTCCCTCTGCAACAGGAAGCTGCTTCTGACATATTGTATGACATACTGCTTCTTGTCCATCTCCTTCCCTTGAGTGTATGTTTCTTGGAGACAAAGATATTTATGTTTTAGGATCACTATTGGACCCTTAAGTCTAGAGTGGGTCTGATCCATAGCAGGCAAGTAGGAAATATTTATACAAGGAATTAAGAATAATTCTGATAATGGTGTATTAAGAGTGATTAATAGCTTCCAGAATGTGCTTAGCCTGAGCACCTGTTCCAAGAGCCGAGTATTGTGGGTCTTACTGTCTACACTTTGTGGACAGGGCAATTAAGGTATGGCAGTGTGATAGGTCTCAGAGCCAGTTGTAAGACTGGACTTGACTTTGGGGTCAGCTCATCCAGGCTCACCTTCTCATCCTGCCTGTCTCTGTGAGCACTCTTCTGTGTTTTCCAGACTCTCTTGCAGCTTTGAGGATAATCACAGTTTTCATGTCATTCAAATGACAAGCATAATGAGTAAGCTAATCCCTGAGACAGGACTGGTAAATAGTGAGAACTTAATAAAGGCTTTTTTAAGATTATTATTATTAGATTTATTGTTGTTATGTCCACATTGATAAAGCAAGAAATACGATTGGAAAGGGGTGGGGCGGGTGATTCTCTTTTAGGCTTTCTATTTTCTTTGGGCATCAGCTCCTAAGGTAGCATTGTTCTAAGATCTAGGAGACCAGGATTTAAAAAGACCAGCTCAGTATGGCTTGAGTCGGAACAACTGTGTGTTGTGTTGATGCACAGTGCCTGCCAGAGTGTGTTGTATGTGCCCCCATGTCTTTATTTTCCATTTGCCTCGAGAATTGATAGATTTCCAATTTAGAGCAAGGGGGGATGAGGAGGGAGCTGGAAAATGGAGCTGCCCATCACAATTAGCAGGGAAGTGGGTAAAGGTCACTTGATCACAGCTTGGCTGCCTCAGAATTAACCTGCATAAATGGAGACTTGTTGAGTTTGCAGCTCTTTAAAGCGCATATTAACACCAGGAGGGAGGCAAGGAGACACCTAGAGAGAAGGTCAATTTGTGGTTGCTCAAATCAGCAGGGCTCCTGGAGAAATTTGGCTGGAGAAGCCAGCTCTGGGCCACTGGGGCAGGAGCCTGCTCTGTGCGGGAGGAGAGCTGGGTGCATCTTGGGATGGGGCGCTTCTGAGCTCTTGCTGGTCTTGTGAGAGCTTCCATAGCCTGAAGGGGTAGCAAGGGAGAATTCAGGAGTGAGCACAGCATCCAGTGGCAATTGCAGATTCATTAATCGTCTGCAGGGAGAAGAATAAGAGGCATTTATATGATAAAGAAGCTAGGAAATTAGAGGCAGCAGCAATGCTGTTTACTGTTTTTATTTTATTTTTATTATCATCAAATTGCTTCAAGTCACCTGTAATTTTGCTAGGCTGTCACGATTACAAATCTTCGAGGGTTACGCAGATGCACACAATCAGAAAGGCGTAATTTAAACTTTAGAGGGCTGGGAGCTTCAGCTACTTGATATCGCCACCTGGCAGCTGGTGCTGAGGGGTCACTGAGGCGACCCCTCAAGGCAGGTGTTAGTCTCCCCAGCTTCTTGGTTTCACCACTACTTTGGAACGTGATAGATCGTTAGGCATCTGTACCCTAGAGGGAAAGGACATAGCCTGAGACTATTCCCGCTGTTGTGAGGGAGTCCATCAGCATCTCCATCTTGTGTCTTAGTCTCCCTGTCTGTAATGTTAAGGCATCACTCACAGGGCTGAGATCTGCTGGTACCGGACTATGATTCCCGAGTTCCACCCGCAGTGTGTGCTCAGGTCAGAGGACCTGCCCTGCATGAGGAGTTAACATCAGATTGCAAAAGTTAAAGAAGGTCACCAACAAAACGACTCTAAGCAGATATCAGACCCAGATGTGCTTTCTAGCTGTTGCAGTTTAGATTTGGAATGTTTCCCAAAGGCCTTGTGTGTTACAGGTTGCATCCTAGAGGTTGGCAGAACTTTGAAGAGGTAGAGCCTGGTGGATGAAAGTTAGGTCCTTGGGAATATATCCTGGATGAAGATATGGGGACCCCAGCCACTAGGACCCCAGCCTGCCCCCCCACTTCCTCCCTCCCTCCCTCCATCCTTCCTTCCTTTTCTGCTACTACTTTTTCCCACTATGGTAAGTTGCTCCACCACAGCCCCTGAACAACAGGGTCAATGCGATCATGGACTGAACGAACCTCATGGGGCCAGAAGCCAAAGTGGATCTGGCCTCCTAACTATTGTTTGTCTTGGGTGTTTTGTTTCAGTTGAATAAAGCTGGCCATCATGCTAATACAGGGCTAAAAAGGCACTGTCTTTTTGAATGGTTTATAGCAAAAGTAAGCACTCCCTTTAGGTTCTTGCCCCTCACTAATGGAATTGCTTAGTCATAGAGCGTCATGTGTATAACATGAGTGAATCGCTTCGGTTCAACCCAGAAGATACCACCTCTAAAAAACAGTTCTACTTGTAATAGGTACTCTCAGAAACAAAGGCTCAAACCCTTAATGAAATTATGTATTTGTAGGTAGTTGTAAGGAAATGTCAGTAGAAGAGAGAAAGGTGTAACCATGGTAACCAGGGTGGCGGTATTATAGTTATTCAGCCTCCTCTTGATATCATTGACAGTCCTTTTGTCCACCTGAATAGAGATCAGGACACGTGGCACATGAAGTCCTTCAGGGAAGGAGTGAGGCAGAAGGTCAGATCGTGACCTTCCCAGGGCCTTATGAGAGCTAATCTTCCTTGTAACATCCCTGGCTGGATTTAGAATCACCATGGAAACCCCTCTGAGTGTGTTTGTCAAGATGCTTCCAGAATGAAGCAGGGAGGAGTCCACCCTGATTATGGATAGTACCATCCTAAGAGGGAAGGTCCGCGGTGAAGTAAAAAGGAAGTGAGCTGCATGTCACACATCTGTCTCTCTGCTTCCTGGCTGCAGTGTGACCAGCAGCCCCACAGCCCTGAAACCGAGACTTTCTCCGCAATGGACTGTACTCTGAAACTCTGAGCCAAAATAAACCCTTCCACCCTTATTTTTATTAGGGCACAAAAACAGTGATAACTCCAGGCCTGCTCTTTGGGCCTTTCCCAAGAAGAAACAGGGTGAAGGGTGTTCTACTTCCTGTGGTCCTCTTCACAGGAAGATGGCAGGAAGTTAGAGAGAACTTCATGCTCCTATAGATAGTTTTCTCACTTTCCTTCAGCTTAAAACATGCAGTGTGCCAAGGTGTAAACTATTTTAGGTAGAACATCCTACCACTAACCTACTGGTAGTTCTGTCTTACTTGCCTGCAGACTGGGGAGGTCCCATGAGCTTCCACATCCTGCCTCTGCTCCCTGAGTGCTGGAATGGAAGGTGTTCACTACCATGCCCTGATTAATCATTTGTTAAAAAGAACAACTCACAGAGCTCATTGAAAACATACACACACGATAACGGTTTTAATACAGAAAGCTCGGAAGTAACTATGAGTCTGGGGGCTGATGTGGGTCAGACTCCAGGGTTGTTCATGTTCTCTGAGCATGTCACCCTTCAAGCACATCAGCGTTCTTAGCTTTGATGTCCCGGATTTTCATACACTTTGCTTTGGTTATTTATACATGTGTGTTGACTGCTTAGACTTTTTTGATCCTTGAATACTGGTGAATCAGTAACAGTAGAGCTACTAGGATTGACTGAGCATCTGTCTTCTATAGGCAGTAGGTCCTTCATATGGAACAACATCAAACCTTTAATGGGACTTCAATGCACTTCTCAGTGCTAGAGAGAACCAATCCTGAAGCTTAAAGAGGCAAAGACAAACAGAAGAAGAAGAAGAAAAAAGGTGAGAACCATAGACTGACTTCCATTTCCATTCCAATATAACTTCTTGGATATAGTAGAAAACGCACATTTATTGAGCAAGTACTATAAGGGGATGGTGCTGCCAAGGATCCAAATTGCAGTCATACAACCCCCTATGAAATCAGTGCTGTGAAAATGCCCAGCACCTTATCTTCCATACAACAAGTGCTAAATAATTGCTAAATGAGAAAGGGATGAACTCAGTGACTACCCTGAGGTGTCCTTGCTTCCAGAACAATCTCCTGTTGTGTAGAAAGGGCTGTGGGGTGGCCTGCGACCTCAGTCTTGAACCAGTCTCAGATACTCCAACCCTTATTTCCTCACAATAAAATGAAAAATCTAACTCCCTGCCCCCATCCCTAAGGTTTTTCCAACTCTAAGGTGTGGTGGTCTAGAGGTCAATGAGTCGAAAACACAAACAGAAGTTATTGTCTGAATACTTGGGACCTTTTCGTAGCAAAGATGTTTTTCTGGAGTTGAAAAAGATGGAATTATTTCCCTTCAGAGCCAAGTTTCTGAGGCCCAAATTCATTATTCTCTCTCTACCATCAGGGATAACAGAGACAGAGGATAAATGGCTATCGCTCCCTTTGGAGGCTACTGCTCGGGGAGTTCCTGCTCTAGTGTGGAACTGACTTCTGTGAGACCCAGCCATGCTTGGCAGACAGGTAATGTCTGCAGGGTGAGTTAGCAGAAAAAGTAATTGCTTTGATTAAGGGAAAGATATCTGCTTCAAGTAAAACAAGGGCTGCAGGAGAAATGTTCTACTTGGCTCCCAGGTCCTGGGCCTGCTGGTCTGGCCTTGCCCTCTGTCCTGCTTGGATCTCCTTGCCCTCCATCCCCCCAGCATCTCCCATGAAAAGAGGGTTCTTTATGGGGTGTGTTTTCAAGAGGCCTATTTTATTTGTTGGTATCATAGATAAAAGAATTGATACTACAGTGTGCTTTATAAATATTAATTTGGAAAAGGGTCAAAGATAGAGTTCATGGGTGGCTGACAGATGTGGGTCCCAGAGTTCAGAAAGAGACTCGGCACCCCCACAGACTTTGTATGGCTTAGTATGTCCACTCTCTTGAGGGCTGTGCCTGGGTGTTGTTCTTTGCTCTTCCCACATGCTTTCTTTTTAATCTACACAACTTCGTCCTAAAGAGGTGGCTTGGTTTGATGGTGATATGAATCCTACCAAGTTTCTAAGATGGCTAAGTGGCAGTGCAAATGAACATTCAATGTGCCTTCTCCTAGGCCAATGGGAAAACACGGAGAACAGGAACAAGTGGAAGAGATTGAGTCCTAGCATGTCTTAAAGTTGCCAGTGTGGCTGTGGGGAACCTCTAATGCTCTGCAGCCTTTGTTGAGCTCTTGTTATAAGAGACACAGTGCTAAAGAGCACACGCCCCCCCTCACTTTACTTCATAATTAATCATACCCCATAGGTGTTTATAATGCTTACTTTGAAAATATGTAAATTAAAAAAACTATGTGTATGTGTGTACTCTCTGTGTAGGTACATGCTCATGTGGGTTCAGGTGCCTATAGAGTTCCAGGCAGTTTTGGGTCACCTGATGTGGGTGCTGGGAGTTGAACTCTGGTTCTCTGTAAGAGCTCTGAGTCACCTCTGTCCCCTGTGATGGTTAGTTTTATGTAACAAATCGACTGAGCAAAGGGATGTCCAGAATTCTGGTAAAGCATGATTTCTACATGTGTCTATGAGGATCTCTTTCCAGAAAAGATTAATATCTGAGTCCAGAGACCAAGTAAAGGGGATTGCCTTCACCAATGTGTGTGGACAGTACCCAACCCTCCACCAATGTGTGTGGACAGTACCCAACCCTCCACCAATGTGTGGACAGTACCCAACCTTCCACCAATGTGTGTGGACAGTACCCAACCTTCTACCGGTGTGTGTGGACAGTACCCAACCCTCCACCAGTGTGTGTAGACAGTACCCAACCCTCCGCCAGTGTGTGTGGACAGTACCCAACCCTCCACCAGTGTGTGTGGACAGTACCCAACCCTCCGCCAGTGTGTGTGGACAGTACCCAACCCTCCACGAATATGTGTGGACAGTACCCAACCCTCTGCCAGTGTGTGTGGACAGTACCCAACCCTCTACCAGTGTGTGTGGACAGTACCCAACCCTCCACCAGTGTGTGTGTGGACAGTACCCAACCCTCCGCCAGTGTGTGTGGACAGTACCCATCCCTCCGCCAGTGTGTGTGGACAGTACCCAACCCTCCGCCAGTGTGTGTGGACAGTACCCAACCCTCCGCCAGTGTGTGTGGACAGTACCCAACCCTCCGCCAGTGTGTGTGGACAGTACCCAACCCACTGGCAGTTTAGACATAATAAAAAAAGTGGAGAAATAGAAAATTATCCTTTTAAGCTGAGAAATGCATCTTTACATTTCCTCAGGTGCTGGCATCCCTGCCTTGGGGCCTTCAGACTCTGGGATTCATCAGTTTCTTCTCACTCACTGCTCCAACAATCTCTTCAGTTATTAGGCCTTTGAACTTAACTAAATGCCTCTACTAATATGGGTTTCTAGTTTGCAGAACACAGATCATGGGCCTCTCAGCATTCATAGCTGCATTCTCTAATTCCCACAGTAAATTCTCTTGTATATGTATATAGTGTAGACCCATCTCCTGTTGGTTCTTTTCTCTAAGGCTCAGCAAGGACAGACATCTTGTCCACAAGAGAACTATCAGAATTTGAACCCCGATGGGATAGTCAGTACAGAGCGTCAACTTGATTAGATGGAGAGTTGCCTAGGAGATTAGTAAAGCTCCTCTCTGGTTGTGTCTGTGAAGGCATTTTTAGATATGATTGGATCATGAGCTCTCAGACCTAACTGATGCTTTAATCCATGGATGGATTAAGATTTCCAGTAGCCTCTTGGGAGATGGTGGAACTGTAGAAGGTGAGGCCTAGTTGAAGGAGGTTGACCACTAGGGGTGTGCTCTTAGAAAAATATCTGCCATGCTGGGTCCCTCCCTTTCCCTGCTTCCTGGCTGTGCAGAGGTGAGCGGTGTTGTCTCTCCACGTCCTTCCACCATGCTCTGCCTCCCCACAGCAGGAGACCTGGACTGAAACAGAGACACCATAAATCTTTCCTCACTTAAATAATTTCTTTCAGGCCTTTGGTCCAGCAAGAGAAAACCAAGATACTGGATTTTTTGTTCTACCCGTTTTGAAAGATAGATATGTTTTCTTTAGCATAAAGTGTACCCCTCATCCCAAGGGTAGAGAAGTAGAAGAGAGTGGAAGAGAGAGAGAGAGCTATGAGATTGAGTATTTGTTGAATTCTTCAAAACATCAGCCACTTGGCTAGGCACCACATGGTTTAATCTTACTTAATGCTCATAACACCCAATGCAAATCTGTAATTGCTCACATTTTGTGGATGAGTGTATCGAGGCTTAGAAATGGCAATTGATCTGCCTAAGGTCATTGAACAAGTAAGTGTTGGATCATGGATTCCTATCCAAATGGACCCAATTCCAAAGCCCAAGCTAATTAAAAATAAAATTTTGTACTAAATCGAATAGTAGCTCATTCTAGATTCTATTAAAGGTAAGTTGCAGCCGAAGCCAAAATGTAAAAATAAATTTATAGTTGAAAAACTTACAATTAAGACAATCCTAACTTAACTTCTTTTCTGGGCCTGGAGAAAGATATGCTATGAGTGAATTTTAGCAGCAAAGGAACCACCATGAGTCTTGCCTAACCACCATGGAAAGCACTCAATAAATCAGGAGTCAGAGACACCAGTGCGGAGAAGCTGACCCAGGCTGAGTGCCCAGAGAGGACACTATGTGAGAGCTTGCTGGGGACAGAGAGCAAACAGGAGGCACAGCCAGGTCGGGGCTGCCTGAGAGGCCAGGTTTGGCATCAGTCTGGGCTGCCCATGGTATCTGCCAGAAATGATCATAAGTGCTCAAAAACAGGGACCAGGAGTAGATGAGCTTGTCATGTCTCTTCCTTGCTCACTAACCTTCAACAACTCCCCATTGTAACCTAAACAAATCCCATAGGCTTTACTTCAAAAAAAATTTTTTTTAAATTTAAATAGACTCATTATAAAGCTTGAGCTGGTCTTATACACGAGATTCTCCTGCCTCAGCCTCCTAAGTGCTGAGATTACAGGTATGGATCACCACACGTGGCTCATTTTAAGTCTTACTTTCCAATCGACTTTCCTAAATTTGTTGCCTAGCAACCTTAACCCTCTTCATAACCATCACTCCCCAGTTAAACTGCTCTACTTCCTATGAACTCAGTCCAAGGTTTCAGATTACCTATTTGTCTTCTTCCCTCCATTCTTCTTCCAAATCTGCATACCAGCTTCCTGCTCATTATTCAAGTACACTTTCCCAGTGTAGTTGATTCATCAGCCCTGTCTGAGGTGCCTTCATCCATGAAAATTCTGAACGACCACTCAGAAGCACCTTTACTTGTCATTATTTCCATTGATCACATGATGCTCAGTGTGTTGCTGTGGATCATGTGTAGGTCTCATTTTCTACTATGTGTAATCTCTTTGTGGGCAGAGGTGATAGTTTGGGCTTTCACAGAGAACATATTAACTGGTATCTCCTGAGCAGAAAAGGCTGATACCTTAAAGTCATTGTTATTAAACAACGGGAAAGGTTCAAATTCAATAATTTAAAAGTACCTCAAGCTTGCTTAAAAGTTGATATACTTGAAACATTTTGAAAACTAGAGTATATTTATAAAAATATACATACACACATTCATTTATTCATCCAATATCCTCAACATAGGACTGGAGCTACCATTTAGTAGCAAGGCTCTTCCTACCATGTAGATCTTCCTACCATTGTGCTCTACTCTTGGTGCTGAGGAAGGAAGAAGGGAAGGAAGGAGTCCTAGAGATTCTCTTATTATACCAAAGCACCATGACCATAAGCAACATGGAGAGAAAAGGGTTTATTCAGCTTACACTTCCATATCACAGTTCATCATCAAAGGAAGTCAGGGCAAGAACTCAAGCAGGGAAGGAACCTGGAGGCAGGAGCTGATGCAGAGGCCATGGACGAGAGCAGCTTTCTGGATTGATCCCAGACTTTCTCAGCCAGGTTCCTTATAAAACCCAGAGGTGGTACTACTCACAGTAGGCTGAGCCATCCTCATCAACCATTAAGAAAATGCACTACAGATTTACCCACAGACCAATCTGTTGGATTTTTCCAATTGAAATTCTCTCTTTCAAAATTACTTTAGCTTGTGTCAAATTGCCATAAAACTAGCTAGTGCAGAAGAGAATGAAAAAGTGTGTGTGTGAGAGAAAGAGATGGCGAGGGGTGGGTGGGGGGAGTATCAGAAAGAGGAGGAGGAGGAAGAACAATGGATTGTAGATTTTTTTTTTTCTCCTGGAAAACTCAATTACACAATTGGAGGTTGTCTTAGTTAGGGTTTTACTGCTGTGAACAGACACCATGACCTCCTATAAGGATGATATTTAATTGGGGCTGGCTTAAAGGTCCAGAGGTTCAGTCTGTTATCCTCAAGGCAAGAGCATGGCAGGATTCAGACAGACATGGTGCAGAAGGAACTGAGAGTTCTACATCTTCATCTGAAGGCTGCTAGTGGAAGTCTCACTTCCAAGAAGCTAGGGTAAAGGTCTTAAGCTCACACCCATATGGACACACCTACTCCAACAAGGCCACACCTCTGAATAGTGCTACTTCCTGGGCTGAGCATACACAAACCATCACAGAGGTACACTTACTCTACTGAGATTTGAGTCTATTAGGAACTGCAAATGACACATGCCTTTAAAGTTCCATTAAGGCTACTAGCTTAGTGTGTGTGTGTGTGTGTGTGTGTGTGTGTGTTTGTGTGTTTACGTGCATAGCTGCAGAGTAGTCTTCTGAGTAAGATCTATGGCTTACCAGACATTGCTCTCCTCCTGTGGTTGGCTTAAACCAAGGAAGAGAAAGTGAAGGGTGCTACTTTGAAAAATGCTTGGTCACAAGCCAAGTAATTTCTCCTGCTCTTCAGCTCCACATTGTACTCGCTCATGATAGAAGAAACAGAAATTCCAAACCACAGAAAGCCACTTTCGGATGTACACAGCAGCCTTGGCATCTACCTTGTCTCTTTACACATTTGCAGGTTTGCAAAATTAAGTCAGCCCTTCTCCCAACTTAGATTGGTCATAGTCAATTAGTGAGACAATCTTTCTAATGCTGGCCAAAAGCCAAGTATTTCCCAGTGAAATAATTTCTTTTGCATAAATCTAGACCTACACGAGAAAAAAAATAATCATGATCATCTTTTTTCTTTACCGAAAGTTGGAGGACAGTTTGTTCATCTATCTATTTATTGTTGAAGACTGCCTCGGTACATACCTTAGGCTGGGCCTCAAACTTGACATCCCCCTGCCTTAGTCTCCTAAGATTATAGGAACATCTCACCCATCTGGTTCAGCAGTCCTGTTTTAAGTAATGAGATGATTTCTCTCCATTTGCTGCAAGTATTCACAGTTTACAGTGGCTAACACCATGGGCCCTGGAATCACTGCAAAGATCACTGTATTTAGTCTGCAGGTTTTGCAGGGTGCTGGTGAAGGTAAGAAAGGCAGGAGAACAATCTAGCTTCTTGATCTCATTGTGTCTTTGTTTCTTTATCTGTAAAGCAGGATAGTAGTTTGTAGTTGTCTTGAGAATTAGGTGAGCGGAACACAGTGTCAGACAAAGGAAGCCATCAGCAGACAAGGTCTAGTACTAGACTTGTTATCACCAATGGCACTTCAGCAACCTTTACTGACTTGTGAGCAACCCTTCATCTCTTGTGAAAGAGTTCTCCAGAAAAACAGAAGCAATGGGATATGTGTTGGTCTGAATGTAAGTGACTCCTATAGGCTCATAGGGAGAGGCACTATTAGGAGGTAAGGCTTTCTGAAGTAGGTGTGGCCTTAACTGAGGAATAGTCAGAGGGGATGGGCTTTGAGGTTTCAGATGCTTAAGCCAGGCCCGGTGTCACTCTCTCTTCCTGCTGCCTTGGATCCAGAGGTAGAACTCTCAGCTACTTCTCTAACCCTATGTCTGCCTGCATGTCTCTATTACAACGACAATGGAACAAACCTCTGAACTATAAGCCAGCCCCAATCAAGTTTTTTTTTTTAATAAGAGTTACCATGGTCATAGTGTCTCTTCATAGCAATAGAAGCCCTAAGATAAGACATATAGAAAGAGTTAGGTTGAGGGATTAGTTCCTGTCATTTTGGAAGCTCATGTCTCACAATCTGTCTGCAAACTATCAGTTGAGGAAGGCCTGTAGAGATATTTTCAGTCCAATCTTGATGGTCTGAGGAGCAGAGATCCATGATATCTGAGGGAAGAAGCTGCTTGGGCAAGCTCTAGAAAAGAGCAGATTTGTCCTACCTCTGTTGTTTTGTCTTGTTCAGGTCCTGGGTGGTGCCTATCCACACTAATGAGTCATCATTAGCCTGGTAACTGCAGTGTTGAGTCTCATGAACGAGTCTGTAAGTTATATTCTATCAACTCTCTGGGTCTATCTTATCCCAGTCTAGTTGACACATAAAACCAGCATCACATCCCCAAAGGCATCAGCCTCATTTCTTTGCCACTTTTCTCTAAATAACCTCTCAACCAGAACAAAATTCCAACCAGAACATAAAGTTTCTTCTTAGCATTTCTTATTGAACGTGATCCCAAGTCAAGATTCTTTTAGCATTCAGATGTGTGCAATAAAAATTCACTCACTCTTGACTTTTGAAGAGGTGGTGTGCTGGCCACAGGAAGTGTTGGGTGTGTAAAAGTCTCATGGAAATATCTGTTTCTTCAAAGAGTTTATATTATGTTTGGAAAAAAAAGTGTCCCTATGGAAGCCTGGAAATATGATTCCAAAACAACAATTAGGTTATCGGCATTAAATATGTCTCTGGCCTGCCTTCTTTTAATTATGGGTTTCCTTCTTTGCTATCATCAAATTAAAAAAGATCTTTGCCATGGTAGTCTAGCAACATTGTTAGATTGTCATTCTGCAAATTATATGGAGAGAACAAACTGTTTTTCAGGGTGAGTTTCAAGGAAATTTATGAGCCTATGGACAAATTGCCCATTATTGCTTTCAAAAAAATTAAATACTAAGTCGATTGACTAATTTTCAGCCTTCAGAATGGAACACCATCTCAAGTGTTTCTGGAGCTTCAAGGTTCATAAATCTCCTTGTCATGCATTTTTCTCTGGAAGGCTTGTGGTGAGGACTAGCATGGCAGTGTTCCCTTCAGCCCAGTGTAGAGAGGCAGATGCTTGTGTAGGTCAAGAGTCCTATCTGGGTCACACACAGATGGGCTTGGTAAGGTTTTGGAACCCAGGACCCCAGATTCCTCTAACTCAGCCTCCTCTTTGTTCTATTACTCTATAGTCAACCAGTTATGGACCATTTAACTAACATTTAATTAGCTGAATGTGAAAACAGATAACCTTGAAATTAATTCAACTTAATGTTAAATGTTGCTAACTTTTTATTAGTTGAATGTTTCCATTAACTTTCCCAATGACTGCTTTTCTGTCCCCCCTCACAGCAGTGAACAAAATTGAGTGAGTGTTCAATACGTATTTATCGAATAAACAAATAGCTTAGCTGGCCCCGTTTGGCTGCAGGGTGGGGTTAGAAGGTTGAATCACTGAAGACAAAGTTGAGCATTTAATTCACCCTTTCATTTGTCAAATATTTATTAAGTCCATGGATGGCACTCCATGGAGTTGACTATTGCGCGCATGTGGCTCTTGGCAAGTTCTTTAACCTCTCCAAGCCTCCAGTGTCTTGGTTTCCACAATGAGTGATAATGGGAAGCACCTGACTTGCCGGATTGTTAAGAGCTTAAATAAGATAGTGTGGTGGGTGTTGTAAATGGAAGTATCATAATTGGCAGTCCCTGTGCTAGATTCTCACGTGTGGTTCATACCCTAAGGATCGGAGCCAGCAATGAAGGAGTTTAGGCAGTAGGGAAACAAAAACACAGTTGCTTTCTTCTAGGGCAGAGGAGGGGAAAGCAGCAAACTAGGTAGCTGCATTTCTGAAGCCTTAGTTAAAAATAAGGCCCTTCCCTTTTGAGTCAAGAAACAATAGGACAAGGGTCACAGATCCTGGGGGTTGATCATAGGTCACTCTCTACTAGGGAGTCTACTCTGTGTTCTTGGGGATTTGGGGTCTCTGTGCCCTTCAGCTAGCTGCTTGAATGGGCCATGTTGTGGTTTGAATGTGTCCCCACTGGGTCCTATTTCTAATGCTAGTGGCACTATTTTGGGAAGCTGTGGCCTTTTAAAAGAAATGTGAAGGGCCTTGTGGGAGGGACTTAGGTACAAAAGTTATGACTACCCCTATTTCTGCTCTACTCTCTCTGCTTCCTGGTTTGCTTCCATGTGGGCTGTCCTTTGCTTCACATTCTTGCCACTGGAGTGATCTGCACCCCTGTGACCTCCCCCCACCACTTACACAGAGACTCTCTACTACTCTGTGAGATAAGAATAAAGGAATCTCTCTTCACTAAAGCTGTTCTGTCAGGCATTCTGTGATAGTAACACCAGGTAGCTGACACAGGCTTCGAGGGGAGCATGCAGGCGGCACCCAGTTCTGGGACTCAGACACATGAGATTTGTGCTCTAGGATGACAAAGCCAGGCACAGCAGAGGGTACACATCAAGTCTATTCCCGGAGGTCCTCTGTCCTTAACAGTGAAGGAAGATCTCCCTTCTGCTGTCTTTGCACTCTACCAGTGAAGGCTGGGCCTGGGGCTGAGCACTGGGGAGGGCCAGAGCCAGACAAGGAAGAAGTGTAGGTACAGAGGGAGCCACTGTTTCATGCCCTGGAGGTTGGGAAGCTATAGTCTGGATAAAAACCCCTGGGTTGAGCTGACTGAATGAATGCAGAGACTAGGGGCAAGCTCACAGTTTGATGAAACAGCCTCACCCCTGATTCTTGCTGGGAGAAGAGTCTAGCAAGACATAGCCTGCCCCCAATCTGCCAGCAACTGGCTTCCACCAAGAATGAGATAGATGAGGCAGGAGACAGGTAGGGTGGGCAAGAGTGTAACAATTCTGCTAAACTCTCATCCTCTTAGCTCTCCAACATCCCCAGGACTAGGGGAGAGGGCTCCTTGGTAGATGAGTTAATTGTGGCAGCATGCTCTATTTTCATCTCCTGTGGAAGGAAAGCATGGGTTGGCAGTTTCTGATTGAGTTTTACCAGGGAGTGTGGGGTTGAGCATTCATTGTCCTGCCTTCTGGCTTGTTTCCCTTTCTTTCCCCATTTCTGCCTGAGCTTTCATGTCTGTCCCCACATTTTCCTTCCCTGGTCTTCCTTCCCACCTAGGGAGTCACAGTGTGCACTGGGGAGTGGTGTTTGGAAATGAGTGGCATTCTTGTCATCTCAGTGACAAAGAGCCATTGTTGACTCTGTCAGTGATCAGTGGACAGGCAGCAAGAATGCTGAACTTCCTGCTATGTGCAGGCTAAATCCCATGTAACAAAGACCCAACCTACCCCAAATGCCAGCCTTGTTAAAAGCAGGAAGTGCAAGGGTTTGTCGTGATTGGCACCTTGCTTGTACTGAAAGACACCTCGGAGGTTAGTAAAACACTTCTGGGGATATCTTTGAGGACATTCCCAGAAATGATTGACAGGTACATGGGAAAGATCTGCCTTGGATATGGGCAGCACCATCCAATCAGATTTGAACCTGCGTGGAGAAGGAGGAGATCTGCCCATTCATGCTATGCTGTTCTCTGCTTCCCTGATACCATGTCTTGAGCCATGATTCTCTGTCACAGGAGTCCTCTGCCACATGCTGTCATGGCCACCATGATATTCTGCCTCACCGCAGACTCATAGCAATGAAGCCAGCCAAGCATGAGTAGAAATCTCCAAAATGATGAACCCAAACGAGTATTTCTCTCTTAACTTCTTTCTCTCTGGTATGTGTAGCAATGGCGTGGGGTGATATGCACAGGGATGGCAGGATCAAGATGCTGATAGGCCACTGGGCTCAAAGGGGAGTGGCTTATTCTAACCAGACTCACACCGGTAAAGAATTGCAAAGATGGCTGTGTGCTAATGGCATTTTTGTGTTGTTCCTGCTGTTGGAAAGAGGCCCCTGCCTCGTGTTTGGAGCTTACTCTTATACAGAACACTGGGAATGTAACTAAAGCCTTCAAAGCGAAGGCCCCACAAGCTTGTAACTCCCTCACCCCTGGAGCAAATGCTTCACTTGTCTGAGATCAGAATCTTCTTGTAATTCATGTCCTTCCCTATTGGCTACAGCTATGTACCCAGCAAGCACTGATTGTTTGGGTTATTACCAATGAAGGTCCTAGGAAGTAGCATCTTTCCCCAAAGTTCATAGTTCGGGAACCCCCACTCTGTCCCCCTTCCTTTCTTGATCTTTGTAATCTCCATGTTGGTACACATGGCTGGCAGATGTGTGCTGAGGCCCTGGGACAGCTCTTGTTTTGTAGCGTGTGGGGACCATGGGGCTAGCCCTTCAGGAAGGAGCCCAGGTAGATCTTAACTGTGATCACATTCAGTGTTCCTGGGAAATTACACACTTCCCCTTGATCAGATTTGGGACCATTCACAGTTCGCTCATCAGATCTTGGGTTTGCCTCCAATGGCTTCTCGGGTTAATTACATCATGTACACTTTATTGGCTTTTACACATGTCCACATCCTTTTGAGGACTCTTTGTGGCAGATGGTGGTGGGGAGGGAGTCGAGAGTTCATAGCAGCCTCTTCTCCATCCATTACAGTGTGAGCTGCTGTACTGTCACCTGTGTTGTCTGTTGTACTTGACAGACACACAGAGACACACACATACACAGACACACACATACAGAGACACACAGACACGCAGATACAGACAGAGACACACACACATACACACAAACACATATCTAGAGACACACAGACAGACACACAAATACAGAGACACACACACATATAAAGACATACAGACACACATACACACATATAGACATACATATAGACACACACAGATGTACACAAAGACATATACAGACAGACAGACATAGATATGCATAGACAGATATACACTCACACACAGAGACAAATACACACACAGACTTAGACATGCACAGACATAGACACACACAGACACACACATACAGATACACACAGACAGATACATAGATACACACACAGATATAGACACACACTGACATACACACACACACACATACAGACATAGACATACACAGACACACACATAGATATACACAGATATAGACACACAGAGATACACAAACAAGACACACACACATGCACACACATACCTACTTTGATATATTTTTACCCTAGTGTTTTATTTATTTTATTTTGGGCTGGGTGTATGAATTCATACTTGTAACTGCAGGCTTCGGGATGCTGAGGCAGGAGATTTTTAAGTCCAAGGCCAGCCTGAGCTATATTTGAGACTTTGTCTTCAAATAAAAACACCTCAACCACATCAGAACATACTTTCTGCTTTTTGGGACCAGTGAAAGGCTCACGGTTATAAATATGTCTCATCAATTCTATAAGGTCAGTGCAGCTTCCTCATGAACATTAGAGATTCTGATGTTTCAGGCTTCGGTTCTGGCAGTTCCTTTGATCTTTTACTGACTAGTAAATTATTTATTAGGTCTGTCATAAAGGCAAACTAAAGCCTATAAACTTTATTTATAGCATCACAAAAATCTACCCTTCTATCTGGCATCTTCAGATGTGCACTGTGGTCCTGATGATGGTGCCACAGAGGCCTCTACCTTCCCCTGGGTTTTTAGGATCCAAAATGAGATTCTTTCCTCTTCCTTCAAACATGGTCTCATGTAGCCCAAGCTTGCTTCGAATTGGATATGTAGTTGAGGATGACCTCAAACTTCCAATCCCCACCCCATTTCTATGCCCCAAGTGTTGGGGTTTTAGTTGTGTATCACTATACCCAGTCCAAAAGTTAGGGAGTGCGGACCTTTCCCTCGTGGCTCCCAGCATGCTGAGCAACTAGTCTATCTGAGCTACATTCTTAACCCTAAAGTAAGATGTTTGTAAGCAAGGCCTGCACCCCAACACTTGCACAGAGGTAGTAGAGGAGGTAGTAGTGGCAGCTGAAGAAGATGGGGTGATAGTGGTATCCATGTTCCTCAGGACTGCTCTGAATTCCTCTTACAGTCACCGGACACCTCCAGACCCTGACCTGAAACTTGACCCCAACGGCTTATTTAGCTCCCCGAATTTATCTGCCTGAGAGGCTTAGACACCTGTCAACCCCTGGCTGACTCCTTTCAGCAGACACTGAGTGGCCAGTATAGGAGTCCACTGCAGCGCGTGCACGGGCGTGCGTGGGCGAGCAACTCTGTGCCAGCCCCGTGCCAACCTCGTGCCAGCCCCCTTGGCCTCTGCTTCCATTGTATTTTCCCTTTTGCTTTGTAACTAGCACTTCCGCAATTAAAGCGGCAAGGCAGAGCTGACAAAGAAATCAGTGGCTCTCTTCCCGAACATCAATGAAACAAATTTCTCTCTGGGATACCTATTTGTTGTTTGGGTATCAGACTGACTGTAATCTGTTTCCATTTTCCTTCTCCGTGTCCCCCGCCAGAAGCTAGAGGCTCAGCAGCGGGTGTCCTGATGCTTCCATTTGGCTGAATGAGGGGATAGATTAGCTTCCTATTTGCTATGCGGACGCTCCCATCTGATATCCATTAGACGTGTCAGGAAAGCCCAGAAAATGTGTCTCCCTTGGTTATTTTGGGTGTGGTAAGATGGAGGAGTGGCAGAGAGTTCTTGAAGATGTACCAGCTGCTCTGGAGGCACCGGACCGCTTTTTCTCTCTGACGTTGTAACCTCTGTGTCCCAGGTTATTTCTGGGACAAGGGATAAGGCTGCCAGGGAAAGTACTTCCTGTTGCTGGGGGAAAAGCAGGTGCCAAAATCTCCGAGAGAGGCAGCCATATTGCCTCTGGTGCAAGCATCTGGGAGACCCTAGTCGGTAAGGTAGTCCAGTATTTGGAGGACGCTGACATCCAAAGAAAGCAAACAGAGTGTTTCTTTCCTTTCCTTTGACTTCTTCCTGTGGCCACTTCGCTTGAGTATCTTGGAGCCTAGCCAGGCATGGGTGCAGAGCCTCTGCGCATTGTCTGCTGAGGAGGGTGACTCAGGAAGGGCATGTCTACTACTTTGCTGTTTATCTGACAAATTACTTAGGTTAGGCACAAAGTGAGTTCATAGTGTGTCCAAACTTTTTCACTCCAGAGCCACTCGGGAAACCAGAGACGCCTTCTTGTCTACTGCCAGGGATGTGGTCGCCTGGGTCAGGGATAACCTTCTAAGAGTTGCCTCTGTCCTTCCCCCAGCAGCAGCTGCTGTGATTTCAGTCTCCCCATTTCAGGGGGATGGCTCCTTTTGAAAGAGCATGTCTCCAGTGACATGGACAATCCTTCAGAAGTGACAAGACCTGCCTCTGCATCTCACAGCCTGCCACCAGGCCTAAGTGACTTGTCATCTCCTCTTGTCAGTTGCTGCTCCCTCCTTCTGTGCTCCCTCCCCACTGGAGCCATAATCCTCTCTCTTTGATAACACAATTGTCTCCGTGGCATTGAGCCCCTTGCAGCTCTGTGGGGGCTCTCACCACAGAGGAGGAAGACAGAAATAACATTAACAAAGACCCCCTTAAAGAAAAGAATAATGTTCATCTCCAGGCTGTTTCCCAGTCCCCTGTCTCTTCCTCTTCCCTAGGAAAAAACCAAAATCCTAGAAGGATGCTCAGGATCTGGTGAAGGGCACAGTTGTTCTCAGACAGAAGGCCCCCAAATCACTGCTGTTTGAAGTGGGAATATTTATTTCCCCGCTTAAGTAGCAAGCCAGAGAGAGTGGGCTCCAAGCCCGATACAGCAGGGAAGTACGGGGTCCCACAAGCAGGCTGGGGACAGCATGCAGAGGCTGGCAAGGAGCTGAGCGGCCCAAGGGGTGGTCCTGTAATTACTCCCCCTCAGATGGCACGAGATTCAGCTATAGGGGGAAGGACGGGGAAACAGTACAGAGGTTGGGATCCTTACCATCTGTGTGCATTTCGAATGGCTTGGCTTGGATTATGTTCCCACCTCAGTGACATCAGGTCCTTTCTGTTTTGTCCATTGCAGGGCTTTTGTGTGCTTTCCACAGCTCTGAGTAGGGTTGCTCCTAGGGCCTGTCTTATGTTATGTGACCCACATAGTCAGGGTACTGGGAGAACCCTTGGGTGATCCCTCTTTCGACAGAGTGGGAGCTTTAAAGAGGAGCACACAAACGGTGCCTTTGCCCACCAAAAAGCCTTCCTAACCTTATTATTATTATTTTTTTTTTGTAAATGCCTGGTAACCTAGAAAATGCCCGGAAGTCTGATTTTGCTGATTTCTTTTTCTAAAGCTAGGTAAAAGGCTCCCCATGGGGGCGGCGGGGTGGAATAGAAGGTTTTCCATGACACTATGTTATCATGTAGCTGCTGGCAAGTGTCTGTGTTCTGGTCTCCGCGGCTGGACGGTAGAAGCTGTTCTTACTTGCCTGGCTGACCTGGAAATTTCTACAGAATTGTGCAAGGAAATGGCAGCTGGTGGGGAGGTAGCCCAGTGGTTAGGCACTTGACTATCATGCATGAGACTTCCCAGATTTCATCCCCAATGGGGGTGAGGGTTCATACAACATACAAGAAAATGGACATGCAAGTCCCCTTTGAAGTATAAAATACCTCAGGGGTGGGTTTTTAACCTTCTTTGACTCCCTAGTGTGTCTACTCCATAATAAAAACAACGTAGGAAGGAATTTGATTTCAATGCTCAGAACTAGTATGTCCAGTCTCCTCCTGGTCTCTTTATGCTTGACCTTTCCAAATCCTATCATCACTGCCCATCACCCAATCCCAGGCCAAAGTGTAACTACCAGGCACAGTGAGCCAAGAAGGAGCTTGATAGGGGATGGGGGTGGAGGGTGTCTTAGGGTTTTACTGCTGTGAACAGACACCATGACCAAGGCAACTCTTATAAGGACAACATTTAATTGGGACTGTCTTACAGGTTCAGAGGTTCAGTCCATCTTCATCAAGGAGGGAGCATGGCAGCATCCAGGCAGACATGGTACAGGAGGAGCTGAGAGTTCTGTATCTTTATCTGAAGGCTGCTAGCAGAATACTAGCTTTCAGGCAGCTAGGATAAGGGTCTTAAAACCCACACCCACAGTGACACACCTACTCCAACAAGGCCACACCTCCTAATATTGCCACTCCCTGGGCAGAGCATACACAAACCATCACAGTGGGGGTCCCTTTTTCCTCCTCCTTTCTTTGTTTCTGTTCACAGCTCTGGCCAGCCTGAGAGTTGAGTTGGTAAAAGGGCTGTGCTTTCTGTGACCTCCGGACCTTTGCACATACTGTTTCCTCTGCCTAATAACTCATGCTTGTCCTTCAACTCTTGACTGATGCCTCTTCCAGGACTCCTCTGGCATTGGCTGTCAGTGATGGAACAGTGGAATACTCAGCTCTCTGCTCTGATTGCTTTTCATTTCCCACTTGTATGAGTCGAAATTTTTTTTTTCTTTAATCAATGTGACCAAATACCTGAGAGAAAACTTAAAGGGAGGTCTTATTTGTTTTGTCTCATGATTTTCTAGGCCTTAGTCCATTCTGGCAGGAAGGTCATCGGGGAACCTGACTTCACTTCGTGGTAATAAGGAAGCAAAGAGAGGAGATATAAGAAGATCCAGCCCCCAGGGACACACTTTCCAGTGATTCCCAGTGATCTACTTCCTCCACAGTCCCCACCTCCTGTCTTTAGAGACTTCTCAAAAATGTCATCATATTACAAATCTACTGTTGAGACCAGAGCCTCAGGATCTATTCCTCTTTGGAAACACATCATTGAAGACACGTCCACGAGCACCAGCAATCTCCTAGGCACCCTTTGATGTATGCTAGTATATAAAGCCTTACACCAGCATAATCTACACTGACCGTGAGCTTCACAGGGTGAGCTTCCCTACCTGTTTTGTGTGCTGCCGTATCCCTAGTAGTGTTTGGTTTATGACAGTTTCTCAGTAAACTCTTGCTGCTAGAGGCATGAGGGAGGTGGTTTGTGCCAAAACAAGAAATGGGCCCTGCCTTGGCCACTTAGCTCAAAGCTGTTCCAGACACCAAGATGGCTATCAATGCAGCCCAAGACAAAAATCATAATTTACCAGAAACATTATGAGTAAGGTTTTTTTTTTTTTTTTTTTTTTTTTGTGCATGTAATTTTGTTTTGGTAACTATAATGGGCAGTTCTCAAAAGCAAAGTTTGTAGAAGAATGTTGTGTTGCAAGGTCAAAAGGTGACACACATGACTGACCTTGAGTTCCTCAGTGAACTAGACTGTCCAGTAAGCCCAGAAAACTCTTCATGAGCAGTCATTGTATGGGGCAGAGCAGGGAGGGTGGGAGGAAACAGATCTTCTTCAGCCTCCCCCAAAATTCAAGGTCTGACCCTAGTCCCCCATCACCTATTCCTGAGTCTGGTTTGGACTAAGGACATCCTCACACTGGTCCTTGCTAGCAGAAGCCTCAGCCTCAGCTCAGGCCTCTTATCTCGATTTCTGCTTCACCTGTATCTTTCTCTTCCTGGGCATTGTGGGTGTGGCCAGGCAGGAAGGCAGCAGGAGAATCCAGCAGGGACTCCCTGGCTCTGGGGATTCCTATTGAAGTATTAATATTCTGAGGAGGAAGTCAGTGATTGCATTTTAGACTTGCAAATGGGTTTAGATAGGCTTTGCTGAGAGGTGGGACAAACAGCTGGACTGAGCAGGCAATGACAGTGAATTCGCGCACACATGGTGATTAGAGTTTTGCTTTCTCAGAAAGGGGCTCTCTGGGGACCAATTCCTGGTGACACATTCAGTCGGCAGATTTGCACTCTACAGTAGAACTCCCTGCCCCACCCCTACCCCTCGGAGAATGCACTCATGGAAGAAGGAAGAAAAAACCCTCCTGGGCTTCTTTCTGACTCTTGAGAATTCACTCATTTATCCGTCTATTTCATTCATTTCCTTTGTAGTGTGTGCCGGATACGCTCCCTGTACCACTGCATTGAGTTTTGGGAGCACAGCCGTGGGAAAGAAGCTCAGCCCGTGCTTTCCCCTACCCCAGAAAATGGTCTCGGCTCAGGATGAAGGCCATCAGGTGCTTATATACTCAGATAGCTTTGTCAGGCCCAGGATCCTCATTTGTCCCAACCCTAGACCACACAGTGGAAATGTCACATGGGCAGAGCTCGAGACAGTCCAGTCTTAGCTCTGCTTCTCTATGGAAAAGAACTTCACCCAGGTGAAGCTGACACTCTGGACAAGCCAACTGTCCTAGCTTGTCTGATGCCTGGTACAAATTAGAGAGGATGATTTCTCCCTCCAGACCCGTCACTGCCATCTGCTGGGAAATTGCCACTACACGTGTGCAGCTGTACATGACATAGTTTGAAAGGTGTCCCTGGATTTGTTTAATGCATCACCTGCTTGTGCATTATTGTGCTGTCTTGCTCAGTTGTTCACTGTGACCAATCCTGTAGTTCATAGGCTGATGGCTACTGTCAAATAGCCCATGCAAAGGGCTTTGTCCCAAATATCCGAGCAGCCCAAATAAAGTCCTGTTAGAATATAAGGAAGGGTAGACATTTACGTGAGACTCTGATTCAGGAGAAGGTGGAATTGTATCTTAAAGGGTCTAATTTTCCTTCCCATCTTTCCCATGAGCACTTGGTCAAGGACTTCCCACCTTCTTGGCTTCCGGTACTACTCAGTCTTTTGAAGTCTGTGTTCAGTATCCATTGCCTATAGTTTAAGTGATAAATCACTGACCTGAAAGCTTTTTGCCCATTTAGGAGGTAGCCAACAAAACAGTGGATTTATTGATATGAAAATAATGAGGCCTCCTATGAATTGGTTGAAGTATTTATGAGCTTGTACATGGACTATTTATATGCATGTGTTAAACACACACACATGCACTCATGCACACACAGGAACATATGACTGCATCTGTGTACAGGGGTTGGCATATGTGAGCCAGTGCTTCTCCTCCTGCATTTGGCCCACTGGTCAATGAATGTTGGCCAAGTGAAAGTGGTGTCACCAATGACAGGGATCCCTTCCTTTGTGTCAGTTAATGTTGGCTGATGAAAATGGGGGTGGAGCCACTTCCTGTGGGCTCCTTGTAGCAAAATAAAGTTGCTGGCTCTGAATCATGTCATTGGTCCCTAACCCCAGTGAGTTTTGCAAGCTAATGATGGGTCCAAGAACATATTCTTGGTGACTGGGTCTCTAGCTGAAGACAGACTCATCAGGAAATGAGTCAAATGGGAAAACAAGACTGATCAAGGAGCCTGAATCAGACAGAGACAACACATTACTAGACTGAGCATCTTTGATAAAGGATGCTTCTGCCTTCTGCCTGAATTTTTCTGCCCTCCCTTGCTTACATCATCTTCTCCGTCCAGCTCACACTCCAAGTTAGAACAGCTCTGAGCAAACAATGCTCAGCCTGGCCATGGGTGTCCGGTAAAGTCAATACTGCTCCAAGGCAATGCTGCCACCTCTGCTGTGAGACACGACAGGCCCTGGAATCAAGGGACTTGGGAGGACCAGTGTACCATGGCGCTAAGAGGCAGAGTATGGCCACTTGGGCACTGTCTTGTTTCCACTCATTGATCCCCTCATGCATTGAATAAACACTCACTAAGCCTCTGTATGTGGGCTCTGCAGCGTGGACTGTAGGAGCTGCACAGAGAAATGAGACAGGATTCCGGCCTGGAAAGATTTCACAACTAACTGAAATAGTTCCTTTCCTCTTCTCCTGAGAGGAATTAATTAATGGCAGAGGGGTTTATTTTGTTGCATAGTTTGAGGGGATGCAGCTCATCGTGGTAGGGAAGGCATGATCAACGTCATGTCAAAGGGAGCATGTGACTGAGACTCTTCATAACAGACCAGGAAGTAGATATGGAACAGGAAGTGGGGTTGAGATGTAAAACCTCAAGGTCCACCTACCAGTGACTCATTTCCTCTAGTCAGTCTTCACTTCCTAAAAGTTCTGCAACCTTTCCAAACAGCAGCAACGCCAGCAGCTGCAGACCAAGCGATGAGACACTAGCCTATGTGGGAAATTTCAAGTTGTAACACCACTCTCCAGGACAGGTTGAATGCAATTTCCTAATCCTCTGGCATTCCAGGGAATAGGGAGCACCTTTTAGCCAGAGATGAGCAAAGACTTCACGGGTGGGGGGGGGGGGGAGAAGCTGTGTGAACTGGTGGGTAGCAGATGGCAGGAACTTCAGTAGATTTGGAGGAGCTGAGAGGAGCTGTCCAGCAAAGGAAGAAGACTCCCTGAGGCCTAGCTGCTATGAGAACTGATCTAGGAGAGTGAGGGAAGTTAGCGTAGGGACTGATCAGCAATCAAAGTGCTCTCATCAAGTGGGGCGGGGGTGGCAGAGGGAGTAATAGAGAATCCCAGTGACCTCGATAACCTCGGTCTCATTTATCGCCTTCTTAAGAGGTCTAGCCGCTCTGTGTCCGCAGGCTTGCTATCCATGTCAATAGGTACAGTACAGCTGATGGTCCTGTGCCAACAATATGAGACCCTGAGGACAGGACCTGAAGAATGTGAATTAGTTACCAGAGTCCCCTGAGTGTAGCTTCAAGATTGGAATTTATACAAGAAAAAGGGGGGGGGGTGAAGGACACTAGGGGTTTCACCAGCCTTATACCTACCCAACTCTGACCAAGACTAGGCCAAGTTCCATTCTTCACCCACAGTTATTGGGAGGAGCAAAAACATTCTTTCAAAACCCCAGAATGTACAGACTGATAGTCACCTGACTATCTGATCCCAGAGAGAGTTCGAATGTGTGTCATACTCTGTCCATGCTTGTTAGCCAATAGATTTAAAGGTCAATGTGCTTAGCCAATAAGTTTAAACTGTAACCTTGCTGCTGTAACCTGTACCCCTAAAAAGTATAAAAACTGCTTGTTATAGCCCTCTGGGGTCACTTTCTAGCCACTTGCCACGTGGGGCTGATTGAGGGTCGATCCTAACATGCTGGAAAATAAACCTCTTGCATTTGCATCAAACTCTGTTCTCATGTCTCACTTGGGGGGTCTCCCAGTAGTTAAGACTCACAGTGTCACCTTGGGGATAGCCGTCACAGTGATGATTATTGCCCCACACTGTTTCTCAGGAGCACTGAGGTCACTCAAACCCACTGAAACCACAGACCTTTCCCTCGGTGCCATGCAAGGATCCACTGGGAAAGCCTTTGACTTTAGAGGGCTCCACACTGCTCCCCCAGAGTGTCTGATGCCTCAGTCTGTGCACCGTGCTGCCATCATTACACTCTCAACTTTTGCCTATGAAAATCCACGAGGTTTGGCTGTGAATGTGCATACCACCTATTTCCTTTGCTCCTCCTCCTACAGTCCCCATTCTCTCACTCAGAATGTAACAAAACATGGTGGATTTACATTTACATCCTGGTGAGTGCAAAGCCCTAAATACACAAATGAAGCAGAGTAGAGGAGAGAGAGAGAGAGAGAGAGAGAGAGAGAGAGAGAGAGAGAGAGAGAGAGAGAGAGAGAGGTTTGCTACCTGCTGCAGATAAGGAGAGCTGGGAAGTTATTTCCATGGCAATGCCTTCCTGGAACAAAGAAAGCCTGGGGATTTTATTTGGGGACCTATTATGTTTATATAGGAAAGCACTTCAGGAGGCAAGTACATGTCTGAGCATGCTCACTTAAGAAGCACATTTCCTGAACATGCTCAGGTTAAGGTCATAGTCTAAGAAGGAGAGGAGTTAGGTATGTTTAGAGGTGTGCCTGGTTCAAGGGCATCTAGCACATGTTCCAAAGGTTAAAGTGGTGGCTAGGAAGACTGTTGGGAATGCTTCGTGTGTGACATAAAGAGGGCAGATTGGGATGCCTCTGCCTGCTGGGAAAGGATTCAGGAGGACATTGATGTGGGTGCTTGTTACTACTGGTTCCTGCCTCGCTTGGTTGCCAAGAAGCCACATCCAAATACCCTGAGCCTTAGGCTATGGACGATGGAGTAGAATCCCGAAACACCTGCATCTTCAGTATTGGCTGCTTCATGGTGCCTTTTGCAAATCTCTTTCTGTAGTTGACATACTGTGGGTTGATAAGACAGGCCCTCATTAGTAACTGCATGGAACTGATACTCCAAAGTATCAATATTTCTGAATCAAAGGAAATAGGAAGGCCAGAGGTACTGCCTCAAATCAAAGAAAACACCCTCTTGCCTTCCCAGGGAAGGTTTGCAATCTAGCTGAGGAACCTTCTCCCAAAAGAAATGCAATCAGTAATCCCCTTGCATCTTAAACTATCCTTCTTCAGCCCCAAATTCGTTCCTCAGCTTCTGGCCCCGGAGCCTCTGGGAGGTGAGACCTCACTAGCAGGTTAGCTCACTAGGGCAGGTCTTTGAAGTTAGAGGCTGGTCCTTGTTCTGGCCACTTTTCCTTTCTTGGTCCTTCATGCTGTGAACAGTTTCTGCCACCGCGAGCTCCACAGTGCAATCCACACCATAATGCTCTGTGTGTGTGACTCGGTGCGCCTGGATGAGCCTTTTCTCCCTTCAGTGGCTTCTGTCCGATGCTCTGGCCACAGTTACACAGAGGTAATGACTGTGCCCTGTCTCCAGAGATCTCGCCACATAACCAAGCACCTGGTCTTCTTATGGCAGCTCCGGGAAGTCACCTGGGACACTTGCTTTGCACAGTGGGTTTTGAATGAAGTTCAAATTTTACCCTCGGCCACCTTGCTTGTCATTTTGCCGTCTCTGCCAGAACCCAAAAGAACTCTGCCTCAGGCCATTGTCTTCTTTTTGGGCTCAGTCACTTCTCATGGAAATTCTCCACAAGCCTTTGGAAATTGTCTGATGACACCCCCCCCTAACCCCCCGACCCCCTCCCTGTATTTGAGCTTTAACCAACTGAACCTTCTTTGGGTTCCCATACTTTATATGTAAAAATGTACACATATGTATAACGAAATAAATGTATGCCTTCCCCCCCAATAATGTACTGATTTTATATCTTTTGTCAATTTATCCAATCATCATCAGGCCAAGGAAAAATTTCCTCTTGTTCCTAAAGTCTCCTGTCAAAAAGTATTGCCCCTAGAGGCATTGCAGGTGTGGCTGCTGTGTCACATGTGTGTCAGTAGGTGGCAGAGATGAGAGAGGCTCTGTCTGTACTCACTGTTCTGACCTATGGATATTTGAATGACATTCCTGGAAAAATGCAAGCCTATGGTGACCGCCAGTCTGGTACCAGGGGGCCCGGACAGGGCGCTAACCTAAGATGACCACTGTTTGGATGCAGAACAGGCCTAGAAGGGACCCCAGGATAAGGAGCAAGCCAAAGACTAGAGGAGCCCCACCTGGGATTGTATGCCCTGGGCAGCGGCGAGCATGAGGCAGAGGACCCGTGCAAGGGGACACTCGGGGAGGCCAGGCAAAGAGCAAGCCTGAGACAACCACCAGACTGTGCCATGCAGCTTGGACAGGAAGCTAGCCTGAGATGTACCTCACAGGCCTGAGAGGACAGGAAGCTAGCCTGAGATGTACCTCACAGGCCTGAGAGGACAGGGAGGGTAAGAAGGGAGGGTAGATAAGTGGGGTTGGAGTACATGGTGTGAAATTCACAGAGAACCAATACGTTTAAAAATATAAAAGTACATATTTGTTCGGATCCACAGGAACTGTGGATGTATTCCTTTTCGGGGCCAAATAAAATGCATGTGATTAAAAGGTCCATAGGGTTTGAGAGGAGGAGATACCCCCGAATTATTTAGGGGGATCCTATTTGATCACAGAATTTTATATAAGAGCGAGGCAGGAGGGTCAGGAGAGAGTAGAAGTCTGTTTGACAATGAAAGCAGAAATTGGAATGATGTGGCCACCAGCCAAGGAACGCTGGCAGGCTTCGGGAGTTTGAAGAAGTCAGGAATGAGTTCTTCCGTGGAGCCTCTAGGAGGCTATACCACTGACCCATTGCTCTGAGCTGTGTGAGGTTCATCTGGGACTGAGAATTTTGAGAGCAAATTTGTGATATTTGCTCTAAGCCACTTGGTTGGGGGAGACCATTCCACTCATGTGGCATCCAATCTAAGACCGAATCAACTACATTTTCTGTCACACTTCAGTTTGTCTTTTTTTTTTTTTTTTTTTTTTAAAGTGGCCAAGGTGTCAAGTGTTAGGTGACTAGTTGTAACCTCTGAGAACTTTAGGATGAACTAGGAACTCATTAACAGGGCAATGAGGTCTCAACATTTCAGTCCTGCTGGCACTGACACCAACTCCCTGGCCTTGCCGCATCATTTTGACTGAAGCTTAGTTGATTCACTTAGATCACTAGAACCTCCTACAGTGACTCAGGAAGCATCTCACAAGCGACAGATACCGGAAGCACGGTGCAGGAGGGAGCATGGCTCTGTATAGAACTGTTTGCCTAACATGTGCAGGGCCCTGGGTTTAACGCCAACACTCCAAACCCAACCCTAAACCAGCACAGAGCGAGAGACTTTAATAGCCACAGATTTTAATAGCTATTGATTAGACATTAACATTTAAAAGCTAGTTATGCGGTCTAAGTACAAATAAACATGCTCATTTTTAAGTACAGCGTTTAATGAGGGTAACAAGCAAAGCTTTGAGAGAACCACATGCAGTTCACTCAGTTTCAGAAGGTGCACACAGATTGTGTTAGAAGACCCAGTAACACTTCTGTAAACACACCTTCCTGACAGCTTTATTGATGTGTACTTGCTATTCAATAAGCCACATGTACCAACATGTACCATTTGGTAAACTTTGCCATATCTATTTTTAAGATTATCTCCATTGTTAAATAATAATAAAAATACCCATCACCCCTGAAAAATTTCTTCTGCACTTTATAACTAACTTGTCCTTCCCTCTGTCCCCTTGTGTCCCCTCTTGCTTGCCACCCCTATAGGCAACCACTGATGCACTTCCTAGTCTAGCACCCAAGTCTGGCAGCTCGCACCCACCTGTAACTCCAGCCCTTGGGGAATCCAACACCTCTAGACTCCATGGTACTGACTCAGACATACCTACCCACACACAGACACATGCTTTAAAATAATGAAAATATGCCTTAGAAATCTGCATGCTTTAATTTCTCCCGGGAAAACACTCATGTAAGCACCACAGAAACCACAGGTTGGAAGGAGCTTCTGTGCTAAGGCCAGCTGGGTAAACTGGAACAGGAATCCTTATGTTGAAGGGCCAGCGACAAGAGATGGAACCAGACTGTTAATCTGAGTTTTGGAGAAATCAGGAAAGTGAGTGGTTCTTATACAAGTTTAATCAGGTGCTTCCCACTGCTTGCAGGCAGTGAGGTCTCGGCACCTCATTCATGACTCATCTCCCTAAGCCTTTGCAAAAGGAAACAACCAAACAACCAGCTGCCTTTGCTGGTTCTGCATTCCTCGGTCTTCTCTTTTAATGAAGACATCTCCTCTGTCCAGCTCATTAGAACCTCTCTCTAGTCAATGGGACAAGATGCTTCCTGACTCAAGAACTGTAGATAAGATCAATGGAGACCTTTACATTGATTTTAATTTGTCCTCTGATGATCTGGCAGTTAGTTGACAAAGCGACCAGAAGGGCAACATTGACAACTATGAAGCTCTAACTAAGAATGCAACAGGGGATTTTGACCTTCTGAGGTCTCTTGTTTTTTGACAGAGCTTCAAGGGTGGGAGGCAAGTTCCTCCTTCCTGACCTTGCTCTATTGCATTGAGTGGCTGTGGAATTAAGGTCAGTTTGTGTTTTGAGAAGGCTCTTGAGCCTTGGGTCTGGAGTACCTGAGACTCTACCAAGAAGCTTGCACTTGCACGTGGTTGCACGAAGTGGCTGTAGTTGGAGCAACGCGTGTTCCAGGTTTGGGAGGTCACAGTGTTGGGGGTTCATCCTCTTTGTAGACATCTTCTTTGAGATCTTAGGTAAGTGGTGGCTATACTCCCAGCACGTGGGAGCACAGAGAGCAAGCAGAGCTCTTGTCTTTGTCGCTCTCTGCCCTGGCAGAGGATAACCAGATCCCTTAATCTCCTGTGACTCTGATGGTGGACTGTCACCCGGTGAGCCAAAAGAAGCCTTTCCTCACCTAAGTTGCATTTGTTGATTATTTTATCACTAACAGAGAAAGAAGGCAAGATGGGGAAGGGGCAAAATGAGGTTTGCAGAAGGACTCATGGGAGGTAAAAGGAGAAAGGAAAAAGGAGGCAGAAAGGTGGATGGGTTGGGGGTAGAGACTGAACTAAACAAATTCTGCTTGAAAATATTATAATAGTGCCCAATACTTTTATGCTAGTTAAAAAAAATGGCCAGAGAACTATGTGGGTGGTGCCCATCTACAGTTAGTATACTGGAATTGCCAAGTCTTTCTTTCTTCTCACTCTTTGAAAGTAACTTTGGGTTGATAAATGCATGGAGTCTTTCTTTCTTTCTTTCTTTCTTTTTTCGTGTTTCTCTGTTTATTTCTTTTTTTTTCATATAAATTGAACAACTTTATTTTAAAAAATCAAAGATAAATATACAGATTTTAAGCATTTTTGCATAAAAGTATATGAAAACATTTCTGTCAGTACTTGATTTTTTTAAAAAGGTTTGATAGTATGCATTAAAATCTTACTAGTTACAATGAGCATAAAGTACATGTAAAACAGGATGTAACCTGGAAATAGTCAAAGTTTTCTTGGTGTGTAAAGATTAAGCATAATGGTTTTTCATTTTAATTTTCTTTTTTTCTTTTTGGCCTTTGTTTTTTCTTGAACTTATGTAGTCTGTGAGTTGTTTCTGGGGTGTTCAGAGCTTTCTGGGGTTAGTATCCAATTATCAGTGACTGCATATTATGTCTGTTCTTTTGTGACTGGGTTATCTCATCAGGATGATATTCTCTAGATGCATCCATTTTCTTAAGAATTTCATAAAGTCATTGTTTCTGATAGCTGAGTAGTATACTTCATTGTGTAAATATACCACAAATTTTGCATCCATTCATCTACTGAAGGACATCTGGGTTCTTTCCAGCTTCTAGCTATTATAAATAGGGCTGCTATGAACATTGTGGTACATGTGTCTTTGTTGTATGTTGGAACTTCTCTGGGGTATATGCCCAGAAGTGGAATAACTGGGTCTTCAGGTAGTACTATGTCCAATTTTCTGAGGAATCTCCAGACTGATTTCCAGAGTGGTTGTACCAGTTTACAACCCCACCAACAGTGGAGAAGTGTTCCTCTTTCTCTGCATCCTCACCAGCATCTGCTGTCATCTGAATTTTTGATCTTAGCCATTCTGGTTGGTGTGAAGTGGAATCTCAGGGTTGTTTTGATTTGCATTTCCCTGATGGCTAATGATGTCGAGCACTTCCTTAGATGCTTTTCAGCCATTCTATATTCCTCAATTGAGAACTTTTTGTTTAGCTCTGTACCCCATTTTTTAATAGAGTTGTTTGGTTCTCTGGTGTCTAACTTCTTGAGTTCTTTGTATACCTTGGATATTAAGCCTCTATCAGATGTGGAGTTGGTAAAGATCTTTTCCCATTCTGTTGGCTGCCTTTTTGTTTTCTTGACAGTGTCCTTAGCCTTACAGAAACTTTGCAATCTCATTAAGTCCCATTTGTCGATATTTGACCTTAGAGCACAAGCCATTGGTGTTCTGTTCAGGAAATTTTCTCCTGTGCCTATGTGTTCTAAGGTTTTCCCTACTTTTTCTTGTCTGATAGTTTCAGTGTACCTGGTTTAATGTGGAGATCTTTGATCCACTTGCACTTGAGCTTTGTACAAGGAGATAAGAAAGGGTCCATTTTCGTTCTTCTGCATGCTGAGTGCCAGTTGGACCAACACCATTTGTTGAAGAGGCTGTCCTTTTTCTATTGAATGTTTACAGCTCCTTTGTCAAAAATCAAGTGACCATATATGTGAGGGCTCATTTCTGAATCTTCCTTTCTATTCCTTTGACCTATGTGCCTATCTCTGCACCAGTACCATGCAGTTTTTAGCACAATTGCCTTGTAATATAGCTTGAGGTCAGGGATGGTGATTCCTGCACATGTTTTCTTGTTGTTGAGGATAGATTTCGCTATTTTAGGCCTTTTGTTATTCCAGATGAAATTGCACATTGCTCTTTCCAACTCTATGAAGAATTGGGTTGGAATTTTGATGGGGATTGCATTGAATCTGTAGATTGCTTTTGGTAAGATGGCCATTTTTACAATGTTGATCCTTCTAATCTATGAGCATGGGAGATATTTCCATTTTCTGAGATCTTCCTTGATTTCCTTCTTTAGAAATTTGAAGTTCTTGTCATACAGGTTCTTCACTTGCTTAGTTAGAGTCACACCAAGGTATTTCATATTGTTTGTGACTATTGTGAAGGGTATCTTTCCCCTAATTTCTTTCTGCATGGAGTCTTTCTGATCCCTCTTTGGAGCCTATCAAGTTTGACCTTGAATCACTTGTTAAATATACTTCTTATTTGGAGCATGATAGAAACTTCCCCTTGTTTTTGCATCATCTGTCTATATATCTATGTATCTATGCATCCATGTCTGTCTGTCTGTCTGTCTGTCTATCTATCTATCTATCTATCTATCTATCCATCTACCTATCATCTATCATCATCTATCATCTATCTATGTACCTATCATCTATCGATCATCAATCTATCTCTATTATCCATCTACTTATCTATCATCTATCTATCTAATCCCATATCTATTTAAAATTTCTCTTATAAACTGAAATGTACCTAATATCTGAGGAGAAGGAAGGGTTTAATGATGTCAAGAATCTTGCTGTTTGTCCTTACCAGCAAGATAGTTGAAAAATTCTTTTATACTTTTGAGTGTTAGGGCCTCTCTATAACCCAAGAATGGTGTGCAAGTCCCAAGAGGTTTTGAAGGTAGTCCATAGTCATTAACTTAAATGGGTGCTGTATATGCAGGATAAGACCTCTTTGTTCCCCATTGGTAGGTACTGTAGCAGTTCTCAGTTGACCAAATCCTTTTCAACCTCCTGCTAACCCTATTCTCTGCCTCCCTGTCTATTTTCTTTATTTCAGATGACTTTTTAAAAATTATTATTTAAGGGGCTAGAGAGATGGCTCTGTGTTTAAGAGCACTGGATATTCTTAATTCAATTCCCAGTAAACATATGATGGCTGTCTTAGTTTGGGTTTTATTGCTGTGAAGAGACACCATGGCCAAGGCAATTCTTATAAAAGAAAACATTTAATTGGACTGGCTTACAGTTTCAGAGGTTCAGTCCATTATCATCATGGAGGGAAGCATGGCAGCATGAAGGCAGACATGGTACTGGAGAAAGAGCTGAGAGTTCTACATCTTGATCCCAAGGCAGCCTGAAAGAGACTTGCCTCTGCACTGGGCACAGCTTGAGCATGTATGACCTCAAAGCCCCTCTTCCACAATGGCAAACTTCCTCTGACTAGGCCACACCTGCTCCAATAAGATCACACCTCATAATAGTGCCACTTCCCATGGGCCAAGCATATTCAAAACACCACAATGGCTCACAATCATAATACAGTCTGAAGTCCTCTTCCAGCATGCCAGCATACATACAGAGCATTCACTCATAAAATAAATTAATTAATTAAAAAAAATAAAAATTATAATTTGAAAAGTGAGAAAATAAGCCAGTTTAAATCTTGGCACGAGCCAGCCAGGCAGGGTGGTATGTGCCTTCTATTCTCAGCACTCCAGAGGCAGAGGCAGGCAAATCTCTATACCTTAAGACTATCCTGGTCTACACAGTGAATTCCAGGCCAGCAAAAGATCTTGTCTGAAAACAGGCAAAACAAAACAAAAATCCAACAAACAAACAAACATCAGCAAGAAGCTTAATTCATACTGGCTTAGTTATAAACGAGCATTTCAAAAACTGCTACAAAAAAATCCTTTCCAGGTAACATGACTTGGACAAGTCCTTGGTTAAATAAGACTACTTTCAAATAGTTCATTTAATGAAGCACAGTCTAAAGTTATGAACCAAAACAACAAAAGCAACAACACCAGCATCATCATCATCAACAGCATACACATGCATGACTGTGTTGGGCTCTATTGGGCCCAGGTGCGAGGCCTAATGCAGCTTCCTGACTGAACCTTACTTCCTGAGCCTGAGTTTAGACACTGATCACTTCCGCATAGGAGTGACTCAGCACGACCCACTTAAAACTTCCTCTGCTGCTTCCTTTTAACCGCTGACATAAAAACAAAAACAAAAACAGAAACAAAAAACATTATTGTCCCCCCTCCTATACCCAATCCTACACGTCATCTTGGTCTGAGATCCTGGCCCCCCTGCCCCTTTTCTATATAAGCCCAAGGCTGATGTTATAAACCAAGATTCTGTTTCCATAAGTCTCCCGCCTCAGTGTGGCTTCTCTTGGGCACTGAGAAGGGGATCTGGGTGGCAGACACTCATCATCCTGCTTATCCCCATGAGGAGACCAGCAGGACCTGCTGGAGGACCAGGCATGCCTACACACACAGAGTGTTACAAGTCTGGGTCCTTGCTTTACAACAAGACAACAACCACACACACACACACACACACACACACACACAGAGAGAGAGAGAGAGAGAGAGAGAGAGAGAGAGAGAGAGAGAGAGAGAGAGAGAGAGAGAGACAGAAAGAGAGAGAACCTGTAACAAGTTTGGGTTCTTGCTTTACAACAACACACACACATACACAGCCTGTAACAAGTCTTGGCTCTTGCTTTGGTGAAGGCTAACCCATAAGCTGTAAAAATGGTTACAAGGAAAATAACTTGAGAGGTTGCCTAGTGCTGCAGAAGAGCACAGAAAAATATCTTGGGTAATTGCTAAAACATGGGCAAGAGTTCTCCATGTTTCTTACAAACTAGATCATGGAGCTTTGCTCATTTATATTAACTAAAGGGTATTCATGAAATATGCATGTAGATCATGTTTAAGTGAGATAAATTGCTGACATATATCTACTTTAGCATCTTTTAAAAATAGTTATTTATGTGTATGAGTGGTTTGCCAATACCTTGTAAATGCCTAGATCCCTAGAAGGTCTGAAGAGGGTATCAGAGTTCCTGAAGGTGGAGTTATGGAAGGTTATGAGCCACCCTGTAGGTGCCTGGGACTGAAATCTACAAGAGCAGCAAGTCTTAACCACCGAGGTACCTCCCAGCCTCCTGTTTTTGCCTTTTGAAGTTGAAGTCACTATAGAGGCCAACCTGGTCTTGAACTTAAGATCCCTCTGCCTCAGCTCCCCAAGTGCTAGGATTATAGGCATGTACCACCATGCCTGGCTGGCTACAGTCTTGTTCTTTATATGGAATATAGAAGATAAGTATATTTGAGTCTGAACATGAATAATTTATTTTGTGAGAAAACACATGTTTCTGGAAATTATTAAATACATGTTTGTGAAATTTTGGTATATGGCCATTTAAAGTTGCCCACTGTCTCCACTTGTAAGAGGTTTAGATGGTTTTATTTTTCATGGTTAACATAGTAGAAGCTTGATCCCCACTATAACAGTGTGTGATGGGAATTTTATTAAAGAGTAAGACCTAGGCTGGGTGTGGTGGCACATACTTAAAATCTCAGCACTCAGAAGGCAGAGACAGGAGAATTGCTGTGAGTTTAAACCTGGCCTGTTTCCATGGTGAGTTCCAGGCAAGCCAGGGCTACAGAGTAAGATCCTGTCTTAAACCAGAAAAAAGTCAAAGTGAGAAATAATTCGCTTATTAAAAGATGTATGTGGGTACTCAGCAAAGAAGACAGAATATGGCATCAGATCATAGCGAATTAAACCATAGACTACTGCCATCAGAAGGGCCTATGTGCTGCTCTTAGGACTGAATCAAGAGTGAGGGTGGCCCCCTTTCCTTTGTCTGGCTTCCTGTGTTACCTTCCATTCTCTTCTTTAGGAATTCCATGTTCCATGACACTCACAGAGGCTGGTCAGATGGGTCTATCCAGGCTTGGACTTCCAGCCTCTGTAAGTAGGAGCCAGAAGAATCTCCTTTCTTCACAGAGCATAGAACCTCATATTTTTGTTATGAGCAAGACAGTTGCTACGTTAAAGTAACTATAATCAATATAAAGTAATCAAGATTCCAGTAAAAAGAGAAGGGACAGGACAATATCCTAAGAAGTATAACAGAGTTGTAGAAGGTTTTGTGAAGGAAATTTACATGTGTCAAAACCATCTAAAATTAGAAGTGAATTATAAGTTATTTTTAAAAAAATTGAGCATTAATATCAAAAGAATACGAATACAAAATTAGACTTTGTTCTATGCTATGAACATAGTAAGATTTTCTTGGAGCATTGATTTGTTCTCAGAAGGAAATGGTGAAAGTATTTTGTCTTTTAGGTGGCAAGACTAGGAAATGAAGATAATTGTTTCTTGTGCTTTGTTTCTATTAGCTCTTTGATTACTTAAGAAAAATGAATCTTCTCGCTGATAAGAGTTGAGATCTGCGGGCTGGAGAGATGGCTCAGCGGTTAAGAGCACTGACTGCTCTGCCAGAGGTCCTGAGTTCAATTCCCCGAAACCATATGGTGTCTCACAACCATCTATAACAGAATCAGATGCCCTCTTCTGGTGTGTTTGAAGACAGAAATTAAAAAAAAAAAAAAAGAGTTGAAATCTGTTTCTAGCTATGTTACTTTTCCTGTGTCTGCTCTGCTTCTAAAGTCTGTTGACCCTTTGATTTGGCTTTATAACATCCTGTGGTTCTATTATGATAGTTTGAAACCCCCAAGGAAAAATTCATGGGGATGGAGACATGCCTCAGTGGTTAAGAGAGCTTGCTGCTTTATAGACAATGCAGATTCAGATGCAAAACCTAGCATCCACTTGGATAAGTGTGTAAGCTCCTCACCCAGCTAGTTCTTTGATCTATTTGATTTGGTTTGGTTTGATTCAAAGACACCCTGGGTGTATGCAGCAAATGCCAATTTCTTGGTATTTTCCTTCAGACACTCATGAGAATATTATCTCTGGAGTGTGACATTCTCTCAACAGTTTTAAATGTCTGTATGCAGCTATCTGTCAAATGTCAAATGGTCACTCTTTGTCTGGACTGACAAAAACTCAAACAAATGTCTCTGATCAGAAGGACCCCACAACCTGTGATTGACACGCTGAGAGAAGAAACTCAAAATCCTAACTATCTATGTCAGAAGTTTTAGTCTCCCAGGCAAGGGCCTGACCACAAGAGGGGTCCTGGTACATAAGGGCTCTAGGAGCCCTTGATTGGGGCTGGCTTCTGCACTAGACACAAATGACCAGACCAAAATAGAGACCCTGGCACTTAAGTTCTAGATACAGAGCTAAAATCAAATTGATTTTAGACAAACTAGGAAAGTGATAGATAGCTAACAGCCCAATCCTTAGACAAGCCCCCTTCGTGGCATGCTAAGGCAGTTCAACCTTCGTCCTTACAAGAAAGGGGGCTTTGAAACAGCCAATGAGCTTTCTGTTCTGTTTCTTCATTTCTTAATAAGACCAGCCTTCGCTGTTTTGCCTATCAGAACACTCATTCTAATTGATGGAAGAAAATGTTGTCTGATTCTAGAACTATCGATAAGGCCAACTCAGACCTTTACGTGCTCTCTCTGTCTCTATCTCTGTCTCTCTCTTTCCGTCTGTCTCTATGTGTTTATCTCTTTGTGTATCTATCTCTCTGTCTCTGTCTGTCTCTATCTCTTAGTGTATCTCTGCCATTCTCTCTGTGTTTGCTTATTTGTGTATCTATATCTATATCTCTGCCTCTCTGTCTGTCTGTCTGTTATCCTGGCTGTTATGTAGACTGGGCACCTCCTGTTTCTGCCTCCCAAGCGTTGTGATGGAGGCAGTGCATTGGCACCCCCACCCGTGGTGCTGTCCTTTAGACAAAGGGAAAGAACAGCTGAACTCTATATAAAATACAACACCTTCGGTGTTGTATGGTGAGATGTGGTGGGATCTCATTATACTTTTAATTATACTCCAGTAGTGAACATCTGGTTGGGTGCTCGCTTGCCACTCACATACCTCTTTCATGAAGTGTCTTCAAATCTGCTCATTTGGAAAGGTGGCACATGCCTTAGGAGGCAGAAACAGAAGGATCAGGAGTCAAGGAGGGCCAGGTTTCACAGCAAGTTCTAGGGTAGTTTTCACTACAGAGTGCTACTCTGTCTCAGAAAACAAAATAAAACAAAAAATGAACAGAGAAACAAACAAAAAGGACGAACAACAAGAGAAAAAAACTCTTTTGCTTCTTTAAAAATAAATTCTGCTATTTATTGTGTTTTTAAAGCTCTTAATTTAGCTTGGATCAAAAGTCTTTACAGTTATCCTCTGTGATTATTTCTCTGTATCCATTGGTTGTTTTTCTTTAAAAATATATTTTAAATTATTTTTAAATTACTTTATTAATCTTACTTATTCATTTTTTTTCTTAGGGTGGTGTTATAGGCAGTTGTGAGCCCCCTGATATGGGTACTGGGAAGGAGCTTAGATCGTCTGCAAGAGTACACCAGGCTCTTAACTGCAGAGTCATCTCTCCAGTGCCAGTCCTCTGGGTCCCACAGGTATCTGTCTCGGTGTCTCCTTTTTGTCTTTAATTTTGTTAGTATGGGTCTTTCGTCTCTTCCTTGTGTCTATATTGTTCTTTTAGTCTTTAGTTCATGACTATCTGCCCTGATTCATAGTCTTTCTTTCTGTCTACTGAGTTTTGAATTTGCTTTTGTCAGTCAGTGAGACATATTCTTAAGTTATTTAATAGAGGTCCATCTGGTTTTTAATACAAGAACTCATAGCCCCTAATGTCCTTCTTAAAATTATCTTTCCTTAATTTCTAGGAATTGCATTTTCCCCCTGATTTCTTCAATGGCCTACTGGTCATTCATGAGTCTACTGATTAATCTCCATGTACTTGCAGTTTCTGTATTTTCTCTTGTTACTCATTTCTACCTTTATTTCACTATGCTCTAACAAGATAAAATAAATGATTTTGATTTTTTTAATGTTTGTTAAGATTTACTTTCTAGCCTAAAAGGTGGTCTATTTTAGAGAGAACACCACGTATCCCTAATAAGATGAGAACATTCTGAGGCTTCTCATTGATTATTTTTGTATGGATGATCTATCTATTAATGAGAATGAGATATTGAAGTAATCATTATAGTGTATCTGAACCTGTTTATTTATGACCAATGATGTTTTTTTTTTTTTTTTTTTTTTTTTTTTTTTTTTTTTTTATGAAATTGGGTGCAGTAACACTTGGGGCATTTATAGTTATAGCAGATGTATATTATTGGAGCATATTTCCTTACTTCTTGAATGATGATTCTGCATAAGCCCCGCCCGTACCCTACCCTATGTGTAGCATCTTCTGTTTCTCCACACTTTTCAGATGTTTGATTACTTCCTTTGTGGTTTACATTGTTCTTCCAGCCTTTCTTCTTGGAAAAGAATCCATCATGCAGTGTGTCAAATGAAGGCAGTGTCGGGGTCCACTGCTTTACCCCCAGTGTCTTCAAAAATCTCTTCTAAGGAGCAAAAGTTTTTAGTTTTGGAGAAGTTCGACTCATTAATTTGTTCTTATATGGATGGATTTTGGGGTCACAGCTAGGAAACCTTGACCCCTTTTCAGGTCACAGGGTGTTTACTGTGTTTTCTTCTGGGTGTTTTATTGGGTCTGGTTTTGTATTTGTGACTATGACTTACTCTTAGTTATTTTTGTACCTGTTTGGATGTGTGGATCAAAGTTAAATTTTGTGAGTATGGGCATCCAACTGTTCAAGCACTATTTGTTGAAAATTCTATCATTTCTCTATGGAATTGCTTTTACACCTTTTTGAATGTAGGGGGGAAAACAGCAATATCTTTTTCTCACTCGTTGTTAGGATCATGGCTGTGGCACCTGTATTAAAAGACAGATTAACAAGGGAAAAACATGGAAACTATATTTTTATGTCTTAATATCTTATATGGCATGGGAGCCTTCCAAAATAAGAGTTATAAGACAAAGGAACAAAATATGGCTTTATTTTGTTTTTAACTGTGTTTCAAACATTTATTTATTTTGCAGTGCTAGGTCTTGAACCCAGGGCCTTGTAAATTCTTGGTGAGCACGTACCGAGGCAAACCTGTACCATTTTGGGAATTCTGTCTGTGAGGCATGTTCTGTGTACCAAAGTATGATTAGACAAAGAGGATCTGAATTAACACAATGAAGTGTGGTGTTAGCCACATTCAAAGCCAGCAAGACTGACCTTCTCCATATTCTTCATTGTGCCATTGTGTCTTCAGAAAGAATTATTTTTCTCTTCTCCATTATAGTGCAGTATAATTATTTTCTTAATTTTAATTTTTTATTAAATATATTTTATTCATTTTTTCAAATATTATCCCCTCCATAGACCCTCTAGCCCATCCCACCTTGCCCTGCTTCTACAAGGCTGCTCCTCCAGGTCCTACCTCCCATCCTGACATTCCCCTGCACTGAGGCATCAAGCCTTGGCAGGACCAAGGGCTTCTCTCTTCCCATTGATGCCCAACAAGGCTATCCTTTGCTACATATGCAGCTGGAACCATAGGTCCATCCACGTGTACTCTTTGAGTGGTGGTTCAGTCTCTGGGAACTCTGGTTGGTTGGTATTGTTGTTCTTATGGAGATTGTAAACCCCTTCAGCTTCTTTAGCTTTAGCTTCTTTGTCAAAGATCAAGTGACAATAGGTATGTGGGTTCCTTTCTGGGTCTTCAATTCTATTCTGTTTATCTACCTGGCTGTCTCTGTACCAATACCATGCAGTTTTTATCAGTATTGCTCTGTAATATAGCTTGAGGTCAGGGATGGTGATTCCCCCAGAAGTTCTTTTAATATTGAGAATAGTTTTCGATATCCTGAGTTTTTTTGTTTGTTTGTTATTTCAAATGAATTTGCAAATTGCTCTTTCTAACTCTATGAAGAATTGAGTTGAAATTTTGATGGGGGTTTCATTAAATCTGCAGATTGCTTTTGGCAAGATGGCCACTTTTACCATATTAATTCTGCCAATCCATGAGCACGGGAGATCTTTCCATCTTCTGAGATCTTCTATTTCTTTCTTCTGAGACTTGAAGTTCTTGTCATACAGATCTTTCACTTGCTTGGTTCAAGTCACACCAAGGTATTTTATATTATTTGTGACTATTGTGAAGGCTGTTGTTTTCCTAATTTCTTTCTCAGCCTGTTTATCTTTTGAGTAGAGAAAGGCTATTCATTTGTTTGAGTTAGTTTTATATTCAGCCACTTTGCTGAAGTTGTTTATCAGCTGTAGGAGTTCTCTGGTAGAATTTTTGGGGTCATTTAAGTATACTATTATATCATCTGAAAATAGTGATATTTTGATTTCTTCCTTTCTAATTTGTATCCCTTTGACCTCCTTTTGTTGTCTAATTGCTCTGGTTAGGACTTCAAGTACTATATTGAATAGGTAGGGAGAGAGTGGCATCCTTGTCTAGTCCCTGATTTTAGTGGGATTACATCAAGTTTCTCACCATTTAGTTTGATGTTGGCTACTGGTTTGTTGTATATTGCTTTTACTTTGTTTAGGTATGAACCTTGAATTCCTGATCTTTCCAAGACTTTTAACATGAAGGGGTATTGAATTTTGTCACATTCTTTCTTATCATCTGATGAGATGATCATGTGGATATTTTTCTTTGAGTTTGTTTGTATAGTGAATTACATTGATGGGTTTTCATATATTAAACCATCTCTGCATCCCTGCGATGAAGCCTACTTGATTATGATGGATGATTGTTTTGATGTAGTCTTGGATTCAGCTTGTGAGAATTTTATTAAGTATTTTTGCATCAATATTCTTAAGGGAAATTGGTCTGAAGTTTTTTTTTTTCCTTTGTTGGGTCTTTGTGTATTTTTGGTATAAGCATAATTGTGGCTTGGTATAAAGAATTGGGTAGTGTTTCTTCTGTTTCTATTTTGTGGAATAGTTTGGAGAGTACTGGTGTCAGGTTTTCTTTGAAGGTCTGATAGAATTCTGTACCAAACCCATCTGGTCCTGGGATTTTTTTTGTGAGGGGGAGACTTTTGATGACTGCTTCTATTTCTTTAGGGGTTATGGGACTGTTTAGGTGGTTTATCTGATCCTGATTTAACTTTGGTACCTGGTATCTGTCTAGAAGACTGTCCATTTCATCCAGATTTTCCAGTTTTGTTGAGTATAAGCTTTAATTTTTTTGGAATTTCTTCAGTTTCTATTGTTATGTCTCCCTATTCATTCTGATTTGGCTAATTTGAATACCATCTCTGTGCCCTCTAGTAAGTTTGGCTAAGGGTTTATCTATCTTGCTGATTTTCTCAAAGAACCAGTACCTGTTTTTGTTGATTCTTTGTATAGTTCTTTTTGTTTCTAATTGGTTGATTTCAGCCCCAAGTTTGATTATTTCCTGCTGTATACTCCTCTTGGGTGTATTTACTTCTTTTTGTTTTAGAGGCTTTAGGTGTGCTGTCAAGGTGCTAGTGTATGTTTTTTCTAGTTTCTTTTAAGAGGCACTCAAAGCTATGAGTTTTTCTCTTAGCACTGCTTTCATTGGTGCCATAAGTTTGGGTATGTTGTGCTTTCATTTTCATTAAATTCTAAAAAGTCTTTAGTTTCTTTCTTTATTTCTTCCTTGACTACATTATCATTGAGTGGAGCATTGTTCAGCTTCCATGCGTATGTGGACTTTCTGTCCTTTTTGTTGTTATTGAAGACCAATCTTAGTCCATGGTGATATGATAGGATTCATTGGGATTATTTCAGTCTTCTTGTACCTGTTGAGTCCTGTTTTGTGACCAATCATATGGTCAGTTTTGAAGAAGGTACTATGAGGTGCTGAGAAGAAGGTATATTCTTTTGTTTTAGGATGAAATAAATGTTCTATAGATATCTGTTAAATACATTTGGTTCATAACTTCTGTTAGTTTCACTATGTCTGTTTAGTTTCTGTTTCCATGATCTGATCATTGATGAGAGTGGGGTGTTGAAGTCTTCCACTATTATTGTATGAGGTGCAATGTGTGCTTTGAGGTTTAGTAAAGTTTCTTTTACCAATGTAGGTACCCTTGAATAGATATTCAGAATTGAGATTTCATCTTTGTTTCTTTTCTCTTGGATGAGTATTAAGGAGTATTAAGTGTTCTTTCATATATATATATATATATATATATATATATATATATGTATGTATGTATGTATGTATATATATATATATATATATATATATATATATATATATATATATATATATATATATATTTTTTTTTTTTTTTGCTAACTTTTGGTTGAAAGTCAATTTTATCCGATATTAGACTGGCTACTTCAGCTTGTTTCTTGAGACCATTTGCTTGGATTTTTTTTCCCCAGTCTTTTATGCTGAGGTAGTGTCTGTCTTTATCATTTGTCACTGGGATGTGTTTCGTGTATGCAGCAAAATGTTGAGTCCTCTTTACATATCCAGCCATTTAGTCTATGTCTTTTTATTAGGGGAATTGAGTCTATTGATGTTGAAAAATATTAGGTACCAGTGATTGTTGTTTCCTGTTATTTTTGTTGTTAGAGGTGGAATTATCTTTGTGTGGCTGCCTTCTTATGGGTTAGTTGAAAAAAGATTACTTTCTTGCTTTTTCTAAGGTGTAGTTTCCCTCCTTGTGTTGTAGTTTCCCTTCTACTATCCTTTATAGGGCTGGATTTTTGGAAAGATATTGTGTAAATTTGGTTTTGTCATGGACTATCTTGGTTTCTCCATCTATGTTAATTGAGAGTTTTGCTGGATATAGTAGCCTGGGCTGGCATTTGTGTTCTCTTGGGATCTGTATGACCTTTGCCCAGGATATTCTAGCTTTCATAGTCTCTGTTGAGAAGTCTGGTGTGATTCTGATAGGTCCACCTTTAAATGTTACTTGATCTTTTTCCCTTACTGCTTTTAATATTCTTTCTTTGTTTTGTGCATTTAGTGTTTTGACTATTATGTGATGGGAGGAATTTCTTTTCTGGTCCAATCTATTTGGAGTTCTGTAGGCTTCTTGTATGTTTATGGGGATCTCTTTCTTTAGGCTAGGGAAAATTTCTGTAATTTTGTTGAAGATATTTACTGGCCCTTTAATTTGGGAATCTCTGCTCTCTTCTATACCTATTATCCTCAGGTTTGATCTTCTCATTGTTTCCTGGATTTTCTGGGTGTTCTGGGTTAGGATATTTTTGCATTTTGAGCTGTTCTGTCAATATTTTTTATGCTATCTTCTGTCCCTGAGATTCTCTTTTCTATCTCTTGTATCCTGTTGGTGATCCTGATTTCTTTACTAGGTTTTCCATCTCCAAGCTTTTCTACCTTTATGATTTCTTTATTGTTTCTATTTTTAGATTCTGGATGGTTTTGTTCAATTTCTTCACCTGTTTAATTGGTTCTTCTTTAAGGGCTTCTACCTGTTTACCTGTGTTGTCCTATATTTCTTCAAAGGAGTTTTTTTTCTGAACTTCTTAAAGTTCCTTAACATCATCACGAGTTAAGATTTTAAATCAGAATCTTGCTTTTTTGGTGTGTTGGGGCATCCAAGACTTTTTTGGTGTGGTGGGGGAACTGGGTTCTGATGATGCTAAGTGGCCTTGGTTTCTGTTGCTTAGGTTCTTGGACTTGCCTCTCTCTTGATATCTGCTTAATCTCTGGTGTTAGCTGGTCTTGCTGATTCTGGTTGTGGCTTGGCCTTCCTGTAAGCAGGTGTGACAGCACTCGTAGGAAACCAGCTCTCTCCCGGCAGGGTCTGGGTACAGAGAACTGTGGCACAGGATCAGTACAGGGCACAGACAGAAACTGGAAGGATCCTGTTCCAAACTGCTTCTCAATTCCTGTGTCCTGGAGTCTCTGGGTGGGCCCCTCAGAGTAGATGTGATGGTCTTAGCTGTGCTCTCAGGTGTGTCAGCACTTCTAAGGGACCAGCTCTCTCCCAGGTATAGGGAACTCTGGCACTAGGTCAACTCCCAGTATATTTTATTATAGAAATGAAAGTACTGCTGGTAATGATGAAGGCTAGGAGGGATCTCAAACATAGACCAGATTTTAACATAACTCTATGTTTAAGTGTGCATAATATACTTCAATAAATTTATAGGTGGTAAGTACCCTTTGTACTTTTTATGACTAAATTATCTGCCTTGTACTCCATGTTTGTACCAAGTGGGTAGTGTTTATATGACCAAGAAAATGCAGATTCCATCCTACCTGTGAACTTGCACCAGATGCTACTAGGTAAAATGAAGCCATTCAGAGCAATTCTCAGCCTAAAAGCCCTTGTTTTGTATAACACAAGGTAACTTAGATCAAGGTAGTCTTCACAGCTCAAATGATCTGACATGAAAGTGCCATTACACAAAGCAAAGGGCAGTCAGTGGTCATCTTGGCTTGGTTGGCCATGTTGGTCGCTGTTGGTTTTAGGTGGCCTTGCACATGTGCTATTCCAGAGACCGAATGATATCACACTGTGATACAATTCCATGGTTGTATGAACCTTCAGATACCTTGCCAATCATGAGTTTTCCTTAGTTTTATAACCAAGCTGAAGGGCAACACAATTTATGGATGGTTCAGAGAAGGAACAAAGGGGAAGTTTTAGGTCTTAGGGAGACAGAGGAGAAGGAGGGGGGCCTGAGTCAAATTGTTTATCAGGCAAGAGATTTATTACATCCACCATAAGCAATATGGAAGAATAAGAAGTTCTGCCACACAAAGCAAGATGTCCTCTCTTAAAGGTTTCCCAGGAAGGGAAGGAAGTGGGGTTGGTTAAGATGTGAGCTATGCTACATTACTGGAGCAGGGGAGAGGGATATGTGTGACTTGGGCTCTGGTTAGAGAAAAAAACCAAACAAAAACCAGGGCAAGCTCATGGGAAGGAGCTGACACAAAATTACCCTGTGGGCATGCTTTATTAGAATAGGAATAGTGGGAGGGAGGTGAGAAAGAGGGAGGGAAGGAGAGACCCTTATAACCACAGATTCACAGATGGCCATGATTAGGCCTTAGAGGAGGAGGGACAGAACATGATACTACACCCGATCCAAAAAAGGCTTCCTTTCAAATCCAGAGAGATGCTCTATTAGAGATAGCTGTTGTCTCTAAGAGGCAACAAACTCCTTAATTCCAGAAGGAAACAAAGAGGCTTTCTGACTCTTAAAGGTTTTCAGGGGTAAGACAACCTTCATACCGAATGATCTAGCTTGACTTGTGTTAGAGTTCTTAAGACAGCTGTAGAGAGACAGAAGGAGGAAAGAAAGAGAAGTTAGGTCTGACCTTAGTTGAAGCCATGTTTATTCACACAAGAAAGCATATTGGCACCACATGTGTGATTAAGCAAAATGCTTACAAACAATATGGCTCCTACCATTTTTATGGGGTATAAATGATTATTGCACGTACATTACATTCTTACACATAGACCTTTTCAGAGTTGCTTTACCTGTCTGAAAGAGAAGCTGAGAAGTGTAGTCTTTAACAGGAGACCATCAACAGGAACTAAGCACCAAGGGCCATATTAGAAAGAACCATAAGCTTATCTTGCAAGGTATATGTAAGATGGTCATGATGTATGGACACAGCACAGCACATTTTTTTCATTAACTCTGCTAGAGAGAGAGGGAGAGAGAGAGAGAGAGAGAGAGAGAGAGAGAGAGAGAGAGAGAGAGAGAGAGAGAGAGAGAGATCCCAGGAGTTTGATGTGTTTGGGAAACAAAGACAAAGGCAGCTAGCAGGTCCTGGATATAACAAGGGTCACTCATTTTCTACATAGGGAAGAGGGTCTTGGCTAGTGTGTGACATGGAACATGACAGTAGTTGGACTGCCTTTGACCTCCAGGCAGCAGCCATCCAGGATGTATTTCTGCCCTCGAAAACCTTTTCTGCTCAGGGTTCTCTAACAGTAGAGTCAGAGTGATCTCAGCCTCAGCTGTTATTTAAATGCCAAGGCACCTTATTTTAGTATAGTGTCTTGAATCTCATAAATATATATATAATTAAAAAATATATTTAAAGTATATTTGTTCCATGATTCAAAAAGCAACTCCACACCCATGAACATGCAAGCAACCCTAATTAAACTCAGTGGGTTACTTTAAAAAAAAAAAAAGACATTAAATTAGGAGAGACAGGCTATGAAGAAAGGTTCCTTAGGGAGTGTGAGCAGGATAAGAGAGGAGAACCGGGGAGTAAATATAATCAAAATACATTATATACATATAAAACATTGTCAAAGAATAAATAAAAAATATTGTTTAAAATGTGCTTTTTCAAGTATGTGTTTTTCTGAAAGTCTCAGACTGTAGACATCCTAAGACATTCTTTTTTTAAGTTTTAGTCAACAAATGATTATAAATAAGAATAATAAAGTTACCTGTCAACTCTTTGTGTCAATATTTATGAACTCACAATTGCTTGCTTTTATTAGTACCTGGGCTAGAACGAGTCCTGAACACCACACTTATCTGAGCCTTGGGGGAAACTTACCTCAGCATTTTATAAATGCTGCCCAGTAAAGTTCTGATATTAAATTCCCTTGCCTTTGCCATTTAACCCTCTAACTTCTCCACCTTACAATTTGAGCCTCAACTGGGCTTTCTCCATGCACTGCCCCAAGGGCAGGGACCATACAGAGAGAACAAAGCATCCCTTTCTTGCTTTTTGAGCTCTTAAGTAGCCTTTTGTAAATCTATTGTAGAGGCAATGGTATGAGAGCCACAGATTTCAATTCTAAGGGCAAGGTGCTTGAGAGAAAAAAAAGGGTATTTTTGAATTTCAAAAGCGTGGCTTTAAATATCAAAAGGCAAAGCCGAGGGCTCAGAGCACAGATTTTTATATTGTAAACCAGAAAGTGCCTCTTTCTGGTCTCCAAACAGATAAGGTATCAGCCAAGAGTGAGAACTGATGTAGGAGGGAGTGTTGAATTTGATTCCAGTTTTAACTGGTAAGGCTTTGGGGAGAGGACAGAGGTGCCACACCATTAGGTTATAGTTGCCGTGTTTATGGAAACTCAGGTTTGCAGGTTTGATACAAGGGATTCCTTAATGAGAAAGGCTGTGGACCCTCTGCAACCAGTGTGTAGGTGAGTTTACCAGGTCTACTCACCTAACTTGAAGGCAGTTTAACCTATGTAGGCCTGAAGAGTCTTCTGCTAACAACCTGAGTCCATGATAGATGGTGGGAAGAGGTCAGAATTCCTGTGTCTATCACTGCCAGGGAGGGCTTGGCTGTTAGTGTGGGTCACCTGTACAGGTTATCCACATTGACAAGAATGCAGAGTCTGACAAGAAAGGGGGACATCATCTTCCCCCTCACCATATATAAGCATCCCAGAGGCAATTGGTAGTTTTAGGTCCTCGAAGCAAGGACTCCCAAAGGCGACACCCCAAATCACTCATGAGAAGTGGTCTTGACGCAAACTACAAGAGGATTTTTTTTATTCCAAGCACACTGGGGCCCAGAGTCATACACCACGCAGGGGTAGAGGACTGCAGACCCCGAGTGCAGGATTGGGACAGTTTTTATAGGGTTCACAAGGCCAGTGAATCACAAACCAATCATGGCAAAGCCCATGAATCACAAACAAATTATTTAAAAATATTTAAGCCCGTGCTTCATGGACCAATCATGTTAAACTATCTAAGCCCACACTCCATGGATCAATCAGTTCCCTAGTCTCGGAGGTCTGCATTTGCATGGTCTCCTGGGTGGGGGTGACAATGGCACTCTGGATAAGTCACTAGGGTGGGGAGGTTTCTATGGTGCAAGCAGTTTGCAAGTGAAGAGTAAAAAGTTGTCAAAGGACACTGATTCCTTGCCCTAGGGCCCTCTCCTCTGCAGGTAATTGCACCCGGAACTTTCTTGAGATTTGAGTTCCCAGAATAACCACAGAAGGTCCCGATGACCTCTGTGGAATGTTTCAATGCCCTAGGTGTGCCCCAGGTGTATGATTCATGTGATAATGTATGACTCTTCCCCTTTGAATTTCCTCATTCTCCTCCTGTCCTCCCCCTCTTTTGTGGTTTTTGCCTTTATAAGCCCGTCACAAGTTCAGGCCGGGGTCGAACTCCTCTACCCCTGTGTGGTGTATGAGTCTCGACCCCAGCATGCTGGCCTGAGATCTCTCTCTGTTTCACTTTCAATAAACTTCCTCATGCGATTGCAGCAAGTCTGGTCTCGGTGCCTCGATGGGTGCGCACCTCTCCTGAGATTTGAGTGAGGGTCTCCCTTCGGGGGTCTTTCACAAGAAGCGGTTAAGTCAGCTTATCTCCTGTTAATTTACTAGGCCCGGCTCGAGTATCCAAGGGCCTGTCCTACGCGCTTTCACCCAGTTTCATACAGAAAGCAGGCTCCGGAACATCAAGGTGCGACCTTATATCTACTTACTGGCAGAGAGCAGGGTCTGAAATTTGAGTTATTTAGGGGTTCTTAGGCTTAGGTTAAGGCTTCTTTAGCTTTGGGTCCTTGGAGGGGTTAGGCTATATTTTTTATCCTTTCAGTAGGAACAGCAGCTAGAAGCTGGTAGCGGCATCTTAAAAACAATTCCATTTCTCATCCTTGAACAGGAGCTGAGTGTGTCGTTCGTTCTGTCCTCTCTGAAGGCCAGAGATGGCAGAGGTACTGGGGTGCTCTGGTTTCTGGCCTTGTTTCTTGTTGTATTTCTTCTCTTTTGTCCATAGCTGTGTGCAGGCTGTTTTCAAGGGTGTGATTGAAACTGAGACACATGGCAACCAGTTCACACCATTTACCTCAACCCAGTAAAGCATTATTAACCTTTAGATGGGACCCTTGCTGACAAGCCATTTTTTAGGACTCACACTTGCTATACAAGAACTCTGCCTATTTCTCATCTCTTAAGGTCTCCTTGAGTCTATTATAAATTCCTTTCTAAAAGCTCTTCCTCTCCATTTTCCAGGAAATTCATCATTCAAATTCTTAAGGTAAAGGACCTAGAAGTCTCTGCATCTCCTGGTCTTTAGCTATTGCCTTCTATAGGCAAAGAAAGGTTCTATAACTCTCCACACCCCTTGTCAACTGGAGCCCAATGGAGTTAGAAAAGAGCTTTGACACCAAATCAAATGGAATCATATTTGTTGCCTGTGGTGGTTTGAACAAGAGTTCAAACCTCATCAGTTCATAAATTTGAATGCTTGGCCCTGAGGGAGTGGAGCTGTTTGAAAGGATTAGGGGGTATGGTCTTTGTTAGAGTAGGTGTGGCCTTGTTGTAGGAAGCTATGTCCCTGGGGTCAGGTTTTGAGGTTTCAAAACCAGTCCAAAAGGCTCTTGTTCTTCCTGCTACCTTCTGACCCAGATATAGGAGTCTCAGCTACTATGTCTACCTGCATGCCACCATGCTTCCTGCCATGACCATAATGGACTGAATCTCTGAAACTGTAAGCTAGCCACAATCAAATGATTTCTTTTGTAAGAGTTGCCTTGGTCATGGTATCTTGATACAGCCATAGAACCCTGCCTGACTAAGACATTGCCAAACACCCCACATTTTAGAGGGAAGATTGTATTTGTGCCTTAACTTGTTAGTAGGGTGTTCTTTTAGTTACTTTTTCATTGCTGTGCTAAGACACCATGATCAAGGCAGCTTATAGAAGAAAGAGTTTATTGGGGCTTACAGTTTCAGGGAGGGAGTCTATGACCATCCTAGTTGGTAACATACCATCAGGCAGGCATAGTATTGGAGTGGTAGATGGGAGCTTATGTGTTGAGACAGTAACCATGAGGCAGAAGGGGAGGGGGAATGGTGATGGAGGGGGAGGGGAGGGGAAGAGAGATGGAGAATGTCAAGAGTTTTAGAAACCTCAATGCTCATCCCTCCTGACACATCTCTTTTTATCAAGGCCATACCTCCCAATCTTTTATAAAAAGTTCCACCAGCTGGGAACAATCACTCAAGCCTATGGAGGCCATTTTCTTTCAAACTCACCACAGACATGCTGTTTAGCTTCTTCACAGGAGATACTACATACCATTTTCTCAGCCCCTTGTGAGAGTGGGTCTGGGAGATGTCCTTATGTCTCTACTCATGATCTCATAGGTGAACCCTGTAGCTTTAACTGTTTCCTATTTGTGTTTTGAACTTTGTAGGTAGAATGAAGAGAAATATTTTTGTTTTCTAATTTCTATGTAACAAGTTAGTACAAGTTTAATGGCTTAAACAATATCCACTTCTTTCCTCCAGTTTCCATGGATCAGGAGCCAAGCATGGAATGGCTGGGTTTCCTGGGGATGATACTGAAGTTGGTGGGTGTAATGGGTTTGGTCTAATGCTGCTTGTAGCATGTTAATTTGAGTCGCCTAAACGCATGAGAATCTGCACATCCTCAAGAAAGACACTGAGGGACCGCACCCCCAGTCAGTTTTGATTGGTAAATATAGTTGCCGGCAGCCAAAGGCTGGACAGAGAGACAAAAGTGGGAATTCTAGAATTCCTGGGCAAGGGACCAAGGAAGGAGGAAGGAGGGAAGAGATCCATCTTGCCAGAGAAGGAGAACCGGACACCATACCTGAGAAGGTATGGAATGAAGAACATGGTCACTGTGTGGGAGCTGGGGAAGAGTGGCAGAGGGCTGCCCAACTGGGTCCAGGCAATTAAGATGGATATATAATATATATATTAGTATTATATATACTAATATATAATATATATATTAGTAAGTAATGACTTAGGAATATTGGAAGGAGGTGGATTAGCCATGTGGAGGTTAGGAAGTGACCTGGCCATTGATCTGTTTAAGGCATATCAAAATATAAAGGCTATGTATGTGTCTTTCATTTGGAAGCCCAGATCATCCAGGCAGGTAGTGAAGAATGTGCTGCCGCTGCTGGGATCAGTTAAGTAGTTTATTTGGGTGCTGCTACGGGTCAGAGGAATCAAGGTCACTCAAGAGAAGGTTAACATCTTGAGAAAATGGAGGGCTATTGGCTCCAAGTTCCATGTTGGGGAGGGTGGGGTGGGGGTGCAGTATGAGATGGTCAGAAAGGCTTATGCTGAGTGGAGGCTCTTTATTGTCCAGGGAATCTCTATTTTGTGTCTCAGAACAAAACATCATAGACAGATTCAACTTTCCTGGAAAGAGTTCCTTCCTTCTTTTTTCTTCCTTCCTTTCTTTTTCACTTCCTTCCTTTTTCCTTCCTTCCTTCCCCTCCTCTCTTCTTCCTTTCTTCTTTCCTTTGTTTCTCCTTCCCTCCCTACTTCCTTCCTTCCTTCTTTCCTTTGTCTCTCCCTCCCTCCCTACTTCCTTCCTTCCTTCTTTCCTTTGTCTCTCCCTCCCTCCCTACTTCCTTCTTTCCTTTGTCTCTCCCTCCCTCCCTACTTCCTTCCTTCTTTCCTTTGTCTCTTCCTCCCTCCCTTCTTCCTTCCTTCTTTCCTTTGTCTCTCCCTCCCTCCCTACTTCCTTCCTTCTTTCCTTTGTCTCTCCCTCTCTCCCTTTCTTCACCTTCATTCCTTGCTTGCTTGTTTCCTTACTCCTTCCTTCCTGCCCCTCCATCCCTCCATCCTTCCTTCCTTCCTTCCTTCCTTCCTTCCTTCCTTCCTTCCTTCCTTCCTTCCTGTGTATTTGTCTAAGTAGGTGTGTATGCACATGTCTGCTCATGTGTGTAGAGGATGAAATTAGATGTCTTTCTTGATAGATTCTCCACCTCTGTTTTTTGAGACAAAGTCTCTCACTGAACTTGGAGCACTCTGATTGGCTAAACTGGCTGGTCAGTGAACTCCAGGAATCCTGTCTGCACCTCTCCAGTGTTGGGATTATAGTTGTGTACCATTGAACTTGGCTTTTATGCCGGTGGTAAGAACCTGAACTCAGGTCCTTCTATTTCCATGGCAATCCTTCACTGACTGAACCATCCCCCAGCTCCCACCCCCACGTTTCCTAAGATAGACACTTTGCCTTTTTGCCAGTTAAATCTCACAGCAATCTATGTACTTTGCATCAATTGATGGTCATGATTGAAGGCTAAGGCATTACAAAGGTCACCAGATATTCTGGGCCCTGTAATTAAAAAAAACATATTATTTTAAAATTAATATCTTCACTATTTAGGTGGGGCTTCTCTTTAGAATTTTGAATGCTAAGTAAAAGAGAAATAATGTGGAGTAGGAAGGGAATGCAATCTTTTAGAACAAGGACCTGTTAAGGACTATCCCCAAAGCCCTGTTATAATACCCATGTAGGGATGGATATCTTCTTCATATTTAGTCTGAACCACACTCTGGTTAGAGGACTCCAGAGGGGTATGTGCACCAGAAGATAGAATTGTGGTGCTTAGAACTCTGTCAAGGACACCAAGCTATGAACTATTTCTAGGACTAAGAGTATAATCACAGACAAAGGGAGCCTTCACTTGCCAAATGAATCATAAACAGTGGGAAATGAATAGTAAAGCATTATGATTGTATTCCTTGAATTATTCTTGCTCAGTGATGTAATCGTATTCACATAACTATGTGTACTTGGCTTGGGTTTTGTGAGTGCTAGATTTAGTAAACCACATGAGTCCAGCGATCTTGTACAAATAGGAGGAGCTCTGGTATTCACTGTGGGTTGATATAATCACCATTCTTAATAGTCAACTTGATTAAATTAACATAACCACCAAGTTAGTGATGGGTACCTTTGTGTGTACCTGTAAGGTTGTTCAGACAATTCGATCATGGGGACTCTGATCTAAACAATGGATTCTCCTTTGATGGATTCATAATTTGATGGCATTATTGGGAGGTAGTGATATGTGGGAGGAGGAGTCTAGTTATATAGGAAGCATATCAGTTAAAAATCTGTCTTAGTGACTGTATCTCTCTGGAGTCTTTTCCTGCATCTTCTTTTCCATTCTTTCTGGCTGCCATATTGTGAATCATTCTCCCTGTCAAAATGGGTTGGACCTTCTAAAACCTGGATCAAAAAATCAATATTCCTGCATGTCACTTTTCTCAAATATTTGGCCCAGCAACAATGAAGCTTGATGAATAGACTGTGACCTTGGGGAACTTGTTAGCATCAGGAGCATCTGTGGACAGCTAGAAGTGACTTCACAGCAATCAGGCATCTTTATAGCCAGGCCTCCAACCCAGCGACCAGACACGTCATCTCTAGGCAGTAGTGTTGCTCTTGGGTCTGTACCTTCGCACATATGCCATGGCCCCGATCTGTTCTCTTTGAATATTCCTCATGGTCCAGATAAAAGACTTGTTCCCCGCCCCCCACTTTCCTTCTACCTTCTCCCAGAGGCTGCCTCTGACTACCCTTCCCAATAAACCTCCCAGGTGAGACCTGCTGCATGGCGTGATTTGTCTGTGATGGTGCCGCATATTTCTAACAGAACTAATCTAGATAAAGGGAATGGATAACTTTCCTTAGATTGCAGCCTGTTTAGACCTAGAGTATATCTCAATTACATGCCTTAAAGCTGTGTCTAAGTCATGCTTTGTATGTCTTGTCTTTCTCCCAGCAAGTGTGATCAGCTAAATTCTGTAGAAGAATCACCAACCCTGCTAGATATGCAGAATGATTTCAGGGACCTTTGGAACACAGTGTTGCCAAGGTGATACACAGCTTAACGAGTACATCAGAATCCTGTGTCGAAAGTCCTGCCCAGAAAGGTGAGAAAAGGGCGTGGATCACTTGGAACTAGAGGTATGGGTGGCTATAGTTGTAGTGTGGGTACTGGGAACTGAACCTAGGACATCTGCAAGAACAACAAATGATCTTAATCACTGACCTCTCTCTCCAGCTCCCTGACTGAATCTTTACTAATATTTTGGTAACAGATACGGGGTGAATGTATCTGCCATTTGCTGGTAGGTGGGCATGTAGTTTTGAAGGGTCGTAGGCTGATCAGTGTTCCTGGGACAAAGATGTCCATATTCTGCTTCCTGAGACCTGTGAACATGTTTCTCCCTATGGAGGATTAAGGCTGCCTATGGAATTCAGTCTTTTGATTAGCTGATCTTAAAATCTGGATTCTGGTGGACCCACTCATCAGAAGGGCTCTTAAAGGCAGAAGGAAGAGGCAAAGAATGCCGCCTGGAGAGATGGCCATGTGGACAAAATGTAGCCCCATGCTGCTGGCTTCAAGGGCACAGGAACCAAGAGCAGTGGAGTCTCTGGCAGCTGGAAGACACCTGGGTATAGGTTCGACCTTTGGATATTAGAGGGAACACAGTTAGGCTGACATCTAGATTTTAATCTAATAAAACTCAATTTGAACTTCCGATCCCTGGAAGTGTAAGATAATAAAATTGTGTCATTGTGAGCCACTAAATGCACAATTGCTTGCTGCAGTAACACAGAAAAGGACAAACTCTAATCCCTCGGCTCCAGGTGTGTCATCACGCTGGATACCACCATGGGGACAGAGAACCTGCTTCTTCTCTGCTTCCCTTTCACCTCTGCCCCCTTTCTACCCAGAAGCCTCCCTCCCAAGGTGCTGAGAGCGGCCCTCCAGCCTTGGCCACTAACCTCACCCCTGCAGCCTAGATAAATCTGGGAAGATCCAGAATTGGCATCCTGTTTAAGAGATTCCCCCATTCTTACTCTGCATAGCAGATGCTCTGCCTATTTATAGGCCCCCGATGCCCAGCAGACATTTAAGAGAAATTATACAATACTGCCTTTTATATTCTTTTTACAAAAGTGCTTCATTCTCTCTCAAGTTTATGAGTCCACAGGGGATGGCAGCGCAGTAGAAGCTCACATGGTCTTCCTGTCAATTGGTTATCTGAAGGAAGCGTTCCCTGTGCTCAGCTCACTTCCTCTTTCAGAAGGATGTCTAAGGCACATGCTTACGGTACCTTCTGTAAGAAATCTTTTCTTACACCCGGGGACAAAACCAAGCCAACCCAACACCCCCTAGTAACTGTCTCAAAAGAGATGAGACAATGGGAAAAGACAATGATATCTTCTTTTCTTCCCTGCCTCCCGTCCTTCTGTCCTTCTGCAGCTTGGTACAGCTGCAGCAGCTGCAGGAGTTGGTACTTGTATTAGTTTCCCAGGGATACTGTAATGAAGTAGCACAAGCCAGATGGTTTAAAATAACAGAAACTGATTCAAAGCTCTGGAGATCAGAGGGCCAACATCAAGGCGTTGGCAGGGTTCTGCTTCCTCTGGGACACTGTGGAAGAGTCCGTCTTTGCCTCTTCCAAGTTTCTGGTGGTGGCGAGCAGTCACACTAGCCTCTGTCTCCATTGCCCCATGGCTGTCTCCCTGTCAGTACTTCCTCCTCCTATCTCCTATGCATGTGACTATGTAAATACCTTTCTTCTTCCAAGTTCACCAGCCATTTTGGATCAGAGCCTCTATTGTTCTATGACTGGACCTTAGCATTGCTGAGGTCACTGTGGAATAGCTCCTTAACGTTAGTGGGAGACTAGACCAATAAATGTGGGCAGATTCTAGAGAAGGGAGGAGATAGCAGGTCTAGAATTGGTGGCTAATGGGGTGAGGCAGCAGGAGAGTAAAGAAAGTCCCAAGTGGTCAGGTCTTTAACCTAGGCAACTAGACAGAAACCCAAGGGCTCTTCCCACTTCTCTCCCTGTATACCCACTCCTTCTCTATCTATCCTTATACCCGAAGTTGAGTGTTGAGCCCATGTCATTGTGACCACATTTAACATGTGTTTCTCCCCAGGTGAGGAATCTAAGCATAGTGGGTCTTACAATCAAAGGAATCTTTGATTGAACAGCATATCAACCATCCTGACTTGCACTCAACAAAGCCGAGCTTCATCACATTTTTGGTACATTGTGCTCCTCACTAAGTCCTCACTACACAGGGCATCTCCTGTAAGCCCCCAGGGACACTATAGGATGCATGTACCATTCCTTCTCCTCAGATAAGCAACCATCCCAGGCAGAGTAAGCATAGTGATGGTTATGACCTGTTGAGTTTCCAGGAGGGCTCTGGGCAATGTGCTTTATGGTGAAACCACATTGTCACCAGATGGGATACATGCCTTCCAATTGAGGAGGAGAAGGAAGGCTCCTGAAGTCTTAGTCTTGAAGGCTCACATCACTCAGAGGACAGAGACCAGTCTCCTTTGCCCACTGGATGGGCCCATCCAGAGCCCACGTCCAGCTCTTTCCCTTGGTTGTTGTATAACATTGTCCTTGCTTGTTTGACCTCTGTCCCAGCATCATCAAACTGTGTTCCCTCAGAAACACTGGGATAGAGCTAGACATGGAAAGAGGTGAATATGCTTCACACTGAAAGAGGCACCCGCCCCTCAACCCCTCAGCATCCTCTGAGATTATCATCTTCCTTCAACCTATTTCCTGACTGTTGTGTGGCTTCTTCACATTGTTCCTTGTTTTTACTATCAGAAGTGTAGTTCATATTAATCCTTCATGGTTAGGTAGGATTTGCCTCCTCAAGGAAGCCTTCCTTGACTACCTCCCAGGCTAGGACAGTGTTCTTCCTTGGAACACCAATCATGCTGGTTCTGTGTGTTTTGTCATTACCCTTCCATAAAGGATGACATTTATCTGTTCCTTTGTCAGCTTCCAAGAATTAATTGGGATGCTCTTAAGAGCTATATCATTTACCCATATTTTCTTCACATAGCACAGTAGTTGGCATATAGCAGGTGATTGTGAAGTACTAACTAAATAACTGTCACAGGCTGAATTTTATCCTTGCCAAGTTCATGCTGGAGTCTTAAAGCAGCACCCTCCCCAAAAAAGGGAGCAATTAGGATACATATACATGCATAAGAATGAACATTTAAAAACACAGATATAAGAGACAGCCATTTATAAGCCAAGTCAAGAGGCCTTTGAAGAAATTAACCCCAGTGGCATATTGATCTTGGGACTTGAAGCTTTTAGAACTGTAAGATGATAAATTTCTGTTGCTTAAACCATCCAGTCTATGAGAATTTGCTATGGTAATTCTAGCAAACAAATATACCAACCCAAGAACCAGTCTCTAACTCTATGCACAGGCCTCATGTTGCCTTAATTTTTCTCTATTCTTAAATCTTTTCTTCTCAATCAATCAACTCCAGGGGAGAGAAGATCTCATTTGTCTCTTTCTCATGCAGAACTCAGCCTATGGCTGTTCACCCGGTCATTGCTCTATAAATGATTCCACTGTTTGTGTTGTTGGGAAGGAGGGACAGTCCTTGTCTGTTCATGGGGCTAGTATTCATCTTCATTATAGAAAAAGTAAGGCTCACTGTAGAAGGTCGTACCTGCTAATCTCAAGGAGCCCTGACCTGGAGCTTTCACCTAGACTACAGTTAGAGAACCAGAAGAGACTCGGCTATATATTCCCAATGTGTCTGTCATGGAGTGAGACCTCATCCATCTAATTATGAGCACATTGAGAGCCTATCCATGTGCCGAGCTTTTCTGGACACTGGGGATGTAGTATTAAAGGTGATGAGCCTCCTGAAGCTCACCTTCTCATGTTGTCACTTGGGAACGTGACCATCATGACACCCTGACAATAAACACAGAGCATGCCTTCATCCAGCTTCCTGGTTTGCCAAGCATGATGATGCTCATTGGCCCACCGGGTTCTCTCCAAAGCCCTCCTTGTGTAGTAAGAATTATTATGACTATCTTTTGTAAATTCTCAAAATTGGTTCCCCCCCCCCCACTTAACGTCTCTGACATCAGGATACCAGTTATGGTGGATAACACAGCAGAGTTTAGTTGGTAGTTCCTGTTTCCTTTTTTCTTTTCTGGTAAGAGAAAAGGGTGGGTGGTGAACCTTGAAGTGTCAATGACATCTTTTAATACAGAATGCATGGACTGATCCCTGCCTTTCAGATAACTGAACTTGCAGTTCAGGGCGCTTCAATGGCCTTTCACAGGTCACATGACTATATTGTCTCCTATACAGCCCCAGGGTCCTAGAACAATTAGGGCTATGTGGGCAGCCATTGCGTACCCTTGACCACAGCCTCTGCCCATTGCTCTTTGGAGGTTGTCTCCCTAAACACACAAAGCTTGCAGAAAAAGGAAGCACTGCCTTCTCCCAGGATGGACTTCAACGGGAGCCCAGACCCTTCCTATGCTCTCCCACAGTAGGGGAGCTGCAGGAGGCAGCAGAGACCAGAGCTAAACTCATCTGGGATCAAAAGAGACCCCAACTCTCCTGTACCCAGAGGGCTGCAGTGGGCTCCCTCTCTTGGCTGCTCTGGGTGATCAGGTGACAAAATGCATCTGAGGAAAGAGGCAAACACTGATCAGCTGTCATCTTTGATGACCAACCAAGATGCATTTTCTCTCTTCAGTATCTGTGAGGTGTCCGCTCTTCACCTTCACTGAGGTACAGTCTGACACACCCACTTCCTAGTGTCTGGGAGGTGCTGGAAATGTGGGTGGTCGGAGGGGGGCAGGGGGGGAGAAGCAAAGCAAACATCCTCTCTGGAGATAAGAAAAGAACAAGAGGAGAAAGAGAAGATGGTGGCTAGGGTAAAAAGAAGGAGCTGGGCCAAGCTTGGCATTGTTTTCTCTCTGTTCCAGGTATGTATAGTCTGTGGAGCCAAACCCCTGACCTGAAGCCACGCAGAGATGGACCAGCAGAAGGGAGGCTTAAGTGCTGCACAGTTTCTTCAACACTCTGCGCCTGTCACCTGCTGAATCTCTGTTTATCTCAACCTCCCACCTGGTCAGCAGTTACACATGAAGGGTATCCTTATAACCTTGGGGTTTTCATAAAAGACTTGATACTCCTGAGAGGCCATCTTAGCTATACCCCCCACCCTCACTTCCATTTTATCTCTCTCCTTCCATTGGCTTTAAAATTCCCCCAGGATCCCAAAGTTCCCAAGTCTGATTGGCAAGTTCCCTTGCGAGACTGCCGCCCATGTCCTCAAAGTAGCACCATCCCACCTTTGGCTCCCACTCCCTGCTGATGTCCAAGGTGCTTTTCACTTTCTACGAACCCTTCCACCTACCTAATAAAAGATGTCCTCCTGGGCTAAGCTGCAGTGAGATGAGCTCCCCTAAAGGGACCCACAGGTGAGCTGCTGCATCCTCATTGTGACCCTTACTTTGCTGTCATTTGGTGTTGCAGATGACCTTGGTGCTGTGCCTCCATTTCTACTTGGGCAGTGGGCTCAGAACCTTGTCTCTTCCCAAGCCATCCCTGTACTCAGACTGCATACAAGTCCTTAGACCAAGCCTTTGTGGACCTTTGCCCTAGATCTTCTGGGAACTCTATCTTGACTATAGACTGTTATATATAGACTATATAAAGTGTAGCCCACTGTTATCTACTGCATATCAGCCCCTTTCTCCACTGTGCTGTCTCGGCAGCACCTAGCTTTGGCCAGGGACAGAAAGAATCAGCCCCAACCATACCCTCTCTTTATCACCTAGCTCTCAGGTACACCCTCGGCAGCTCTGCGGAATCCCGAGATGTGTGTGGGGACTCTGGCTACCCATACCACTCTCTTGAATCTTAAAGCACGCAATAGAACATACACTCACATACCTATGAATTACTCACCTTCTTCATTCAAGAAATGCTGTAAATAGTGTGGTGTTCGCATTCTGAGAAGGCCTTGCTGAGCACTCACTAAAGCATCAACTTTGAATAGGGCTCATTCTGCCTTCAGCTTCTACCCAATTTTTTCTTCGGCATTCTTCTTCCCTTCCAAACACCAATAGTCCAAGATGTAACTTAGGATTTAACATTGCTGAGTTGGGTGACCACATCTCTGGGGCAGAAACTGTGGTTTGTTCATGCCTGGGCCTCTACCGTCTCACATGTTATCAGTTGATAAAGAGAAAGTTGCCAACTAGGAAGGTGAAGTTGAGCTGAGGAAAAATTCCTTGAACCCCAGTGTGGGCAAGGCTTTGTGTTAAGTATCTTAGCTTCTAGAAAGAACCCAGACAGCATGTCTGTTTTTCCACACACAGGACCAGGAAAAGGTAATAACTTCTTTCCAATGAACTGCAGATGGGATCCAGGTGAGAACACGCTCTCTTGTAGATGAAGGAGAAACATCTGTTGCCCCAGTAGTTCTCCATTGCTGGGAGAATGACTGACCCAGATGAGCCAGGTACCATGCTTTTAGAAGAAGAACAGGGAGATACCTCTTCTGATTATTAAGACAACGAACAAAAACAGTGGGTTTTTTTTTTTGGTTTTTGTTGTTGTTGTTTTGATCAGAAACTATAAACTCTTTGCTCATCAATGTGAGGACTAGGAGGACTGGACACTGGAAATGCCAGTGGAGGATTCTACATCCTGCTGGCCCAAGAGAGTTTAGCTCAGCTCTTGCTCTTTCCTTGGGTGGGTAGTGAGGTCTCTAGTGAGCAATGACAGCCTTCCAGTGGCTGCTTGAGTGGCAGCAGGCAGTCTTGTCAGCCATTATCTTGCTGGAGTAATCCTCGAACCTATGCAGCCTCTCCATTTGATGTGCTTAAGACTGCAGGAGATAGTCAAATGCTTTTGGCTAATATCATATGCACGCGTAATTAGATGGCAGCAATCGCCATCTGGGTTCCTAGCACTTGTTCCAACATTCGTGCCCTGGGCAAGGAGCTGGTAAGTGTAAGGTAGGGAAGCCTCCCCCTGCCTGCCCGTCCTCTGTCAGCCTCCCAGAAAGCAGATTGGAAGCCTGGAGCCTGGGAGCACAGCCCTATGGAAGGGCAATGATATTCAATGAAGAGTGACAACGGGCAGGTGGCAGAGGGAGTCGAGCCTTGCTGGTGTCTCTGCCAGCTCATGGGTTGGCATGCAACTGCAAGCTGGGTGAGTTGCCACGGGCATGGCATGGGATGGATGATGAAGGCTCGTAGACAACCCTTGTTTCAGAGAGAAAGCCAAGAGTAGGCTTGAGGGCTCTCAAAGCAATGACAGCGTTGATGGGATGTCACATGCCCCGCCCCTGGCTCTGGGTTCTTCCCCCTCCTGACTGTTGGTGCTCCCTGAGGGTGCCATTGATGCAAGCATATGTTTGACCAGGTCTGGCTGACATTTTCCTGAGACTGTTATTCAGACTTCTTGGCTGGGAAGGGAAGGTGGGGATACAAAGAACTGAGGTTGCCTAGGGGGAAGGTCTTCGGGTGCAAAGGGGAGTGAACAGCATAGATTCTAAGCCCTTGGAGTTTTTGCTATTTCCTGTCCTTTGACTTGGAGTGTCCTGGCAGCTCACAGAAGGGTTGGCACACTCTCGTACAGTACTTGTTACCTGCTGTGCTTACTGCTCAATCAGCCAGTCATTGGGGTGCACATCCAGCAGCTGCTGGCCTAGATGGTGAGGCCAGAACTAGCAAATGTTCATGCACTCCAGGGTTTCCGAGTGGGCATTTGCAGCCAAATGACCGAGGTGAAGTTATTTAAGCCTCTGGTTATTTTTTTTTAGCAAGGAAAGTAAAGATCTGTAGGGGGACCTGGCATGTAGGTGACACTCAAAACACTGTTTTGGCTTTTCTTCCCTTTAGTATGAATATGGTAACGAGTCTGTATTCTATACTTCCTGTTTTTACCTAAACAACAAGAGAGTAAATGGTGGAGGGGTAGGGGAATGCTATTTGTATTTCTCAGGGTTTCTAGGTTCATTAAGTGCCATAGGGAAGATTGTATGCAGTAGATTTTGGCCAAAGGGGCTATCTGTATTTTCCTTTCCTTTCCTTTCCTTTCCTTTCCTTTCCTTTCCTTTCCTTTCCTTTCCTTTCCTTTCCTTTCCTTCCCTTCCCTTCCCTTCCCTTCCCTTCCCTTCCCTTCCTTTCCTTTCCTTTCCTTTCCTTTCCTTCCCTTCCTTTCCTATTCCCTTTCCTATTCCCTTTCCCTCCCTTCTTTCCTTTCCTTTCTTTTTATTGATTCTTTGAGACTTTCACATTATGCACCCTAATCCCCATTATCTCCCCACCCTTGCAACCTGCCCCCCAAATAAAACGAGCAAACAAAACCACCTCACTGGGTAAGCTGTGGACTGTATGCTTTTAACGGTATCCTCTCTGTTACTTGTCCCAAGGCCGAGCCTGGGGCCAGCTTTGTGCTGTCCAGTACCTCCTGACTTGCTATTAGCCATGACACCCAACACTTAGTCATTATTTGTGTTTGTGCCCTCAGTCTCTTTCAAAATGTCTGACAAATGGCAATGGCTTGAGAAATGTTTGTGAAGTGACTGTTGGAGTAACTTATATGACCTCAGCATAGACTTGTGTTTAGATAACCAGATAAAGGGAGAAAGTTAACATACCAAGATAAGGAGAGAAGGGAACCAAGAAAATTCTGGAGGCCAGTATGTTATACTAGAAATAACATGAGTTTTAGGCTGGCTCTCCAGTGTTTACATCCTACCTTTGCAATACAAAAGTTATATATGATCTTGGTGGCGGGCGGGGGGGGGGTGATAATTACTCTGAACTTTGTTTGCCCTATCTCTAAGATGGGCATTAGAGCCTATCTTAAAGGGCTTTTATAAGAACGAAGCTCTTACAAGAGCAAAGCGTGCGAAGTTGGCCACGGAAGTGTAAGATGGTGGTCTTGATTGTTCTTTAAGATGTTTCCAGGGATGGGTTTGATGGTGCAAACTTGACATACCAGCACTTGACAGGCTGAGACAGGATGGGCTACCTAGGATGTCTAAGGCTGGTCTGATCTAAGTGACAAGTTCTGCTCTCAAAGCAAACAAAACACAAAACCCAAGGGCTGGAAGTGTAGCTTGGTGGTAGAGTACTTACTGGGCGTGCACAATGCCCTTGGGTCCAATCCCTGTGTGATGGAAGAGAAAGAAAAAGTAGATGATACGAACTCTACCTCTAGAGATGTATTACTCTTAGCCAGAACTCTCATTTTGGGAGGTTCTGCTATGTGAACCTCCCATGACTTCTTGACCTCTTTTAAGTAAGCTTGTGATCATCTATCCTCAGCCCTGTGCATATCTTCCTTCCCCTCCCCTGGTTTTCCTCTACTCTCTGGGCATACCTCAGTATTTGGTGGGTTTTGTGGGTTTACTGGTGATTTAGGGGTATCAGGACTCAGAAAGGTTTCAGTTCACTCAGTGGGGTATATCCATAGTTCTAACTCTTGCCTAATATGCAGTGAAAGTCCTACTTTCCTCCTGACCTGTTGGGAAACTCCTGTGCTGTGGAAATCCATGGACTACTCACCTTGAGGAGGGTTCTGGAGAATGAAGAGTCCCTAGTATTCTGACTCAGTAATATGGATGATTCTTTATGAGGGCTTTCGAATTGTCCTCCTGCCCTCAGTTCCACAAAGACTAAGAATGATCTTAGCTTAATTAGTATTAGGCCACTAGCCTTAGTGAGTTGGTGATTTGGGGGAAGGCACGTAGCTGGGAGTGGAGTGGGTGTCTGGCTGTAGGCTAAATCTAGATGGTCCATCTGACCAGCGCAGAGGTTCTGCCAGCAAATAGAAGTTCTAGGGAATAATGTTGGGACTCTTGGACTTCAGCAGGAAGTTGGCAAGAGGTAGGCAGGGATGCATTAGGGCTCCAGCCAAGCAGGGCTGGGCATAATTGCCAAAGAGTACTGGAAAGATGAGCCAGAAACCGAGGCTGAAGGCTCAGCCCACTTGAACTAGAGAACTGTCCCTTTGCTTTTTTGCACATGTGCATTTCCATTGGCCCTCTGGCACCACATGCTGGTGTGTTTATGGTTTATAGGCTTGGAGGTCATAAGATGCTTGAGGATGATACCCAGTAGAAATTTTGTCCCTTAATTACTTAGGCAAGAGACCCAAGTTGAGGTATAAACAACCTAGAAGCAGGGCTCCAAGTGTTGGGGGAAACCCTACCTCATTCACCTCATGCTGAGCCTTTAGAGTCCTGGGTGGCCTGGGATGAAGTAGCTTTGATAAGAAAGACCAGCCTAGAGGCCTCAATGACGGACAAGCATCTTGTAAGGCTTTGGGCTGACCAGGAGCTCTGAAATGAAACTGTGTAGGTTGGAATTAACCTAGGTCTTTCCTGAGAATTTAGCCAAGTTACATGTGAACAATTTATCTTGATCTCAGCTTTTCTTTTAAGAGGACAGACAATAGCTACACCCACCCTGGGAACTGCAAGATAAAGTTGGGAGTACCCTGAACCCCAATGCTCAGTCATTTACAAAGATCAGAGAGCCTTAATACAACAGGAGACCTACTTTCTGGAGGACTTGTCTCCACTGCAAACTGTGGGAGTCAGTTACAGTGTTGCTGAAGAACTCAAAATGTTGCCCAGGCTGGCCCCAAACTTGCCACTCTCCACCACAGCCTTCTAAGTATTAAAGTACAGACAAGTGTGTACCACTGTCTGGCAAACGTGACTGTTTCTTGTCCTTTGGTAGCACCAAGGCTATGACCTAGGATTCATTGGATCTTTGGGCACAATATTTGTTGAGTCTGTAGCAACTTAATTTAATTTTAGACTCACCTTTTTGGGTCCAGTCCCATGTTTTTAGAACTTGGGGGTTTAGGTCTTCAATAGAAAAAGAAAATCTCAAGATGTGTAGAACAGAGCTGAGGTTTGCAGGCCACACAGACTCAGCCTCTTTTCTTGATCACATACCCTTAGCTCCCAGCTTACTTGACAACCTGTATGCTTGGAGTCCTGGATCTGTCCTCTTGGTTTGCACTAAGTGGCCCAAGAAAGGACCTTCTATTATTTTCTTGCCGGAGTATGCCCCACCCCTAGAGGCCTATACCAGCTCAGTCTGAGTTCTCCTAGAGTTTGGGGCACCATAAAGAGGACCTCTGTAGTGCGGAGTGCTTTTTTTTTCTCCAGGAATTCATCCCCAGTCTACATCCAATTAGGGAGAGCAGGCTGGGTGAGACATCGGCCCAAACCCTTGTTAAGTAACATCCCTAATTGATGACAGGGACGGTGAAGCAGTTTGGAAGCCAGCTCAGACTGTGTTTTAAAAATCCTCCTTTCTCCTGGGCTGTCTGCCAGAACTCCATGGCTCAGCTCTGCAGGAGAACAAAGGAAGCTTTGAAAATCTTTCTCTCCCCTCCCCCCTTCAAATGCTTATCTGAAAGGACATCTTTGCCCCCTCCCTCCCAAGACGCAGCAATCATAAAAGCACAGGTGATAAACGGCTTCTTCGTATTCTTCATTTTGAAGGTTCCCCCACCCCCCAGAGCAGGAATTGCAGCAGTAGCAAGAGACAGAGACCATCTCAGTGCCCACTTGATGCCTTGCGAATCTCTGGGAAGTAAGAGAGAAGTGTGAGGCAAGGGCAGTGGAACTTTGTTCAGTGACAACCTTTATCTCTGGGTCTTGGGCTGTTGAAATGTCAAGCCAGGGCTAGATAGGATCTCCTAACAGCTGCCGCTGCTAACTGGGGCCAAGGGCATGTCTGATGACAGGCAGGAGGAGGGTCTAGAAGTAAATTCAACTTGGAATTCTTAAAGGTAGAGCTGGATCTTTCCTACAAAGGAAAACAGGCTGCATCGAGGGGCTTGCTGTGTCCCGGAGAAGCTGCTCCCAAAAAGCTGATGGTGAAGCCATTAGGGAAGAGGACCTGTTCTTTCTTTTAAGCCGCCTAGCTAGGAACTGTAGAAGGGGAGGAAATTAGACTTGGGTGTGGATAGGATTCTGCAAGTTGGGTCAAGGTGAGGACTTTCTCCCTTCCAGGGCATGCTTTGGGGCCTGTCTGCCAACCTCTCTGCTGCTCTAGGGGACACGTGCCCCCATGGCACCGTGGGTGTCCTTTCACGAGGACAAGTGGCACAAGTATGTCCAGCTTAACTCAGAAGCAGTTTGACAGCTGTGAGGTGATGCTATCAGGTCTGGCTACTTTATTAGCTTTAAACTTCGCACAGCACCTTCTGTTAAGTAAATACTGTCAAGTACATTGCACATAACACCCCTTATGCTTGCAGTAGTCCTGTGCATGAGTGGAGGGAACTGAACGTCAGGGGTATTAAATAGCTCGGATCACACAGCAGGTAGGACAGACAGAATTCGAGTCCAGAAAACATTGAACTCTTAGCCCCTCTATGCCGTCTTTCGAGCAGCCATTGTGCTTTGCAGGATGACTCGGAGTGTCGTTGGGAAGTAATGTTCGCCTGGGAGAAGAGCAGAGTGAAGGCATGGACTACTTAAACCAACCTGGAAACAAGAGAAGAGGGAAGTCATGTCTGCTGAGTTCCTGGTGTCTCCACGGTCAGACGTTTCCGATGAACCTGAAGAGGAAGGCCACTTCATGTATCAAGTAATTTGAATTCGGATGCAAACCTGAATTTCATCTCCATCATCCAAGTGACCTACTGGGCATGGGAGGCATGCTATTGCAACCCCAGCACTGGTTTGGGGGCAGCACAAATAGGATCCGCAGGGCTTGACTGCCAGTCACTAACTGAATTAGCAAGTTCTGTTTCCTGGGTGACCCTGTCTCAAAATGTGAGGTGTTGACTGAAGAAGATACATAGAGTCAACATCTGGCCTCCATGTGCACCCCCCCCCCCCCATTGCATACACATGGACATAAACATGCGTGCACACATACATCCCCAACCATCATTAACTAGTTAGTAATTTCACATTTTTATTTGTTAAGCTGTCACGAATTGTGTTGGGACAACTGGGTCTTGAACTCAAAGGGTTTCTGTTAGAAAGCACTTCTGAATCTGGGACCATCAGGGCTATGTGCCTCGTTTACTCCCTGTTCCATCTTCTTTATATTCAGTCCGACCCTGAGTTCTGCCCTTGGAACTAAGGCAGGGGACAGCAAAGCCAGGAGTGGGGGGGATAGGGTAGAGGTGAGCTACCTCGTTCTCTGGGTACCCAGCACTTTGTGGTGGGGAACTCTCCTGAGGATCAGCTATGAACTGTGAAAGTCTCTTCCCCAAACACAACCACCTCTCCTGCCTGCTCCTTCCTAGCTGCTGTCTCTGAGGCAGTGCAGCCAGCTCCCCTGTGCCCTCTGGAGGGCCCTTCTGGCACCTCAGGCACCTGAAAGACCTGGGAAAGGTAAGACAGAGACTGTTGCTAGAACGAGACCCTTCCCTGCCATTTCATCACTCTGTCTTCCTTCTGGCATTTCCAGACCCTGGCCGGGGACTCTCTAGGTCCCAGAGGGGATGGAGGCTCCCTTCCAGAAGTGTCTACGCAGGTCTAGAAGGGAAAGGATAACAGAGGGCAAAGCTTTGCTGGTTCATAGAATTTGGAATCCTGGGATGACTTAGGAAAGGTTGGGAGTTGGCGAGGAGCTTCATTCACCCTCCCCTGTGAAGACCCACCTCCCCATCTCCTCAGAAAGGATGGGTGACATCTCTTCCTGCCACCTGCCTACCACTGAGCATCCTCAGAAGACAAAGTCCACTCTCACTGGTGAACGAGTGACATCTGGGAGAGATAGCATGCTGCAGTGGGTAGGGGAGCTGCAGTGTCCCAGTCACGAGGACAATGTCCTACCCCTCCTCACTAGACCCTAGAGTGCCCTGCCATGCAGACACGGGAGACCTTTGTGTTTTACCTAGTCGCCTTGTGCCAAACAAAGAAAGACAAGGTACTTTGGCAGCTGCTCTGTGAGGATCCATGCAGGGTGCCAGGTGGCACTGGGGTACATTGTGACCTATTGGGCTAGGAATCTGGCTTTCGTTACTTCAGGCAGGTCCTAGATGCAGTGGACACTCCTCTAGGAGAGGTCACTTTGGATATCTCTGGCCTCTGGGAGATTAACTGCTGTTCCCTTAGCCAAAGCACTGGTGTCTCTTTACAAAAATACTAGATGCTCATTTACATTTCATTTGCATCTCATTTGAATACCAACTCAGTTAATGTTCAGAAACCACTGAGATTTCTCCCAAGTCCCTGCTTCTTGCTTTCCCAGGATGTCTCCCTACTCTCACCCCGCCCCCTTCCTGGTATTCTGTAGCTGGGCCTGCTGGTCTAAATTAGCCTGCTTGGGTGTACATCATTGGACCAGCTTGGATGGGAAGCCCACACGGGGAGCCAATAGCGGTGGTCCTGGGAAGTCATCTGCATGGAGGAGGGTCTTTCCTCTCCCCACCTCCCCTAGGTCTTCCCTCTCCGGAGCTTTGTTTTCTAAAGGAAAGTGCGACTGTAGCTAACTGCTGCTGGGTATATACGGAGGGGCAGTGGGTAGGTTTACTCTGCCCCAGGGAAGAGAAAGAACACAATTAGACTTGATAGTTGTGTTTTGGTTCGAATCCTGCAGGCTTGTGGGGTGGTCTGCTAGGGAAATTCTTAACTCTGTAAAAGAGAAAGATCTTTTCCAGGGATTTACCGGAGTACTGTGGGAGCTGCTCCTCACAGCAACATGATGTCAATGAACAAGGAACTCAGCCCGCCAGACTTTCTCCCGATCTCTCTGGCTTGTAGAAAACTTTCAGATCTTCAAAAACCTAGAGACCTGATTTGGGTCTGACTTGCTCACCTCACCTTGCCCTCTCCAAGTGGGGCAGAGGCTGGCTAAGGCCCTGGTGACTCAGGCTGACCCTTCCCTGTCAGAGTGGGCAACACCCTGATTATTCCCTTGTAAGAACTCTGACATACGCTACCATGTGGTAGACTAATTCTCTCCTCTCCTCCCTGAAGCCTCTGCCAAGGTCTGATTGCTCTCACCCGCAACCATTCTGCACTTCAAGGTTCATGCACTAAAATGTATACATCGTACTGGGATGTTGTAGGATGTCGGGTGTTATAAGGAAGTCTCAGTCAGTCAGTCAGTCAGTCAGTTTGTCTGTCTGTCTGTCTGTCTGCTGGATAAGCTCCCACTTCTACTCACCACAGGGACCTTCACTCGGAGGCTAATCTTTTACAGCTTCTGTCTGACTTGGATGACTCAGTTTCTCTGTATGTGAAATGAAGGGTCTCCTCATGCCCACAGGGGATAAGTCTCTGGTCAAATCGATGGGCTGATGTGAGCAGAGACATAAGATGCCTGTTCTCTCTCCACAGTTACAGGTGTCGCTCTCTTGGTCAGTTCTTGTCAGTGAGCTAAAGGGGTTTGATCGTTGAGTATGAATTGCCCCTTAACAACCAGGCAACTGAGACAATCCAGCTGTCCCAAGCAGTTTGGCTGGAAGCTACTTTCCAGCAAGCTTCAGGAGCAGGTCTGGGAGACAGCCCCAGCAAACGGGGCTTTGTCCTTCCCCAAGCCTGGCAGGAAGGACAGTTACCTTTATTCTAGGTAACAGGAGGGTGTGTAACCCTTGGGGAAACTTTAAAACATATTTTATTTATGTGATTATATGTTGCTTATGTGTAGGTGCCTACGGGTGCTAGAAGATGGTGTCAGATCCTCTGGAACTGAAGTTACAGACAGTTATGGGATGCCAGGCTTTCATGCTAATAACCAAACTCTGGACCTCTGGAAGAACAGTGTGTGCTCCAAACTGCTGAGCCATCTCTCTAACCTAACCTGGGGAGTTCTTAATTCTATAGGTACTGGGGAATCAAATCCAGGGTCTTGTTTATGGTAGGCAAACATTCTATCAACTTAGCACTTGGGGAATCTTGGTGCTGAGGCAAATCAGGCATGAAGTAATGGCCCCTTCTATCTACCCTGGAGAGCTGATGATGAAAGCTCCCCGAAGGAGCTGCCTGTATCTGGGTAAAGAGCCTTCTAGCTAGCCCATTGGGGGTATAGACATTTTCAAAGGGATAGGAACTTACATCCCTAACAGCCAGGGCTCCTGAGTTTGTGGGACACAGAACTGTTGTTTGGGCCTACTAATATATAGCAAGTGGGCTCTACCTTAGAGCTTCTCCTTACTTCTGAGTAGGAAGTAGAAATCTGTATTTTGTCCACACATGGGTGATTCTGAAGCAGCATAAATGAGGACTGCTGACCTGGTCTTGTCCCTGTGCCCAGTGTTTGATTGGAACCCCAGCAAAAACTAGGAAACCCCACGTGTCCTCCTCCCCTCAGCCCCGCCCACTAGGAGAAAACTCCTGGCTGGCACATGATCGCCTTTGTATTCCTGATGACCCAGGGGCTCAGCTTTTGACCATATATGGGAGCAACCCTGGCTCCTGGCTGACCAATCTTCACCCCTTGCCTGAGATCTATACAACCTCCTTACTTTAGCCTGGTCATGCAACTTCCCTGGCCCTGTTTATTGGGACCAAAAAACCCCTTGGGAATAGTGCCTAATAAATCTACATTTACCTGCTTTAGATCTGATTTGATCTGGCCTATGTTTGCATCACTGAGAAAGATAAAGCCTATTACCCATGTTACAGATGTGGAAGGTGAGGCCAGCAGAATGGGGTGGCTTATGTAATGTACATTAGGAAGACACACAGCCAGGGCTACATGGATAAACCATGTCTGGAGAAAAACAAACAAACACACAAGAACAATTTTGGGGGAAAGGAGGAGGCAGGACTTGCTGGGTAGCACAGGATGCCCTGACTCTCTATCCTCTTCTGCCTCCCAGTTGCTGTGACTATAGGGTACTACCACACCCAGCTGAGAATCCCCACTTTAGCCTTTAAATAAGGTCTATGCTGCTCCACTGTCTGTACTTGAGGTATAGGGTTGGCTCCTGAACCCAGAGCCTTGTATGGACATGCTTTCCTACTGAGTGGCTTTCAAGCATGTACAAAAAAAACCTCAGCACTCCTTTAGGTCATGAATCTTGTGTCCAGCCCTGCTGTCGGGAATTGGCACACCAACAAACTCCACCACTGGAACCACAGGGTGGTACATTCTACTTGTGCAAAGTGACTGCTTTCATTTACATAGAGCTTTTTTGGCTCTGCTTAAATCTTGATGGTTTTGGTAGTGCCATGAGTGTGTTTAAAGGGAACACAAACACTTCAGACTTTTGATCTGCATGATTTCTGTGGAATCTTCTGGGCCAAGTGGGCCATTTCCATGGGTCACTTCAGGCCACAGTAAAGAAGAAATTGTGGAAGGGCTTAAAGATGGAGATACTTACTTACTGTGTGTGGTGGTTTGCATGAGATTGGCCCCCATAGCTTCATACACTTGAATGTTTGGTGCTCAGTTGGTGGACTGTTTAGGAATGATTAGCAGGTGTGGCTTTGTTGAAGGAGGTGTGGCTTTGTTGGAGGAGGTGTGGCTTTGTTGGAGGAGGTGTGGCTTTGTTGGAGGAGGTGTGGCTTTGTTGGAGGAGTTGTGGCCTTATTGGAAGAGTTGTGGCTTTGTTGGAGGAGGTGTGGCTTTGTTGGAGGAGGTGTGGCTTTGTTGGAGGAGGTGTGGCTTTGTTGGAGGAGGTGTGGCTTTGTTGGAGGAGTTGTGGCCTTATTGGAAGAGTTGTGGCTTTGTTGGAGGAGGTGTGGCTTTGTTGGAGGAGGTGTGGCTTTGTTGGAGGAGGTGTGGCTTTGTTGGAGGAGGTGTGGCTTTGTTGGAGGAGTTGTGGCCTTATTGGAAGAGTTGTGGCTTTGTTGGAGGAGGTGTGGCTTTGTTGGAGGAGGTGTGGCCTTGTTGGAGGAGGTGTGGCCTTATTGGAGAAAGTAAGGTACTGGGGGGCCTCCAGCCATTTTCAGTCTTGATCTCTCTCTGCCTCAAGCCTGCTGATGTCATGCTTGCTTACTTTCTGCCATATTTCTTGTCATGATGATAATAGATTAACCCTCTGAAACTTCAAGCAGTCCCCCAATTAAATGCTTTCTCTTTTTAGTTGCCTTGGTCATGGTGTGTCTTCAAAGCAATAGAACGGTGACTAAGACCGGAATTATGGACAGGCTGCAGTACACTGCAGAGCACGGACTGTGCATGGCTGACAGTTAGCAAGGACATTGGGTCTTCAGTCCTGCAAGCACAGAAGCTCAAAGCAGACATAACCCAAATGACCCCAAAAGCCAGTTTTTTCCCAGTACCTCAGATAAGGGCCTGCGACTTTAGCTTTCTGAGTCTCTAAGCAGAGAGCTCATTTGAACTCACCTGCCGCCTCCACTTTGGACTGGTAAGCAGTAACTTGGTGTGATTTAAGCCATCAGCTCTGAGGTTCTAGGAAGTGAGCCCATGGAAGGCCTGGCATCTATCCTGCTTGGCTTATGCCTCACTGACAGACCACATTTCTACCTCGCTGGGAAGGAGCAGGTCAGCCCAGTATCTGTTTCTTTTGCAATTTTCTAGGTCCTTGGAGACCTTGTATGCCCTTGGTGAGTTCCCACCTGAGGACCCATTATCTCTACTTTTTATTTCACCCTTGGACCAGTGAAGACAAAGGATCTTGAATCTCGATAATGGTTTACCTGGTACATCCCAGCAAAGAGCGAATAGCTTCTCCATCATCTGCCATGATCATTTCTGAGATGAGTACTACCATTATCCTCATTCATATGAAGAAACTGAGGCCTATTCCATTAGGACACTAATATAATTTACGGCAAGGAGTTGTTTGACCTAGGACTTGGATGAGCAAGTGGCTCCTAAGCCTGAGGTTTTAACAGTCAGTCACATGGTTTCTCCTTCCCTCCACACCATACTTTGTGTATTTTCAAAGATTTTTGTCTACCAAACAAACTGCATTTATCAAGTAATAATTTGTTTTCCCATTTTTTTATTAATCAAAGCCATGTATGACTGACAATCAGGGGTTCCGATCAGCACAAGATTAGTGGCGTTATCACACTGAGTTGATGTAATTCCAGCCAAAAGCAGAGAAATGAAGTCTCAGTTAGTAGTCTGTGCAGCTTTATCTCTGCTAAATGTGTCATTTCTGCTAGGCAGACAGAAATGTTAGAATAGCTCATGAGTCCCCATTACTCCCTGGGGACAATGCTAGGGGTCTGAGGACCAAAGATCTGGACCACGGTATCCTTGTTGTATGTTCTGTTCCACTTTCAGCACCCTTGACCTGCCTTTCTGCCTTTCTGCCACACAGAGGGACTGTATAGCAGCCCTGGGCCAGAGAGGGCAGTGTCACATCCTTTCTCTACACATATGTGCCCAAGCACATGCACCTGCACCCACACCGTACATGCACGAATGCAAACACATACAGATGATCATCCTTGAACATCAACCTCTTCCTAACAGGTATAGTTCAGTTTGCATGTAGGGCAAAGATTTCTAATCTCACAGTGCTAATAGATATAAAATGATGTGAGCTTAGGCAAGTGAGGAGAGTTGTTCTTCATAGCTGAACATATGTGTCTGAATTCTGTTCCTCAGACCTCAGTGCAATGATTCATTCACTGAAAATGAATTTAATAGCTATATGTGGCGGGCGGAGTGACGGACTCAGGATCTCTAATACACAAAGATGTCTAAAGATTTCTGCTCGCATGGTGCTTGCAACCTGAGGGAGACGGGCTCATCAGAGATCATTAGCTGAAATAATTATGGAGCCACAACTACGCAGGGGGATGGGCATGTGAGCTGGAGCACTCACAGTCTAGGGACCTCTTAGAGAAGATCACCGGCATAGTGGAGACAAGCTAGTCAGGTGGGAGTGGGGGATTTGAGGCAGGACACTTCACAGCTGGAAGAAGTCGGGGATATCGAGATAGCTGGTGAGCCAAACTCAGGAATAGCTCCACATGTAACTGATGGGCCCCTCTCAAGGAGCAGGATGGCACGTTACTCTGTCAGGGAGGTGGACACAAGGACACAGGAAGACTGGATAAGAGAGATATTCAGAAATCTATCCTCTCCCTCCCTGTATCTTGTTCACCATGAGCCCTGTTCCTTTGGCGATACTGACTCCCATTTATAGACAAGGATCTGCTAGGACGACCAACAATGTAGTGATTTCCAAACAGCTGGGATTTATTGAGCACTTATTACATGCAAAGGAGCCCGATGTGCCTCATTTCATTGTTCTCATACTGAATCGCAGAAGTTGTCATTTCTTATTCTCGGAGAAACCAAGCCTTTGGGGGACAGCAGGTCACGGATGCGACGGGTGGTGTGAATAGGATCCTGGCTCGGATCACACCTACCCCCCAAGAGCACAAGTCATACTCCCCTGGCGCCTCCCATCTTACCAGCACCCATGGCAGAGGGAGTGAAGAGCAATGGAGACCCCAGAATGGAGACACAGGACACAGCACATTCTAGGGACATAACAGGAGAAGGCAGAGGTGAGGCCCTCTGTGTTAACGGGCTTTGAACTCAAGCGAGCCAGCCATGCTCACATCTCCTTTCAGCCTTTCCTCCTGGGCTACCGAACAGTGAGAGCAGAAAATGAAGCTCCCACCTTCCCACTGTTTCTGTGGAGCCTCCCCACCCTATCTGCAAGGCCATAAATAATCGAGATGTATTACTTGGGGATTGCCATGGTAACATCTTCAGGTTACCAGGGATGTGAGATCCAAACAAAAGTATTCGATTAAATATTTCTGGCCACTAGAGGAATGCAGCCATGTAGCATTGGGCTGCAGGGGAAGAGGGGTAGACAGGCTCCTTGCCTCTTTGTCCTTCCTCCTCAGAGAGTTCCGGAGCTGCTGGGGAGCATTCTTCCGTCCTTCTTCCTTGTTCCCAGGCTCCTTCGCACAGACTAGAGATACAGGAGGTCGTAGCTCTTAATGTAAACCAGGATCTTGAAGTCAGCCCTGAAAGAGATGCTGCAGGCTTTCAATAAACACATCCTTTTCTAATTGGCTTAGGATCGAGTTGAGTCTCCAACTTCAAAAAGGCCTCACATCCATCATCTGTCTTAAATGGAATCAGCAGCCCTGAAAGCCTGTCCTCGCACAAGCTCTCCGCCCCTGCCAACACCAGGAGCATGATGCAGACCTGCAATTATTGTCCCAGGGAGAAGAAACAAGGCAGGGGCGGGATTGATGTAGGCTGGGGTGACCATCCGTGATGGTCCCTGGGGTTGGAGAAAGCTAATTCTGTACCCACAGTCCTCCCTGGAGACCCAGCCTGGGAATGAATCTGTCTCTACCTCTGGAGCCCCATAACCATTATAAATATGTCCCTAATAACCAAGAGGTGTTTGTTTAACATAAACTCTCTCTGCCCTCTAAGGTGGCTGGGGAAAGGACCGAGTGCAGCAGAGTTGAGGAGGTGTGATTTAAAGTCATGCAGGCAGGCCTCAGTGCGCAGCCAGGAAGAGGATAAATCTCTCAGGAGCTGGGTCAGTCTCTCAGGGGCTCCACCTGGAAGAGGTCAGAGTTAGAGGGGATCTTGGGAACCTGAGCGCAAGCCTTCCTCTGCAGGGAAGGGGACTAACTAATGAGACAGAGAGAGCGACTCCTTCCAAAGTGTGCTTTCCCAGGGCCAAGGAGACAACCAAGCACAGTATCTGCCTTGTGAGCGGACCTCATTTAATAACCAGAGCCCTGTAAAAGGCTGGGTATGGCGGTCCACACTTGTCACCTCAGCTCTGGAGGCTTATTGGCTAGGCAGCCTAGCCTAATTGACAGGCTCCAAGTCCATAAGAGACCTGTCCCCAAAACAAGAAGAATGACACCCAAGATTGTCTTTTGGCCTCTACACACACACACACACACACACATGCACACACATACACACACACACACACACACACACACACACACGGGGGGGGTGGACAGACAGACAGACAGACACAGAAACAGAGATCCTTTATTTCTTTTTCTATATCCCTGGCTTCAATTTAGAAGCCTAAACACAGCTTTAGAACTTGGAAGAAGGGGCAGTTGAGAGCAGGGACCCTCAGCCTCAGCCTCTAGGTTTTCTGGGGACGGATCACAGACCACCCAGTCTGCTGGTGCCTTGAACCTGTCCTTTGTGCCAGTATATAGGTGCAGCTCTTCCCTGGCATCTCCAGCAGGCCAATGTATGCTCCTGATGCTGGCTGGGCTGTATAGGTGATTTACTAGTGGTCTCTTCACAAAGCAATGTTACCCTTCACGGAAGCCACTGGTTCCATCCTAGCAGAGGAGACTTCCAACCAGGAAAAATAGAGAGAGGGGCTGGCCAGGGGCAGACCATGGTTACCTACCCAGCCACCCACTCCTTCTCACCTAGCCTGAAGTTAGTTGGAATCCCCTACATTGTTGATGAAACATTTGTCCTGGGCTCAAGGTGAGCCAGGGAATCAACAGATACATATATAAATAATTCTAAGCAGTGCCAAGCGCAGGGGCCAGGAATGAGGGCTGTAGGGTTAGTTATATCGGGGGAGTTGTATATTGCATCGGCCTGCACTCCCGTGACCCCCCACTCTCCAGCAGCTCTCTCCTGATGCTGTTCTGATGAGAGTTTATATTACCCAGCACCTTCGTTTGTGAGTCTATTTACAACCCAGGCATTGGTGGTTTGCGTGAGAGAGATGGCCCATCCCCAGATTAGTTAAATTGGAAATAAATTGGTTGTTAAATAAAAGTCCTCTGTGGGATGTGACAGTGATGGATGAGGGATGGCTGCGCCTGGGGAAGGGAGTGGTACATTTCTGGATGGAAGCTGTGGAGCCGAACTGAACCGGCCGGGAGTTTGGGAGGGAGCTGGACGGTTTGAGGTCAGAGAGCAGAGAATGGTGGAGCAGGTTCGAGGACTAAGATCCATTCTTAGAAGAAAATGGAGGCCAAGGATGCAAGCCTTGACTCCTCTAGAGCAATGCATTTTCTTACGGCTTTCAGAGACACTTGGCCTATTTGATTTTATACCTTTGTGACATGCTTTCCTTTCTCCTACAGATGAAGAAACTGGCTTGACTTCCCAGCCATCATTATCGAGTGAGAAACAAACCCAGAAGACTGGTAAAGTGCCTGCCTTGCACCAGGAGACTTTGTGTATAAAAATATTGGGGTGGCATATACTTGTATCCCAGCACTGGGAGGCAGAGACAGGCAGATCCCCGGGGCTTGTTTGCCAGCCAGCCTAGCCTACTTGACACATTCTGGGTCAAAAAGAGACCATGTCTTAATAAGAAAGAAAGAGAAAGCGAGGGGGAGGGGGAAGGAAGGAAAGAAGGAAAGAAAGGAAAGGAAGACAAAATATACCTGAAGAAGTATATCCTAGGTTCTCTTCTGGCTTGCCCATGCACCCACAAAGACCAGGGGAAGGTATGTACATGTCTGCATGTATATATGCACATGTAAGCACTGTTTCCCAAGACACAAAGAATGGCCAAACACGACTTAGCTGTCATGACTTCCTAGTATTACAAGGTGGGCAAAAGTGAATCTTAAACATGATGTAGTCTGCAGTTTGCATATGGTTTTAAAATTTCCTTCCAAAGGCTCACATATGATGGTGTTGAGACCTTTAAGAGTTGGGTCCTTATAGGAATACTTTAGTCACTGGGACCTCAGAAGGGGATCCTGGTGTCCTGAGGTAATGTTTGCCAGACAGACTGCATTACAGAAGGCTTACTTTGACCCCAAGCCATACTCTGCTTTCCTGTCTGGTGATTTGATTTCTTTCTCTTGCAAGACCCAACCAGAGCCAGTCACAGGCCATTTGGACTTTTAGCCTTTGGGCCAGATATGGACCAGATAAACCTTATTTTCTTCAAAGGAGCATGTGCCTAGTATTGTGTTACAGCACCGGAAACCTGACTGTAACCAGACAGTTCTAGTCTGCTGGAGTAGGGCAGAGAGCCAGGGCTCCAGGCTCCTAGGCCACTTTCATATCTTCCTTTGCCTTTACTTCTTTCATATCTAAACAGGGAACACCCTTCTCTTCATCCTCCACCTTAGGGAAAACCCGCTGCCAAGGACAGAGAAACAGGTGACAACTTACATTGTAGCTGCATCTTTTTCCTGGAATGTTTGGGTCCCGTTAGGCGTGGGAGCTTAGGATCTATAAGATCTGTGAAGGAGAATCTTCTCAGTGGCAGACTTTTCCCGCTCCTCTTTATTTTCCTTGATGCCACAGGCTCATTGCTTGAACCAGGATGGATAACACGTCACAGACGAGGGAGATGGGAAAGAATCTGTCGATGCAGGTGTTGAGCCAAAGAAGGGACAAGACATATCACTCACAAGTACCCATTACACACGTGGGAAGAGTGAGGACTTAGTAGTGGGGCCGTTAGGGATAGGAATGAAGGATCTCCCTGGCCTCACAGTGTGGAGGACTTAGTGGAGCACTCTGCTCTGCTCTTGTTCTGTGACACCAAGTCCTCCTTTCCTTGGCACTCCACTCAGATAGGTACCCTGGTGGCCAATGCTGGCCAAGATTTAATATGAATTCAAGGGTATGGGAGGAGTTGGGAATGCACACAGCGGGTAGAGCATTTGTCTGGCCTGGAAGAAGCTATACATTTAATCCCCAGGGCTGTGTAAACAGAGTACAGTTACCCCAGCATGTAGAAAACAGAGGCAAGAGGTTATCCTCAGGTATATAGCAAGTCCAAGGCTAGCCCATAATACCTGAGACCATCACAAAATAAAATCAAGTAGGGCAAAACACTAGCAACTAGATGATGCTATACGTAGATGTCTCCCTTCCTTGGATTGCATAGCCTCATGTGGATCCTGGTAAGGCAACTTGTGGTATGCACTAGACTAGAGGCCGCAGTCTCACGGGAGGAATGACTCCTGGGTGTTCTGGCTGTCCTAGGCAGTCAGCCCTTTGTTGGTTCTGCTCAAAGAGCTTCTGAGTGGGCGGATGGGTACCTGACCTCACACCTGACTAGCTACAGTGAGTAGGGTAGCCTTCCTTCTTCCCCATATCCTTCCTCACACTGTCCTAGAGACAGCCTGAGGGTGGGGAGATGTTCTTCAGGGGCATTAAAGCCTCCTCCTAGAAAGGTAACAAATTCCTCACTAATTATGATATTATTTTATTATGCAGCCAAAATAAAAAAAAAAAAAAAAAAAAAAGCCCCAAACCATTCAAAGCCTAAAAGGAAGGTTGTACTTATCCAATTTAGTAAATCCTCTCCATCCCATAATTATTTTCTTGACTCTTTTCAATGCAAGTCTGCAGGAGAGAGGAGGAATGGTCTCTCCCTGGCTATGGCAGGGGAGGGGGGAAGGGTATAAGGAGAGGGTGAACTTATCCCATCAACCTGCCCTGTCCAGTCAGGTGTTGTCATATGTCACTCACTTGCCTTCCTAAGATGGGGATATGAGGGGATGAGGACAGACCAAGTCCCATCCTTTTAATTGAACTCTGACCCCAGGCTTCCATTAGCAATACCCATCCACCACCTGTGACCTGGTGCTGCTATGGCTTGTAGTTCATTCTGTCAGCTTTTCATCCTTCAGTTACAAGCCTCACTTCCCATAGGGTCAGACAATAAAATGAGGGTGTGTTGCCTTTTCAAAATCACAGTGATTTATCTACTTCTCGGTGCTGAGGTTGGAGCTTGGGGCTCTGTGTGTGCCAGGCAAACACTCTACTAATGATCTGAAGCCTGGACTGGAGATACTCATCCTTCTTTATCAGGGATGTTGTGTGGATGGAAGGGGAGAGTGGGCATATGAATGTACATGGTGCTTATCATAGCTGATGTCTCCTCCCATGCCTCCCACCCATCTAAACCTTAAAACCTTAGGATGGACATCTGAAAGAAGCATTCAGAGTGATGGAGGTCCCCTGGGACGATGTAGGCTTTCTTGGTGTTCCTGAACATTCTCACGTTTCTCCCTCTGCTCCTCTTGTGATGGCACCTTACAGTGGGCTTCAGATCTGGAACAAGCTAGGTGAGCTAAGATGAGGGATCAGGGAAATCCTGGGAAGTCTTGTTTCTTTGTTCCTAGTGGAAGGACTAGGCCGGAAAGAACTCCGCTTACCTTTTCCGCCATGGAGACTGTAGATGAAAGTCCTTAGCATCCTCACTAAGACAAAGCAAGCTGTCTTTTCTTATGCAAGACATGGGTTCATCTGAGTCTTGCACCCTCTATGTCCTTGCTAATGCAGGATGTGGTTCCAAATGAGGCCTTTTCTGTCCAGCTGGTGTATTTCACGAGAGTCAAATCCATGACTCTCTTTCACTTTCTCTGTCCTCAGGCGTTGATACCAACTGGCCTAATAGGCACCATGTCTAGGTACTGACTTTATGCTGTGGACTGTCTGGGCAACCCGTGTTTCGAAGTCAGGTTGATTCTGAGATTCATTGGTTAGATTGCAGCAACCCAAACTTCTAAGACCTCAATCTATCTACAACTAGAATGGGACATGCAAATAGAAAATGCTTATTACCTCAAGGGGTTGCTGTGGGGGAAATATAAGAAGACATGCAACGAAGGGTTTTGTGAACTAGGCAGTCAGAAGGGTCTAGTACTGCTTGAGTATCTGTCATCTGTCCATCACTGGGTGAACCTCTTCACATAGAATCTTCTTTGGGTTCTAAGCATTATGTAATCAGTCTAGAGAAGTGAGGTTAAATGTATAATTTCTATTTACTGTTGTCATGTAGGACCCTGCAAGACATTTCTGTATTGCTGTTCTTACTACTTCACTGAGTGTGGGAAGTTGTGTGTATCTGTCCATGTGTGTGAGTGTGTGTGCACGCGCATGTGTGCGTGCATTAGTGTGAGAGTATATATTGTGTTTGTCTCACTGTGTATCTTGGGCTGGCCTTGTACTTTCAACTCGCTTAGGCCTGAGCATGTGTCCTTTGTTGAGCTCTTCATTAGTCAAGAGACCAGTATAAAATAGTTCACACGTATGTGCGAAACAGGAACATTCTGTGCTTATGAACACCAGGAAGTTTCATGAACACCATTTGTAAGCTGCAAGGTCAGTCTGAGTCTAAAGATCAGAGAGGGTCATGAGTGCTGGTGTCACAGGGCAGGGGATAGATGCTGTCAGCTGGAGAAGTAGATTCCCATCTTTTTTTCTTCTACTTAAGGTCTCAAGGATTGGCTGGTGCTCTCCCATGCGGGTGGGGGTGATCTTCTTCACTCAGTCCACTGATAATTTCCTACAGAATGGAACCTCACAGACACTCTCCAAAATACTGCTAAATGAGCAACCTTGAGTTCGTCGTCACAACTGCTTACTTGTGGGAGCCTGCAGGGTACAGTTGAGCCATGAGTGAACGGCAAGGTCTTCTTTGACCTTGAGGAGCTGATACTCTGCTCGTGACAAGGACATAGGAAGAATCAGTCTGCCTTACATAGGAAGACCATGACAGAGATAGGCATGGAGAACAGGGTGTGAGACCTCGGAGCAGAGGGGACACCAGTTAGATGTTACAGAAGGAGGTCCGAAGTATGAGTTTTTAGAGGGCTGGCAGCTTGAGTTAGACATTTCAAAGTGAGTAGGATTTGAAGAGGAGAAGGTGGGTTGGCAATCCTGGCAGGGATTTAGACTATTTGGAGAGTGTCCTAGGGATATTCTGGGGTGAGAAGCAGCTGTTGAAAGTTTGCCCTTGATTATTTTCCCCATGTTTTTGCAGAGGGGAGGCTGTTGCTTACACAAACCAAGTTATCTGCAACAGAGACACATGTATGCTCAAACATGCACCCATACGCCATTGGCTTCCTGACTTCTTGTCACTGTCTTGTCTTTGGGAGCAGAGTGGACAGTAAATTAATTCTCTGTATTGCTTAGCTCCCGTTGCATTTGCTTCTTCAAATGGTCCAGCTGGTGGCTCCTAGTCTAACCCTCTGGCTTATCACACTCCAGCTCAGCTTGATCAAACCTGATACCCTCTAAAGTTGGGGTCAAAAGAGAAGTCATGTGCATGGCTAGGCCATGGCATAACGATGCAGGGCTCCTGAGGGCTCCCAGAGAAAGGTTTGGGTCTGGCCACCTTCCAGCCATTTGACACCAATGGTGGAGATGTGGGTCAGGCTTAAATACTGCAGAAAAAGTGTGGATGGGCTTAGACAATTTCCAGGCCTATATGGAAATGAGATTGAAGACACTAGGTAGACTGTGTGTTTGGTCGAGGGCCTGTGTACTGCTTGTGTGTCTTTCAGGGTCGGACAAGACTGAAGTTGGAAAGTCGTTAGCTCCTGCTTCTGTGTCCCACTTCTACGTTGCTCAAGTATGGGGATCTTGGTTAAGAATCTCCATGGATAACTTCTAGAGCCTTATGTCAGTATTTTGTCTCCCCTCCTCATAGTGACCATGGACCCAGAATCAACCATCGGTTAGTAGTGTGTAAGAAAATTCTCAGTGTGGAGTGGTAGTGATTAATTCCACTTGACTTCCACATTAGTTGGGCTAGCTGACTTCTTGGAAGCTTTGCTAGTCTGCCCTCATACGTCTGGGATGCTTGGTGTATTTCTTTGAAAGCTCTTCTTCTCAATCTTGTCTTTGAATATCTGCCTGGACCTTTGTTCTTTGCATTCCCTGGTTTGCATTCAGAACTTTCTGATCAAGCCTTGAGGACCATTGTGGTCCCAGATCTGGATACCCTGCAGGGGCCCCTGCCTCTCCTCTCAATCCTGCATCTAGTCTCTGTCTCTAGTGAGAGATGTCTCCGCCCTTTCCCCTCCTCTACTGCCTCCTTTCCTGCTGGCTTTTTGTCTTGGCTTCCCTCATTCTGTGGCCCAGCCAGGTCAACCCCTGCTAGAATGGATATGTTATGTCAGTGGGAATGGTTTGACATGGCCTTTCTGAAGTCACTTTAACCTGGTGAAATGGACAAGTTCAAAACCACAGACTGGGATTCCTGGGCTGTGTATACCCTGAAACTGTTCATATTTCTGATGTCTGTTTTATACCACATGGCTTCAGTGCTGGGGCTTGAACTCAGGACCTTGCTCATGTTAGGCAAATGATAATCCACTAGGCTACAGCCCTAGCCTTTAGTTGGTCTTAACCTTGGCAGAGTCACTGCTTTTTCTTTATCTACCTTGCCCTCTGATTTCCCTGTGGACCTGGAAAGAGCATATGGAAACCACAGTGCCTGGCATTCACTGCAGCATCCTTTTCCCCAGGACAGGAACAGTCCAGGGTTCCTGGTACACCCAACTGTCTAGACTTCTCTCCTTTAGCAAGAACGCCCTTGGCTGTCCCTGGTGGGGAGAAGGGGTGGGCTTTTCTGCCTCAGATTATCAAACATGGATAATCGGATTCATGTGACTCAGACTCCTGCGTGCTTCCAAGATTACTATGGTTGTCAACCTTTACTTTCTAAACTCTCATCAATCTCTGATTTCTGCGAGCCCCACCATGATTGACGCCAAAGTTCCCTTTTCCAGGAAGACCATTTGCATGTTACAGGCATTCTGTTCTTGCAGTTATCAGTTCCAGTAAATTTTAAAGACATAAAAAAAACTGCCAGGATATCGTTGGGAGCCTATTTTACTGCTGGGGCTTTAAAACAAACAAAAATAGCAATTCCATTAGTAGTTGGAAGTCATAGTAGGTACTGTATTGTTGAGGGTAAATTTTTACTGCTACAGTAACCCTGTGCCACAAAGATAATAAACACATAATTGGAGAGTGGTTATTGGCAGGCCGGGTAGACAGCAGACAACACGTCACACTTGCAGGGTCACCTGGGAGTTGAGGCAAACAATTGTTTAGTGTTTTGAGAACAATCTTCACCAAACACAGAGAGGGAGGTGGGGCAGTAGAAACACCTGGGTTTAAAAATCCTCTGTTTTTTTCTGGGTATGGGAGGCTGAGTGATTTGCTTAACATCATCAAGACTATGAAGATAATCCTACCGGGAGGTGGGGATTAAAAGCAGCTCGAGGTGTAGAGGAGTGTAAAGGTACCAGTAAATTGCTCCTCTATAAATTCCATGAGGGGTGGGCTCCTGTCCATCTTGATTCCGTGTTTCACCCCTAGTGCTACCACAGCGCCTAACGTGTAATAGGTTTATTAGTGTAGTGATTAGTATAGTCTTTCTGTTGTTATAGTTGTTTTTCTTTTAAACCACGGCAGGGTATTAAAAAGTTTCTGATCTTTGTAATCCCTCCCTCTTCCAACTAAACCCAATCCCTTGGTTCAGGTCCTGCAGCCAGTTTATAGAATGGGTAGACGACCCAAATAATAAAGAGCAACAAAAGAAACGGGCTTCCCACTACCCCATGAGATTGACGAGCTACAAGTATGGATATTTTAACCTTTTGGCAAAACATTTTTTTGAAGCAAATTATGACACTTGATTTAATAGTGAGACTCCTGGATACAAAGCAAGTCTTACTTGGGTTAGGGATTTGTTCCTTGATTTATAGGAAATAGTTTGGGTGTAAATGTTTATTAGGTTCGGGTTCTCTTTAGAGGTGATATATGGTGTTAACACACATTAGCATGAAAAATGGCGTCTCTGGATCTCTCCAATTGCACTGGGTCATAGCTGCGTGCCTTCCATGGCTGGGGACATGGCTGGGGACATCGTTTGTGGTTGTTTTCATGGAGCAGCCTTTAGGGTTCTTTATCAGCTTTGTGTTCCCATTGTCACACCTGTGTGGCTCCTTCCTGGCTAGTGAGAAGGTACCTTTTAGCATTATAGATGACCCTTTTTTGTTTTGTTTTGTTTTAATATCACTACATTTGTTTATTTAGGAACCAGTTAAGCAATGCTATCTAACTGGGAATTTCTGATTCCTTATCTTTTTTCATTTTTTTTTTTTTTTTTTAATTTTTGAGACAGGCTTTCTCTGTAGCTCTGGCTAACCTGGAACTCAACATGTAAATCCAGACTGACCTCCAAATCAGAGCTCCACCTGCCTCTGTCTCCTGAGTGCTGGGATTAAAGGCATGCACCATCAGCCTGGGTAGTTTCCTTACCTCTAAAATAAGGAATATCAAGTTACCTACCTGTATTTGGTCTCTTTAAATCAGACACCTTGTTATTTTGGTTGTTTGTTTATTTTATTGTTACTGTTTTCTGCCTGGAGCAGTTGTATAACAAGGGAAGTAGCTTGGGAGAGCGATGAAGGGCCCCTTGATTGCTTTTAGACATTCAGGGACAAGTTTTCTATTAAATCTCAATGAACCATCTGTTATGGCTTGGACATAAAATGACTCCAACAGGCCCATGTTTCAAAACTTGGTCACAGCTGGTGGCACTGTTTTGGAGGTAAGTCTTAATGGTCATAGCCTGGTTCAGCTTCCCATTCCCTCTCGGCTTCCTGTTCTACGTAGATGTCAATAGGTGAGTCATCTTAGCTACCCACTCCTTAGTTCCCACTGGGAACTCCACCCAGCCTCCCCTACCATGATGAACTCTAAACTGCCTCTTGTCTGATATGTGGTTGCCTTAGTGAGAAGGGTTACTTTCTCACCACTGTAATAAAATACACCCAACAAAAGCAACTTCAGGGGGAAAAGGTTTATTTTGGCCTACATTTCGAGGGCTGAGGGGGGAGGGGTACATTTTGTCACCTTGGGGAGGTTGTGACAGTAGGCAGGGAAGGCAGAATGGTTGAAGCAGAAAGCAGAGGATGGGGCTTGGATTGCAAGGCCCAGTAGTTTAGAGCGACCTCCTCCAGTGAAGCTCCACCTCTTCAAGGCTCTAGACTGAACTCCACCAGTGGCAGGGGGTGTTCAACACATGAGCCAGTGGAGGCATTTCCTGTTCAACCCACCAAAGTAACCAAAACACTTTCTTGTCACCTGTTCTCTTTCCTAGTCCTGCTGTCTTTGGATGTAGTCAACTGACTTAGCTCCTAATCCCAACTCTGCGATGAGCTTTAAGCTTCTGCTCTACTACTTCCTAGGCTGCCCTCCATTGTCTGCTTTTGAACTCATTCCCTTGCGGATGGAGTTGGCAAACACTATATAATTATATTGGAAATCACAGGTTCCTAGAGACTGGGGGATAATTATACCTAATAGGGATAAAATGAATTCCTAGTTGCCCTCTACAGGGTGGTTGACAGTTCGACCCTATATTTACCTTCTAATGATATGACAATTATCATCTGATAATTACCCTGGTACTGGTTGGCATCTGCCCAGCCATTAATTGGTTAATGGCCATTGTACCATTCAAGGAACTAAGAATATGCCTGCTCTTTAATTTCCATATCTTAGAACTCTTCAGCTCCTTGGGAGGCTCCTAAGAAACACATGGGGGAGTTGGGAGAACAGAGCTGCCTGAAAAATGATCTGAGTTCTGAGCTCTTAGCTGAGGGTCTTGGACCCAGGAAGGCAAACCTAGCCCATGGCTGGCAGCAGCAGGTAATCACATGGGAAGGAGTCCACAGAGGCAGAACAATGTTCCTCATCTCCAGCCTTATCCAAACAGAGGCCCAGAGGTGGCCATTAAAAGATACCATTTAAAAATCCTTCATCTATCCCTCAAGCATCTCTTAAACCACTTGGTTAGCCCATCCATCTCTCAGCACACACACTGGGTAGCACATAGCCAGCATCTTGCTGTGCACTGATCTTACTTTCTATGCTCCTCGCCTCGGTTCTTATTTGTTAGTACTGTCTTGGGTGGTTTCTTTGTTAGTCCAAGGATCTCCGTCTTATTTCAGAAAACAGATTAGGAACATTCCAAGAGGGTGAAGTGTGCAAACAACCTTTTGTGTCCTGCACATGACAAGTCTAGAGCAGGTGTAGGAAACATTTATTCAATGAATGGTAGTTAGTAGTTATCGAGATACAAATTTGAGGGAGAACTTTAGAGTCAGTTAGCTCTGCGTTCTCACCCCAGCTTGGTCACTAATAATGTGTGACCTTGAGCCAACTAATTACCTCCTTTTCTCTCACACAATTCCCACACCTGAAAATGGGGTTACTAACAATCAGCAGTGCTTATGAGATACACAGGAGATCCAAAATGGTTCCTGTACTGTGTATGAAACTTACATGTTAATGTACATCATGTGTACAAAAATATCTGGGAATACACTCATAGAAATGCATTCATACATGGATACATGACATATATGGGTTTATATAAGAATACATATGTACATGGATGCATAGACATTAAAGAAAATCAGAGCAAACATATTTCATCTTATATGTTTTCGAAGTAGAGGTAAGGAGGTAGAATTTCTGAGTGACCATAATAACACCCTGTGTTTAATCTTTCTGTGACCTCTGGAGAACCACTGGAAATGTTTAGACCCCAGAGAGGAGGAAGACTCTGAGGGTGTCATATGGTGCAATATTCACACATGCACTTCATTGGATCCTCATGTTGACTCTGCAAGGGAAAAGCATATTGTGGAAGACAGAATGTGCCCAGTAATGAGATGTTTCTATTTAGACTAGCTGCCATGGGGAAAATGGGGAAGAGTGTGTCCAAGAAAAGGAAGGGGCCTAGAATCTCACAGAGGCTGACAGACAGGAAAGGAAGCTCCCTGGGAATCCTATGAGAGTCCTGGGAAGGTTAGAGGCTGTCTTTTCTGTGTGGCTGGAAAATGGTGGAGGTGGGTCTTATCTGGGAGAGGATGGTCCTTTGAGATCAGCTATTTGAAGAACATTAAAGTTGGGGTACGTGTAGATTTCTCAACATTCCATATCAAAGGTTCAATTCAAAATCAACATTGAGATCACCCTGATATTTGCAGTTGGGCAAAGGTAATAAGAGCAGCTAAAAGATTTATTGGTATCTGCCATGACCAGTTTGGAATGGGACAGTCTGTGTCCCCCAGCCTGTTTGGCTTCATAACTGCCATCTTACAGCCAAGGTGGTGATAATGCTTTATCCATTTATCAATTCAATGAATATTCCCTGCAATGTTGAATGTGCCAGGAACTTTTGTAGGGGCAGGAAACTTCATAGAAATCATTCCCAAGTTGGGTAGAGAGCCATGGAACCAGTAAAATATACTTGGACATAGCTTAAGGTAACATTAAATGTTTCTTTGATGTGCCTGGATGATCAGGAGGCAGTCATGCACCCAGCTCTGGTGAGTCTTCTGCTGGCATCTGAGAAGGGAGGCACATTTAACTTCTATGTTCACAACCAGCCCATGGTCTGCCTCCTGCAGAGGGGCCTGCCTTTGCCTTTTGGACTGCATGATTCTCTAGCACACTGTGAAATATCAAAGTCTATCCTGAATGGGCATTTTGCTTCCTGCTGTTGGATTATGACCCATCCCTCCCTTGGAGGTAAGGGATTCTAGGGTCACATAATGGACCTAAAATCCTGTAGCTAGTTAAGAAAGGAAGAAAATCACAAATAAAGGATGAGGTGGGGGTTAAATTGCCTTGTGTACAAAAAGGAGGACCTGGGTTATCATCATATGGGATATCATATGACTCCTTTAGTGCCAGGGAAGGCAGAGACAGGAGAGTGGGATGTGTATATTAGGGGAGCTTACAGGCCAGACAGCCAGCTACTTGGCGAGTTCTAGACCAATGAAAAAACCCATCTCAAACCCCAACATGTACACACGTGTACCCACGAAAACACGAACATCCAGGTAAACATACACAATACAGACAAAGTTTCGTGATGAGTGTGTCGAATGGCCCCTGTTTCTTCTACCTCCGGCTCCAGAGACTTTAGGGCAGACTTATGTAAGGACACCCTGAAGTCATTCAGAGCAACAAGGGGAGCTAGGAGCTGCTGATATGCAGTGGTCTCTCAAGGCCACTAGCTCGGAGCTATCCGCTCTGATCTGCAGCCAGCCACTATTACCTGCTATTAGCTGCCCTCTATTAGTGACTATTATCACTTACCAACTATTAGGCACCATTAGGTACTATTATCATCTAGCTCCTATTATCTATTATTAGCTGCTCTTATCAACCATCTACTATTATCTACTATCAGCTTCTATTATCTTCCGCCATTACCCAGTATCTCCCATTTGTTATCTGTGATCTGCTATCAGCTACCACCTATTATCTGTGCCGTGCTACAATCTACGAGCAACTTTTTATTCTCTATCTACAGTTCCCTACCATCTCCCCACTACCATCTATTATTCAACATCCATCAGCTGCCATCCGCCTATCAGCCTTCATCTTTCTCTCTCTACCCAAGTTCGGCACAGTAATTAATAGCCATTATAAATCCCGAGCCCAGATTTTTGCTTACAGATGTCCCTCTGGGATCAGAGGCTCCTCTCTGACACCTGAGATGTGAGTTTCTGTGGGCGTCCCTTACACACTGCATGTAAGGAGGCCATAGGCCCTCCCTGCCCATTTCAGTGTCCCCAGCTCATGAAATCCTCAGACATCTGGCTGACACATCATGGTTTTGGGGGCATATTTGACAGGAAGCATCGAGGGTCCGCTCCTGGGACTCAAAGAAAGACAGCTTTAACACTTCACATTCGGTTTGTCCAATTAAAACCCGCGTGAGGTAGAATGTCTGCTCATTGGGAACCAAGATTCTGAAATCTGCCTACAGACTAGACAGATCAAGAGACTCATGTACCTGTCGCTCAGCCCTATATTCATGCCTGTGTCAGGTGTGCTCAAAACTGACATGACAGACACCCTCGAGAGGTTGCCCTGGAAGCCAGGGGAGGCAAGGAGTGCTGAATGCAGAAAGGTGAGAGGTGAGAGCCGCTCCTTGGGGGTTGGGAAAGTACACACCGGAAGGAAAGACCTCTTCCAGGAGGCCTGGATATCCTCTGACCACGGGGCACTGTCTCAGGAGGACACGGCCTTGCAGCCGTGCTGTATAGGCAAGCATGAGGCCTTGAACGAGTCATTTAACCTCAGGGAGTTCATGAGAATAGATGTAAGAGTGCCTCATGTAAAGCAGGTGGTCAAAGGAGAGGGGCAAGCAGAATGAGGCAGCCTTATGAGTGGGGAGAGCTAGCTCATCAGCTCCCAGGGTGTGAGCAGGAGAAGCCTAGATAAAGAGCCATCAAGGGCACAGCTGGAATGGTCATTAGAGAACATTCTAGAAGGGGCTTTCAAATTGCAGGTCATGACCCACTAGGGTAGTGAAATCGATTAATGAGCTGTGACCGGCCTTGAAACTAACAAACACAGAAAACAGAAATAAGATGGAAAAATAGTAGGTTGCATCCCACGGAGTAGGAATAACCTTTGTTTTATGAAAAAAAAAACATATTTACATATAAAATGGGTTATAAAAATATGGTTTTCACTGTGAGTTATGGTGAAATAAAGTTGAAAAAGCATCTATCTGGTCTAATTTTATTTATTTTTTTAACTAGGAAATCAAGACTTGAGAGAGATTCTGTGCAGGTTCAGATAGAATGTACCCATAAAAGGAGTAGGTAGTTGGGTCAGGGACAGGGTTTTCCTTGCCCTCTCTAGGGATGAGGGCATTTTGGAGCATTGAGATGGAAACTTGTTGCTGGCAGGTATTAGTGGGTCTTCTAGTGGGGTAGCTGCAGATAAAGGTGAAGGCATCTTGTGAACCAAGCTTACCTTACATGTACAGAAAGCAAACCCAACCCCATTCCCCTGATTTCACCACATGTTCATGGCCAACTTTCAGGATTCTCTGGAGTCAGACTCAGATATACCTAGATTCATACCCCACACCACCTCTCACTGATAAGGTCAGGTGTGATCCCTGAGCCTCAGTTTCTCCAACAGCAACTGCCTACTCCGTGAAGATTTTTATTTTAAAGAACTTAATGAAACCAGACTCTGTGGTGTAGGCCTACAGTCTTTCCCAGTTACTTGGGATGCCGAGGCAGGAGAATCCCAAGTTCAAGACCTGCCTGGTCTACAGAATGACTTCAGGGCCAGCTTGAAAACAGAATGAGAACCTGTCTGGAAATAATAGTAAAAAGAGGGCTGGGGGTGTAATCCACTGGAGAACCTTTGTCTGGTGTACATGGGGCTCTGGGTTGGATCCGTAGAATTAAAAGCCATGTTTTCAATAAATGCTTTTGTCACCTTCTCTCGAGTTGCCCCTCCACTGTTTCTCTGCTCACAGGCATTATCACATTAAACAGCCATCTCAGCAGCAAAGCTGGTTCCTACAGGAACAGGTCAGTGCAGGGAACAATTCACTGTTTACATTATGTAGGCAAAGAGGCTGAGTCTCTCACTAAGACAGGAATGGCATAGACCCTAGACTTAGAAGCAATAGATTCTTCCAGAAACTTCTAGGACCTCTTATCATAATTAGGGGGTATCCTTGGGTCACCCTCCAAGGGGCTTTGAGTTGGGCAGCAGCAAAGTTCTAGACTGAGGTGGTATATGCTCCTCCCCACCCCCAGCCTGGCTTGTATTAAAACCACTGACCAGGCAAATCCACTTTCTCTCCTTGTCTCCGGGACCCTAGATGGATCTGGCCAGGAGGCCCATTAATGAGAAACATGATCTAAGCCTGGAAAGGCTTTAATGCTCTAGGGGAAAATATTGTTTTTTCCACATTTTAAAAAAGTGTTTCTATTATCTCCCTCAAGATAAATTTCAGCCATTTCCTCATAGCTTCCTCTGTGAGAGAAGCATATGCATTCCCCCGGGGCGTCTTTCTTGCCTGATAACCTCATAACCAGATTGTAGACAAGTATATATCAAGACGCTTGTTACAGTACCTTCCCTCGCAGGTTTGGGGGTGGATGGGTGAGGACAACTTTCAGGCACTCAGGATTTAAGCATCTTAGGTCCTTGCTTTGGGGACAGGCTACTCCTTCACGAATGACTTCCCTGCCTGCTCATATGGTACCATTCCCTTCGAAGTGTTGCAAATGACTCCCTGCCCTTTTAGAACCAGGGCTACCTGGATTCTCTTTGAACCTATGTGGGGAAGACATAGGAGACCTGTAGGGGACAGGTTTATAGGGCCATACCTGCCTCACCAGATTTCATATGGTTTACCCTATTGCCCTTGAGACGTGTTTTATCCTCCTCATCCTCCTTGGCCTCTTCGTCCTCCTTCTTTTAAACATAGCACCTCACCTTTTCCCTCACTGGCAGTCTGAAGGCTCGGTAGACTTGACCCTTGCCCTTTTGACCAGGGTTCTCTCCTGCCATGTCTGCTCAGCACGCTGAACATGTGCAGGTAGTGTCCAGTCGGTACTCAAAGGACATGGGCTTCATTAAGTTGGGCTAAATGACTTTTCTTGAATGGATTATTAAAGACCAAGAGAACTTGTTAGCATTTAAATACAAAGAAAAAAAAAACCCTAAAACTTTAACATGAATAAATGAATGGACAAATAAATGATTAAATGAATGAATGAACAACAATAAAACCAAAAACCCCAAAGCAAACAAAGATTCTCATGAATCCTGGGCCAGCCTTGAACTCTCTGTGTAATGCAGCTGACCTTGAACTTCTGATCTGCCTTCCTGGGTGCGGGGATTACATGCACCACCAGTGCTGTAGACTGAACTTGGGGCTTTGTGCAAAGCATTCTACTATCTAACCCACATGCCCAGTCCCCAGAGAATGTTCCCACATACCTTATTTTCAGGTTGGGAAGGATGGAATTCACTGTCATATTCTTTACTTGTGCAAACTTGCTCTCCAGCCTCATCTACCTAGATAAACTCTTCCTAAAAGAGATACTCTGCTCTTTCTGGGAAGCTCTTAGTGCACATGCTCAGGGCCAAGCAGAACACACACATCCTGGGCCTGTGGGGTAACTAAGCAGGCAGAAGCACGCACTGCACACACCTCATGGCCCAACTTCCATCCCCAGAGCCCAAGTAAAAGCTGGATGGGGCAGCCTCCATCCGTAACCCTGCATGCCTACAGAGAGAAAACTGTTCGGAAGCACATGGACCAGCTAGCCTGAAGCATGGAACACAGGCCTCTAATCTCTGGCATTTGAGAGGCTGAGGCAGGAGGTGCTGGAGAGTGCAGCTCAGTGGTGGAGTACTTACCCTAGTTTCAGTTCCCAGCACTGAAAGGAAAAAGGGAAAAAGAAAGAGAGAAGACTATGGTTAAAGTGGTACAGTGATGGAACCTCAGCTATCGGATGAGGCAAAGGGCTCCTGAAGGGCCAGGGTATGGTCCTAGTGGTCTGCACTCCTGTGCCCTTAGCTGCCCTTCCCAGCTCCAGGTGACCACTAGCCCACTTCTTACCAGCTTCCAGTTGTTAATTTAAATGGCCCTTTGTGCCTGGCTTCTTTCACTTAGCATGCTTTTGAGGGTCGCCCATGCTGTATGTAGGATGTATTAATAATCGTTCTGTATTATTATTTATTATGATTTTATCTATCCACTGATGAGGCACAGTATCAGGGATGAGGCCACATTCTTTCTGTATGTGCCTCATACTGAAAGTACCAGAAAACTCAGAAGCATCTTATAAGCAATAACAAAGATATGTTGTCTGGAAAGACATGAACATTAAGGAAGGAGAAAAATTTCAGGCCTGACTCAATGCAAGAGCAGTTCCTTTCCACTTCTCGACAATCATGCAAAACACTGCTATGAATATTCATTTGCAGTCCTTTGTGTGGACACACATTTTACTCTTTTATGGGTAAATACCCAGGAATGGAATATACTCATATTTTCTGTATCTACATTTATTGTGTACTCTATATTTAACATTTTAAACTGAAGCATGGAGCTGTTTTTCGTCGGAGGTTTTGACTTCCTGACCTGGAAAATGTACGAGCTCTTCCATTTTCGAACATCCTCAAAAGCATTTCTTATTCTGTGTCATCCCCCCCAACCCCCACTCCACCCCAGTTCACTGGGACTTGAACACAAGCCTTTGCTCATGGCAGACAAGTACTCCACCACTGAGCTCTGCCCATCTCATCCCAATTAGATGGGGAGGAACTGGAGAAAGTAGATTGTAGGTGGGAGTCAGATTCATGGAGCCATTTCGGAAAAGAACTTGGCACTGTGCTAAAATGTTATGTATGGAACACATAATATATGCAAATAGAGTTTGATATACAACCCAGCAGTTCTATTCCCACGGCTACTCTGGGTTCTCTGGGTTTCCATATAAACCAGAGAGGCCTTGTTCCTGAGTTCTTTGTCAGTCGCCCACAGAGAACGATTTTGGATTCACCTGTATTGTTTGTTACCCGACCCATTCTAGGTTTCCAGGAAACAGGAGCCAATCCTTTTTAGGATAAGTCTCTGAGAAGGACCTGGAGTATCCTCAGTAGTAGGCTTGTTGCCAGGGAAGGTGAAGCTTCATCTGAGAGACAAGGAAGGACAGCTCAGGAGAACGTGGCTAAGGCTCAGACATTATCCGAGATTCCTCTTCTCCAGCCCAAACAGTGCATCTCTTCACTTTGAATTGAGCCCTGTGCTCTGAGTGGCATTCGAAGTTCTTGGGGCTGGATCCATGCACACCTCTGCTCAGCTGTTTCCTCCATGCCGCTTAGCATTCTGGGAAGTGATAGGGAAGGGTCAACTCATTTTGTGGAGAAGTAGCTGTGGTCAGAAAGCCAAACTTAACCCTAGAAGATCTTTTAGCCCATGGGTCTCTGTGCTCCAGGTGAAGGACTATTGAACAAAGGAGGTATATTTCTCTTTGGAGATACTAGACTGGGGTCTGGATGCTTCTATTTTCAAACAGGCAGGCCTGGCCTTACTCAGCACAGTGTCTCACACAGCACACTCCCTAGTCCCCTGTGGGCTGAACTTCGGGGCAACTGAAAGCCTCAGATGAGGCAAGGCTGCATCTCCAAATCTTGCTTGCAGCTATGTTTTAATCAATGGAGTGAGATCTCTGTGTTCACTTCAGAGGCACACCTGGGAAACACCTTGGGGGATTGGATGTCTCTTGGGTACTTGTATGTCTTCTGCTGAGTTCTTTACTTCCTGCCTCAACTTGCAGGAAATTGAGCTTGGAAAATAGGAGGTGGCTTTGCCCATTCTGCAAACCTAATTATTAGTTTCCCGGTACATATTGCATACCACAAGCTAAAAGGGCCTTCTCTTTGCAAATCCATATTTTCTTCTCAGGTTGTCTTCAAGTGGGGGTACTTGGAAGCCTCACTGAGAGCTTGACAAAGTAGCCTGTGTCATGGGAAGCTTGAGCTTCCTCTAAAAACTCAGGGCACATGGTAACCTTGGTGAAACCATAGTATGTATGATTCACAGTGGGGGGGGGCTATATTTTAATTGGTGGCATTGCTCAGAATAAAGACTAGCATCCTCTTGGCTCAAGATGGCGTTAGTGCTCACTGGTGACCTTCTTAACGTAGTTCACCACACACAGTACCACTGCTGGCCCACTTCCGTTCTGTATGTTCAGCAAACACCAGACTCAGAAGCATCTTAAACGTTAGAAGCCTGCAGCTGGAGAGCTTTAGAATATGCTGTTTGAGTCTTTACTGCAAGAGACCCTGGGTATGCAGGGAAGTCGGTCAAGACTAGCCTGAGTCTGGGCTTGCAGCACAGCCCTGCAGTCTTAACTACCCTGAGGTGGAGGCTGGACCATCCTAAGTTCAGGGCCTCCCAGGGCAACTGGGAGTGCTCAAGGGCAGACTTAGAAACTCTAAGACGTTATCTCCAAATAAAAATAAAGAGAGAAGACTAAGGCTGGAGGAGAAGGGTAGAGAGATTGCCGAGTTTCAGGCAGGCCAAAGTAGATTAAACCAAAACACAAGCAGTCACCACCTCCGCCACTGCCACCACCGCCAAACCAACAACTGCAAAACCCATCTGGAAAGTTTAAGAAGCACCATCCCAATGACATTTTGATGAGCGGTAAAATCCACCTGGTTGGACTGCATTTCCTCTAATCTTAGACGCCACTGGATTAGGTGTGCACCACTTTTTAAATATCCACCAAGATGGGAAAAAGGAGGACCTTCCATCGTCATCCCTGTCCTGACTCCATTCTTCAGAGATAAAGCCTGAAAAAAGTACGTCTTGGATTCCACGGGACAAGGTCTGCATCTTGAGAATTGCCTTTTAAGGTAGGAGTGATTTCATCCAGATTCCCCTAAAGTGGCTTTGTTTCTAACCTGTGGAATGTTTCTTTTGCCTTCAAAATCCATTTTCTATTTATACAAGAAAATCATAGCACACTGGAGCTGGAGGAGACATTAGCGACCATCCAGACAGCCCCCCAGATCGATTTAATTACACTTACACCTTGTTTCAGACTAAAAACGGTGTTTCCCAGCCTTAATCGCTCACTCTGTTTGCCACTCTTGGCTCTGGGTAGCTTTGGGCTGCTTCCAACCATCAAATCCACCCTCCCTGGTTGAAGACCTGCCACCAACAAGGCTATTTAAAGTCGTAACAGGTGCTCCCAGCAGCTTCCCGAATGGGAGCCGAGTAATGGGGTGGGTATTGCAACCATGTGGAATAAGCCCTCGGCCTCAGTTTGAATAGATGTGTGTCATGATTAGTCACCTGACCAAACCTTGTTCCTAAGAGTGGAGTTGTTGCAAATGGGATTCTGGGGCACCCTACAGACAGGCTCCATTCCTTACTAACAATACAAGGGGAAAACTGGACACAAGTGTAACCTAGTGTACACAATACAGCTCATAGTCTTGTCAGAGGGAAGCAGCCAGGGGTCCTTGTCATGTTTTACAGAGAGAAGGTAAGTCCTAGAGAGAGCAAGTGGCCATGCCAAGGTCACAGTAAGTTGGAATTGGGCTCAGGATAGTAAAGGTGCTAGTTTGCCTCCCTGGTTCGGCTACCAACTTTCTCTTTATCATGTTCTCTAATGTCTATGCAGCTCAAGGGCTAAGAAGATGGTTGGGTAGGAATCAGTCAGCTCACCAAGGAAGGAGGTTCAGAGTATGTTCAGTCTACACAGTATGTCTTTCTGGTTGGGCACATCTATGGCTCTGGGGGTGGGGAGCAGGGAGCACAAACCAGGCTCAAAGGACAATAAAGCTTTTGTCCTGAGGACTCTAGGCAGGTTATTTTCCATTTAATCTAATCGAGATTGTAGACTTGGTGATGAATGCTTCTGTAGGAGTGAAGGTGGGGATGGGGGAGGAGGGATCTGGCTGAGCCACTAATTTATGCAAAAATGGATTAGGGTCACTTTTAAGACTTTTGCATGTGTGTGTGTGTGTGTGTGTGTGTGTGTGTGTGTGTGTTCTGTCAGAATATAAAACCTTAGACTTTATGGCATTCTCAAACATAATCTACGCTGACTCTTATACTCTACACACGCATTCCTCCGTCTCCCAGGTACACTCATTCCCTAAGACGTCCTCATGGTATTCATGCACATGTTGTCTACTGCCCCGCTGCCTTCCCTGGGCTTCTTTCCTTTCCCATGGTCTCCTTTCCAATTGTATAGTCTCAACCCACATTCGCACCCAGATATATGCATATACATAATCATATACAACACACATTGGATGCTAGGGTGGACACCTAAGAGAGAGAATATGTGTATTTGTCTTTCTGATGCTTAGCCTAAAAAAAAAAAAAACAAAAAAAAAACTGGCTTGTTGAGTCACTTCACTTAATAAAATAGTTTCAACACACACACATTTTTATACTTTAAGAAGATTTATTTTTCACTACTTGTATGCAGATGCGTGCGTGGAGTTGCATATGTGCATTGCCTGGAGAGGCCAGGAGAGGGCAGCATACTCTGGAGCTGAATTTACAGCTAGTTATGAGCCTCCTGAAGTGGGTGCTGAGAACTGAACTCCAGTATTCTATAAGGATGGTACATGTTCTTAACCCCTGAGCCATCTCTCCATTCCCTAAACTTTCCATGACAGCCAGGAAAGGCAAAGCAAGAGAACAGATGACTGGCAGGGGCAACCAAACTTGACTCTCACCTCTTTTCCCTCCCACCTCTGTCATACACTAAGAGGAGGGGCTGGCATGCACCCCCTCTCACAGGGCTCTCGACCCTTTCTCTACCTTCCATCATTGTCATTGCTAACATTTTTCCTTAAACCTGTAAAGACATTTGTAGTGCTGTGTTGCTAGCGACTTTCCTGGTAATACTGTTGCCACTGCTGGGAGATCAGATTAGGAATAGCATCATCGTAGGATGATGGTTCTCAGAGTGTCACCCTCCAGCCACAATCTGGGAACTTGCTAAAAATGAACCTAGTGAGCTTGAAATATTAAAGGCAGGACCTAAGTCTGTTTTCACAAATTCGCTAGGTTGTTTGGATGGAAGTTTTGTGGCTATGAAACCACAGTTTAGGCCTAGCTAAACTTTAGAGTAAACTAACAAGCCTTAAAAAATACCAGTCATTTAACTGGTAACCATTTAACCTAGGAATCTCTATGCTTGCTTGAACAACTTTTAAAATCTTTCTAAGTGATTTTCAGGAACCATGGAGGCTGAAAAAGTGCTAGGTAGACAGCCTAAGGTCTTAAAACAGTCTTAGAGAAGGAAGGTTACTTGATGTCTTAGTTGGGGTTTTACTGCTGTGAACAGACACCATGACCAAGGCAACTCTTGTAAGGACAACATTTCACTGGGGCTGGCTTACAGGTTCAAACGTTCATTCCGTTATCATCAAGGCAGAAACATAGCAGAGTCTAGGCAGGCATGGTGCATGAGGAGCTGAGAGTTCTATATCTTCCCCTGAAGGCTATTAGGAGAAGACTGGTTCCTATGTGGTTAGAAGGAAGGCCTCTTTGCCCACCTCAACTGTGACATGCTTTTTCCAACAAGGCCACACCTACTCCAACAATGACCTCCTAATAGTGTCACTCCCTGGACCAAGCATATTCAAACCACCATACTTGCAGAGGTCAGAAAGTTGGTACAGGCTTTCCTTAAGCTTCAGCTTTCTCTCTGGAGTTGCTAGTGTTTGGAGCACATATGGGGCTCTGAAGCTTCTGGCTTACCCAGAGTCTTGTTCTAGCTCTCTGCCTTCATCAAACCCCTAGCCCAGGTGGAGCCTGGCCTTGATATCAGAACAGGAGCCATTCTCCCAGATTGTCTTCCTCTCTGCCTTCCTGCTTTTGGGAAGTGCTCTGAAGAAGGTGAGATGTATGGGGGATATTACTCCCCTTCCTGTCATTCCTAAGTTGTAGAAAAACTAGTGTCTTTATTCAGGTCAGCCTGGGAAACCTTTGCCATTTCTTCTTGAGGTGAGAGACTGTTCTCCTCGGATGTAGCTTGTTCCTGCCTTCAGGGACGTTCAGGTTTCTCCCTGTGTAATGTCACACTCTTGCCTAGTGTCACAACCAAGCAGAATTATAGTAAAAAGAGCAGAATAGGGGAATGACTCAGTTGTACCCAGAAGAAGACTCAGTTGGTCACTTGGGATCAGCCCCCCAAGTCAAGGTGAGTCCTCTAAACTAAGATGAGCCCTCCCAGACCAAAGGGAGCCCCCCAAATAAAACTGGTTTTGTTCAGACGAAAGTAAGTTAGAACGTTGTTGGGCACCACCCCCCATGACAGATAATTAGGAATCTTAATTAACTTGAACTTTGTCTAAAAGTAAAATAGGTTCCCTAGGGTTATGTGGGAAGTAGAATGGTGGCTTGTGGCATGGGAAATGACAAGGGAATGTCAACACGGAACTGAACATTTGCATGGGTCACAGTGTCAAATGAGCCAGTTACGTGTGGCCTATCAGGTCATGTCTGGGTCCAGACCAAACCCGTGACACGTGTCTGCTGCAGGCCAGGTCACGGAGAGGGGAGGTAGATTCTAGGTCCATCCACCTGCCCTTCAGGCCTATTTGGTACTTGTGCCATTAAAGCAGCTGGCTTCCTGGCACCTGCTGCCTGGCAGATGGGCCCTGACCTTTGTTAGGTAAACAAGACCCCCTGCCCCTTCCACTTTCCTTCTCCTGCTGCCAGTGAGATCTATTTTTTGACAGGCTTGGGCCCAGGAGACTGCAGAGTTGATGGTGGGGGCTAAAGAGCTGGCACCTGCTGAACTGGGGGTGGGAGGCAGATGGAGCTTAAAAACATGGCCTTTCACCCCAGCCAGATTTGGTCTGTCCACAGGAGCCAGAGAGTTCCTCCCCAGCCATCCAAGAAACTCTGAGGATGTTATGGGGTGGCTGAGGCTGGCAGGAGAGAAGCAAGCTGAGACAGATCATGTCTTCAGCCACATGCTTGGTTGTGTCACTGTGAGAAATTGGAGCAGATGCTCTGCTGGGAGGATCCAGGGGCATGCAGCAGGGCCAGGCCCAGTCCCCATTTAGCCTGATGGATGGCCCCTTTGCTGCTAATGTGGTTGGGGCCCGCAGTGGCCTGGGGAGTTGAGTGTGCTGAGAGTGGCCGCCAATACAGGGTTTGCTGTAATCACATTTGCCTGTTCACAGAAGACAGGGTGCACAGTATCCACCCAGAAGCCCAGAGGACATTAGTTAAAGTCATATATATATATATAGCTTTTTTTAACCTTATTATTATGATTATTTTAAACAATCAGTTTACTGCCCAGGGCACACACAAATAGAACAGCTCTGAGGCTGCAATATGGAAGAATGCCCAGGCACCTTGAATTTGGAGGTGTGGTGATATGGGAGGGGGTGTGAGAGAGGGTGTGGGGAGGAGAGCCGCTCTGCAGGTGGAAGAAACACCTGTTTCGTTTCATGCATGTGAGTGTGATCCCAGGAGATGGAGACAGGCGATCAGGAGTTCAGACTCATCTTCGGCTACCAAGCAAGTTCCAGTCCAGCCTGGGCTAGTTAAAAAGCAAACAAAACAAAAGCCTCCCACCAAGTGTGATCTGGATCAGGGTTCCCAGTCGCTTCACACCAGGTTTCTTTATTATCACTCTGAATTATCAATGTCAGCTAGGGGAAGCAGATCTCTACTTTCATATCATATTTCCTTGGTTTTACCTCCTGTCCATTTTCTGTTTAGGATCTCTTTTAGGATAGCACACATGCCATTTCCTATCATATTCTCTGTTTATTTTTCTTTTAAATTAAGAAAGTTCCATAAACCTCAAAACCCACCCATTTGAAACACTAAATCAAAGGACTTTGAGAATATTTGTGACTGTGTAACCATCACAGCCGACTTGCTCAGCTCCTGCTCCCCAGCCCCTGGCAACCACTAATCTATTCTGTCTCTATGGATTTGCCTCTTCTGGACATTTCATATAAATGGAATTGTACAAGATGTGGCCTCCTCTGTCTAGCTGGGTTGCCATTCTTCTACATGCTTTAATAACTTTGGCTCCCCTCTATAGAAGAGAGAGTTCTATAGAAAACATGCACAAGACAGAGCAGTGGAGTTCTGAGTCTCTTTTGTTGTTTCTGTTTGTGTTTTGAAGCAGGACCTCATGATGTAGCACTGGCTGGCTTGGGACTGGTTTATGTGATGGCTGTTCTTGGTTGTCAAGTCCCTACCTCTGAAATTACCTGAAACCCAAGTTGTTTAGTGAAGAAAATCTGTGAAGGACTTTTCTCTCTTGGAACATTCCAGGTAGGAAGACTCACCTTAAATCTGGGCCACACCCTTTAGTATCAGCCTATATGAGAACATGAGAGGAGGAAACTTCTGTTTCTTACCTGCTTGCTCTTGATGATAAGTTAATTTCTTTATTGGTATTAGAGCTTGTTTTTTCAAATATCAGTCATGTACTAAAGACCAGCTGAGACATCTAGCCTTGGAGACCGAACAACTGCTGAATTCTTAGACTTCTGTTGGGAGACAGTGATTGTTGGGATGGCCAGACCACAGTCTATAAACTATTCTAATAAATCCCATAAATAAAGACATTCTGGCTTTGCAGATGCCGCTGTCGCTTTTTGTCTCTTGCTGCAGACATGGTCAACCCCACTGTGTTCTTTGACATCATGGCGAATGGCCAGCCCTTGGGCCATGTCTCCTTCAAGCTGTTTGCAGACAAAGTTCCAAAGACAGCAGAAAACTTTCGTGCTCTGAGCACTGGAGAGAAAGGATTTGGCTGTAAGGGTTCCTCCTTTCACAGAATTATTCCAGGATTCACGTGCCAGGGTGGGGACTTCACACCCCATAATGGCACTGGTGGCAGGTCTATCCATGGAGAGGAATTTGAGGATGAGAACTTCATCCTGAAGCACACAGGTCCCGGCATCTTGTCCATGGCAAATGCTGGACCAAACACAATGGTTCCCAGTTTTTATCTGCACTGCCAAGACTGACTGGCTGGAGGGCTGCATGTGGTCTCTGGGAAGGTGAGAGAAGGCATGAGCATGTGGAAGCCATGGAGCGTTTGGGTCCAGGAAGGGCAAGACCAGCAAGAGGATCACCATTTCCGACTCTGGACAACTCTAATTTCTTCTGACTTGCGGGCATTTTACCCATCAAACCATTCCTTCTGTAGCTCAGGAGAGCACTCCCACCCCATCTGCTCCCAATACCCTGTCATCTCTGCTCTCACTGAAGTTCTTTGGGTTCCGTATTTTCCTCATTCCCCTTCAAGTCTAGCTGGATTGCAAAGTTAAGTTTATGATTATGAAGAAAAACTAAATAAGAAAAAAAAACATTTTATCAGTTCTGTTCCCCTAGAGAATTCTGACTAATACAGTAGTAGGCTTGCCTTAAACTCACAGAAATCCTCCTGCCTCTGCTTCCCAGATACTGGCTGGCATGTGCCGCCTATCTAGTTCAACATTGGAATGCTGAGCCAAAGCCACTTGTTCAGGGGGAAAAAAACCTGAGCATTTCTGCCACTGGTCTTTCAAAACAGTCCTGCATCCAACACTCACCTACTGTTCTCTAAGGTGTAAATAGGGTGTAGTGGTTCATGTGTGTCATTAGGTGGAGGCAGGAGGATTATAAGTTTGGAGGATCTGGGGATACAAAAGAGAACCAACCCGCTATCCCAATGCTTCTCAGCTCATTAGCATCTAACCTCCTCTGGCCTTTACTTCCCTCCAGTGTGGACTGTACTAGCCACGGTGAGGAACTCTTTCTCCATGGTGTGCTCAGAACATCCGACTCTATGTTTGTATACGGGTGCTGGTGTATGTGTGTGTGTATGCATGCATGTGGTGTGGATGTGAGGTTGAATTTCGACGTGCTAAGTAGAGATGCTTACAGTGCCTCTGAGGCTCCCTTTGACCCGCCTGAGCTCATCCTTTATCTTTGACACTGGCTTCCACACATTCCGCACCTCCAGGCAGGCTTGCTCACCACCCACCCAGGGCCTTCCCATTTGCTGTTCTGATGTGCCTGTGGCATTCTGGAGGTCTTTGTTTTCATCCTGCCTGGACAGTGCTTCCCTCAGAAATCTGCATGGTTTACTCCCTCCACGTCTTCATACCTTTATGAAATGTTATCTCAAAGATGGGGTCCTGATGACCCCATTTACAGAAGCAACCGTTAGGCCCTGTTCTGCTTTGTTTATGTCTGCTGCTATTGGCACCACTGGATACAGACACATAGTGTTTCATTTTCCTCTCCTCCCACCAGAGCACACACTCTACTCAGGGAAGGTATCTCTTATACTTAGGGCTATACCCTCCATACTCAGAAAACTGTCTGACCCTTGCTACTCATCCGATAAATAATGGCGTTGTGAATTACTCCCTCTCCACTCTCCATCTTTTATCTCCTCTAATGAGAAATTCCCCAAGAGTTAGCTTTTAGAATACTCATGAATGGTTCAAGATGGAAGCTGGCTCTGCAGTTTCCCCAAGAGACAGAATTAGCTTCAGGTGATGGAGAGGTAGAAACTTCAGAAAGACAAACGCTGTCATTCATTCCTCCTTTGCTAGTTCATTCATTCATTCTTGAGGGAGTTAGTCTTGGTTAAGTAAGCGCTGTGTCAGATTGCTAAAATAATATTAAAATGATTTGTTTATGCATTTGGATAAGAACTACTTCTCCCTTTTAATCTGCTGCTTTCCCGGCAATGGCTGCCTTTGACTTATCTGTACCCTAGGGTGAAGATGAAGGATGTGATTCCTGTCCACCTCTGACTTTCACAGTGTGCTGTAAGGCACTGACCTTGAATAACCTCTGGCCTTGAGTCCACTTTAAAGGTAACATTAAACTTCGGATCCTCTTGCACCTACTGCCCAAGAGCTGAGGTTACAGGTGTGTACTACCAACACCTCGATCCTGCAGGTCTGAGGTTGAACGTGGACTTTGTGCATGCTAGGCAACATTCTATAAACTGAGCTACACCCCCAGCTCCACAAATAGCCTTTCGATTATAATCTATAACAGGCTTTGAAGGAAAAGTAGAAAATGCTGCAAGAAGCTGGTAACTAGGGAAATAGATCCCCTTTGGGGGTTCAGGAAGAGGAGGAAGCATCTCTCAGGCAGTGCTGTCCAGGGTCAACATCTCTCGGTTTGTCCGGGTTTCCTTTGATCAGAGGATAGAGTATCAGGTCCTTATTTTAAACGTCTAGGAATTTGGTTAACTTTCCTGGTCAGCTATGACAAAAGTTGTCTCGCTTCCTCTCTTGTTAGTGAACGGGTTCTATTAGTACTGCTGTGGATCCAAATACCCACCTTTAACTCTTCACTGTCTCATTCTAATTGATGTAGGACCCAAGGCTAGTTTGGGTGTGTGGGGTATTGGAGAGACTTATGAATGGCGTCCTCTGGTAATATTGGCCCCTCTTCTTTGTGTTGCTGGTTAATTCACTGTGGAGCACTCCAACTTAATCTCATCTAGAGTAGGCATGATCTATGCTCTGGATTAGGCAGGAATTGTCACCCAGACTTTATGGAGCATGAATTAACTCTCGGATGGGGTGAGACACTAGGACCCATAAACATAATCTTCTGATTAAAAATAAAATTCCTTGAGTGTATTTATTTATGTGCTGGTTGGTTATTATCAAAATGCCAGGCATGTAACAAATCTACTTCAGACTCAGTGGCTGAAACTGATAATCATTTGTTGTTGCATCTCTGCAAGTCAGCTGCGAAGGGGTTCATCCAGAGTGAGTTTAGGCCTTGCTTTCATATCTCTCATCACGTCTGTGGCTATCAAGCATAGCCGTGGTACTTTAAATAAAGATGCTCCCCTCCCCACAGTTACCAGGGAGTGGCACTATTTGAAAAGATTGCAAGAATTGGAAGGTGTGACATTGTTGGAGAAAGTGTGTCTTGGAGTGGGACTTTGAGGTTTCAAAAGCCTGTGACAAGCCCAGTGTCTCTCTCTCTGTTTCTCTGTCTCTCTGTCTGTCTATCTGTCTCTCCCTTCTTCCCTTCCTCTCTCCCTTCCTTCCTCCTTCCCTTCCTCCCTCCCTCCCTCTCCCCCTCTGCCTAGGAATCAGGATATAGCTCTGCTCTAGCTCCATTCACGCCACCTTGCTCTTTGGCGTAATCATAATGGACCAAACCCCTGACACCTCAATCAAGCCAATCAAATGCTTTCTTTTATAAAAGTTACATTGGTCATGGTGCCTCTTCATAGCATAGAACAGTGACTAAGATAATGGCTCTACCTAAGACTGTTTCTGGTAGCAATGCTCCAAGTAGCTCTGCTTTTCCTCTTGGTACCATGAGGGAATCTATACTATTTTATTTTTCATTATGAAGCAAGAGGTGGAAGACACCGTAAGAGTTATGTTTAAAACTGCCCTATCATTACATCTGTCTCATTACCTGTCCAAAGAAACCTACATATGTAAACCCAGAATCAAAGGAAAGGAGTAATTGAGAGAAACATGGAAAAGGGTGTGTGGGTTCAGGGAAGAGCAAAAGGCAGAGACAAAAAGAAAATCCAACCTACCCTGTTATAGCTGTCCTTTTGTTTGCTAATTTATTTCTTCACTCTGGTCCAAACAATGTGACTGACAGTGTTCAAGCTGTTGTGGATTAAAGGAAGTAATAATCTCCATGGGCAGGCAGTTTCAGCAGAGCATAAGATAATGATGTCAGAAAGGCAAGTGTGAGAATAGTGGCTTCCAAGGATGGGGGGATGGGGGCAGGCTGAAGTCACCATGTGAGCCCACAGAGGAAAAACAGTAAACTGGGAAGCGTTTCCAGCCAGCTCCTGTCATATGTAACCAGTGTGATCAGTTGCAGCCGACAGTTAGACTCCTTTGTAGTTTGTTGCCAACCCTCTACCAGCTGTTAACTCCCATTTCCCTGTCACTGGAAGCTAAAAGTTAAAGACGCCATGCGAGGGAGTGGGCAGAGGATGATGACAACGTTATCCACACGAGTAGTACTGAGCAATCAACCAAGGGCAGAATTTGTATGGGAAAGTGAAAAGCAATGGCAGACAAAGGGACAGTGGACAGTCCTGGAGCCTGTAGAAAAACAACATAACACATAATAATGATAATAACAGTAAGTGTGACACGTATCGATCTCTGTGCTAATGGCTTTGTGTGAGACAAATACTATTAATATAATTTTTATTTCATTTTAATATTTATCTATTGTGTGTGTGTGCACGCGCACACACACACACACACACACACACACATCAGAGGACACTTTCAACGGTTCTTGCCTTCCACCTTGTTGAGGCAGGGTCTATTCTATAGTGTTTGCTGCTGCACTATGTATGCTGAGCAGACCTATGAGCTTCTGGGAATTCTCATTATAGCAGAAGTGAGATCACAGACAAACATTATTATGTTCAGTTTTATATGGATTCTGTGGGTTTGAACTTATGTCTTCATGTGTGGCAAGTGCTTTATCCACTCAGCAACCTCTGCATCCCCATCAATCCCATTTTAGCTACAGTGAATGACGCTCAGATGGATTCAGCTCGCTAGCTCAATGGAGTAGAAAAACAAAACAAAACCAAACCAAACGGATGAGCAGCCTACAGGTTCAGGACCACGGACAGCGGCTCTCACAGCCTGGTGGTACAAGCTAGGTTTCCGCAGGGTGAATTCCCACTGGTGGAATACTAGAAATGTTTTCCAGTGTGTTGTTTATGATACACTCCATCTTCCAGAATGAGTCTCGAAAACAAGGGGACACTTTCTTTTTAAGGACTTGGCGGTGTGTGCTGGGTGAGGTTGGGGAACAGCTTAGAATGTAAAAGTTTGCAGACAGAATCTTGCAAAGAACTCTGATCTTACGTGCAATGAAACAGTGAAGGAAGATCTGGGAGCTATGGTGGCTAAGAGTGGGAGAGACTTTCAGGAGTATGTGGGTTTTCTGAGAAAGGAAAGGTCCCTGGGGAGTGAGGAAGAGAGAAGAGAAAGAGAAAAGGAAAGGAAGAATGGCAGGAGGGAGGAAAGGAGGAAGAAGAAGGGAGGAAAGGGGACGAGAGAGATTTCAACAACCATAAGAAGAAAACCATCTTCCCTCTCCCTATCAGTTCTTTAGCAAAACCCACACCATTATGTATGCTGGATTTTCCTCTTTTTGGTTTTTGGAAGCTCAGCCACCGAGCTCTGTGCATTACATGTGATCACGCACAAATCGACAGTGACTGCCGGAGAGAATTTTTTTGCAGGGTGTGCTAGTGGAGACCTTCTAGAATTAGAACTCCAGCATTTCTGCTTGGTTTCCCTAATCACCTTATCACCCTAGAGGACAGGCATGGGCCTTCATTTCGCCTTCCCTCCTGTGGTCTGGCATGTTGGTCACATTCTCAGGGCACACACATCCTCACGTGCCCTTCTCCCTCACGTCAGGTTGATTTGTTTCCTCTGGTTGAGTCCCATTCAGAAAAAAAGCATGAGCTTTTCTCTGCCTGCAGCAATCAGACATTCCAGAGTTTCCAGGTCACTGGCAATTTTAGCTATTCTTTCCCTTGCCACTGAACATGTACCCCAACCAGTCAGACTTACAGAAACGGTCACCGTGCTCTTAGGATTAATTCAGGAATATGCTGTAATAAAACACTCTGACCAAAAGCAGCTTAAGGGAAGAGAGGGTTTGCTCCCGCTTACAGGTCATAGTTAGTCAGCGAGGGAGGTCAGGGCAACAACGCCAACAGCCCATAGAGGAATGTTGCCTGCTGGTGTGTATGCACAGGATCATGCTTAGCCAGCTTTATTACACAGCCAAGGACTACTTACTGCACACAGTATTGCCGGAAATGGGATGGGCCCTCTTCTATCAATTAACAACCAAGACCCAGTCCCCATACATACTCACAGAATAATTAGGTAATTTCTAGATGGAGGTTTTCCTTTCAGATGACTCTAGATGTGCTAAGTTTGACAAGACTAGAAAACATGTTAAAACACAGAGACAACTTTCTTTGTCATGCAAAATCTCACCTACCAATAATCTGACCTAGCGGTGAGAACCCACTCCCCTCCCTCCCTTCCACGGGGACAGCCATTTTTATCCCTATTCCAAGTCTCTAGGAAAAGCGGACTGTGAATCCTCTACATTTCCAGAAACATCTTTTATGTAGATCTAGATGCATGATTGAACTGCTGAAGGTAAGATGGGAGTGTCGGGTTGTGTTCTGTTAAGATGGGAGTGTCGGGTTGTGTTCTGTTCTCTGAGTTAGGTTTGAAGCTCCCATCACTGTTTGATAGAAACTCCCATGAGCAGTAGCTAAGGGTAATTGAAGAGCTTATTGAGGAATTCATTGGTAAAACAAATGGCTGGATACCATTTGTTATAGGGAGTCTGAAAACCAGTGGACTTTGGAGCCTGACGTGGACTTTGGATTTGGCTCTACTGTTTGCTTGCTATGTAGCAACAACACATCAGGGACTATCTCTTTGGGCCTCTGTTTCTTTACTCAAAAAATGGGAGCAGTTGATATGTACTGATATTTTAATGAACTAGTTAGGATTGGTGACCTTTAGTGCTGCAACCTGTCAAACCTCAGCAGCCAATGCAATGACTCAGTATAGGCCAGTGAAGGGTTCTGGCTATATGCAGTTGTCTGGGCTCCCTAGTGGTGTGTTTCTACAGAGTTTAGGGGCTTTCCGCTGCATCTTCTGCATGCAGCATGCATATGATGGGAAAAGAGGGCTTGGAGGATTGGGTCAGTTCAGGGACTAGTGTAAAGGAGCTCCACCTAGATGCCACTGTCACATGTTCACATCGATATAGGGAAGAAAGGCTAAGAAGTGACAGTGTGCCTAAGAGGAAAGGGTTACTGGTGGCTGAACAAACAGCCAGTGTCTGACACTTCCATACTGTAAGTTTGTTATGAGATTGCAATAATACTAATAAAAAAAAAAACAGATGATGCAATATCTTTTTTGATTCCGTCTAGCACACAGCAAGGACTCAACATATGTTAGTTCTGGTTGCATTGTTTACATAGGAAAGTCAGTTCTGACTGTCAGACAAGCAGCTTAGAGAGGGATGTCAAGTCTTGAGTCATTTGTCAGATTCAGGTTGCCTTGTCTGTTTGTCTTTGGCTCTTAGGATTTCTGATTACCAGGCCACAAAGGGTTAAACTACCCTCGCTTTCATGGATGCTTAGATACTCGGCAGCTGGGTGTCTTTCCAAGGGCCTTCAACACTCTCTTTCACTGCGGTAAATACATCTGGCATTCCCTATTCTGGAAATACAAGCAACTAGTCAATTGAAAAAGGCGTCTGCTGATGGCAGCATGACAAGCAATATCCATAACTGCTTGTAATCTCCTCCAGACACCCGCTTGCTCCCATCCAGCCCCACAGAGCACAAAGGGGCTCCTATTATCACCGGAGCCTTCTGCCGCCAGAAATGCAGATGAACCCTGACCTGATATTCCACTCAACATGCCCTGTAAGCACAGGGCACTCTTCAAGTGTTTACCCCGCCAGAATAGCAGATGAGTGGAGCCCAGGGAGTAGCTTCCAGGAGGCGGACAGCTGTACCACCACGGTGGTGAGCCCAGATTTTGTACTTTAGAATTAGAAGGCTCTCAGATCTGTAACTCACTAGCTCCCCAGCTTTGGAGAAGTCAAATCATTCTTTTCCCTCAGTTTCCCCATTGGTATATCGAACATATACACAAAATAATGCTTCATTTACATCTCAGTAGTTTGGGGGCTCAAGGAATGAATCTGAAATATGCTTGCACTTAGATTTCTTATCGATGCAAAACAAAAACAAACAAACCTAAAGAGGAGAGGCAGGGTCATGTTCTTAGCTGGTGGGACTGGGTTACAGAGAGGAAAATATAGTCACCACAGCAAGATAACACAGAGGTTCTCAACCTGTGGGGCGAGATCCCATTGGGAGTCACCCGAGTCCATTGGAAAACAACAGATAATTACATTACAATTCATAAAATTAGCAAATTTACAGTTATAAAGTAGCGATTAAAACGATTTTATGGTTGGGGAGGTCACTACAACGTGAACTGTACTAAAGGGCCACAGCACATGATTTAGGCAGTTGCCTGATTCACACTAGAAGTGACAGGAAGTACCTCACCTGTGAGTTCTCTATCCATAGTGACCTACTCTGTGAACACTTGGAAAGGGGCAAGAACGCACATGCTGTTACCTGGTAAGGGACAAGAGATTCCTTCTCAGAGAGAACAGAATCCATAAGAGGAGGAAAAAGAAGACCTCCTTGCAATTACAGGTATAGCAAAGCCTGAGATCCAGTTCCAGTCTAAGCCTGCAGGTCAAAGAGGAGGAGGTTGGTTCTGTGATGTCCCTTCTCCTCCGCATTCTCAGTCTTCAGGCCCCATAGCATTGGGTGATGCCCACCCACTGGACAAGGTGAGCTCTGCTCATCACAGGGATATTTGGAATAATGTTTTCCCACTGTCTAGGGCATGTCTTAGTCCAGCCAAGGTGGCATAAAATTAGTCACCCTAAGAGCTGATGAATGAGCGCAGTGGGAGGAAAGGCCTGTCGAACAAACCTGACAACCTGAGGCTGGTTTCTAGAACTCATATCAAGGTGGAGGGAAGTGGATGAGTTATCACTGGAGTGGGTGACTGATACAAAGAAGGAGCTGAACCTCACTTTACTCTCTGTGTTGTGACAGTATCCAAGGCTATCTGCAGAAGTGATCTCTTCGCATGACCCTGTCAGCCTCCAGAGCTGTGAGCCAAAACTTGTATCATTTACAAATTACCTAGTCTGTGGCACTCTGTTATAGCAACAGGAAGCAGTTCAAGGCAACGCCTCAACTAAGTGGGAAGGGACACACCTGATGATGGTATGGGGTGTCAGCGTCCCGATTCTGCCAAGGAAGAAGCTCTGATCTGCTTACCTGCCCCCTTCCCTGAGATGCACTCCTTATGGGGGTGAACAGGATTGCAGCCAGTGGCCCTGCTCAGCCAGCTGGCCCTTCAGGACTCTCAGCCCAGCCTCCCTGATGAATGTGACCTACCACTGAAACCTCATCAGCTGCCAAGACAGAGGAGGTCAGACCCTGCGTCTGCAGACAATGGCCTTATCGGCTGCTGCTCGTGGGGGTATAAGGAGGGGATTGGATGGTATCATTCTAATTTACACGGGATTTTGTTTCTTTCCAGGTACTTAGCATGTGGATCTAGGTGATATCAAAGGCAGAGCATTATACAATAAGTAGGCTTAACCTCCATCTCACCCCCTCTCATCCTTCTGTCTCTTCATTGAGGCCACGAGAAGCTGCAGCTGAGGTTGCCATAGTGACCAATTAGGATTACTGAGATGTTCTTGCAGAGAAAAAAGAGAGTATCGATTTAGCTTGACAGTGGGACATCTGGGGACCAGGGGAGCTCTGGGTATTCAGTATTAATGGGGGCCACTGTGCACCACCCTCAGGCAGTTCTGGACTATCAATTGCTTTTGAGTTGCTCCTCATGTGTGGTGGGGATCCTCAGCAGGCCCCTGACCACTTGGGGCTGATGTGGCAGTGTGGAGGGACAGGTGAGGTGTCTGGAGCTGGGTGGGTGTGGTTCTCACCACAATGGCAATGGTGACCCTCAAAGGCAGTGGGGATCCTAAGCTCCATTATCAGGAAGCTTGGGTACCCAGACAGGTTGACCATAGCCATGACCTTCTTGTCGAGGGCATATTTCTAGGTGGCCTGATAGGCTAGCCTAAGCTAAACAGGGTGGAAGGAGTAGCTAAGAAGTATGGACTTTAGGAGTATGTATTTTATACATTGGTTGATTGATTGTGTGTGTGTGTGTGTGTGTGTGTGTGTGTGTATGTGTGTACAACCAACAGGCAGAGGTTAGAGGTCAACTGTGGATGTTGGTTCTCTCCTCCTTCTAGGTGGGTCTTAGGGATTTAACTCAGGTCATCAGGCTTGGTGGCAGGCTCCTTTGTCATTTTGTCAGCTCTGGGAGTTTTAAATGGAGCAAAACCCTTGTTATTATCACATGCAAAATATGGTCTTTTGGGTTATTATAAAATAAAGAAACTAAGAGAAAGTCATGGGGACGAGGAAGCAATGTGGCACCTGGAGCTGGCACAACGCAGTCATGGAGCATAACTGAGCCTCCATTTACCCCTCGTATATCAAGCTATATAGGAGCCTGTAAAGATTAGAGCTTGGAACAGTGTGAGGTAGGAGGCTGGTTGAAAGGCACCAGAGACATAATTAACGAGTGGGGAAAAAAGGAGTGGGTAGGATGTGGAGATGCAGAGTAAGAATTTAGGTGGCTTATGGTAATGAAGGGGAAGAGATTGGAGACTGGAGAGAGCATGGTGTATTTTGTTTTATGCTGCTATGACAGACTACTTGAGACTGGGAAATTTATAAAGAAAAGAAGTAGGGTCCGGGGATAGGGTAGTTCAGTCAATTAAATGTCTTTTGTATAAGCGTGTGGCCCAAGGTTCAGATCCGAAATACTCATGTCAATAAGCAACCAGATGCAGCTGTAACCACAATGCTACATGTATGGGGGGAGGGGGGAGCGAAAGAGCATGGGCGAGAGAGAGAGAGAGAGAGAGAGAGAGAGAGAGAGAGAGAGAGAGAGAGACAGACATACACACACATACACAGACAGACAGAGAGATGTGTAGCTCACTGGCCTGCCTGGCAAGGAAGATGCTCCCTGTTGACTTCTGACCTCTAGAAGCATGAACACACATGTAAACATTCACCTGCATGCCCGTGTGCACACACTCACATGTACATACATCCCATATATATAATATGCACACATCCCACTTTTTTAAAAAAGGAAAGAAATGAAGTGTGTGTTACTTTACTTTGGAGGCTAGGAAGTCCAGGAACACAGGTTTGATGTTGGCCCAGCTTCCGGGGAGGGACGTGCACTGCTTCAGTCAGAACGGAAGAACAAGTGGGTCTCTCAGGCTGAGCTATGCCATTCCTGAAGAGGCAAAGGAGAAAACATTGATGCTAAGCTGGTGGAGAAGAGATGTCTGGGGAGGGGGAACTATCAAGTCCAGACAGTCTGCAGCACAGGAAGGTAGAAGGCTTCCTGGTTTTGTGAGAGGGGACTCTCTCCCTTTTTCTTATCCAAACACTTGTCTGAAGTCCCAAGGAAGTACAAAGGGAGTGGGTGAGAGGAATTTGCCCATGGGCGTCTCATTTCTACTGTAGGTCTGACCTGGGACTTAGGGAATAAATCTTGGGTCTGTAGTCCATGAGTCAACTGAGTCTCGCCTGGCCTGGCGGGTAACTCATGGATGAGCCTTCCCTCGGATGCCTTGGCCTTGAGCTTCATGAAATCAAGGCTAGATTAAGTAGCCTTCTGTCTCTTGGGGGCCATCCTAGACATGGCACACCCAGAGACGTCCCTGCCCAGGCTCCCCATCCAAGTCCTCACTTGGGTGAACTGGGACTCTTAATCAGAGCAGAGCTGTGACTAGGACACAGGAGAAAACAGGCATCCTCCTCCCCCTGTCCCCCCCCCCCCCCCCCCCCGCGCCTCTGCAGGATTTAATAACTGCCCTCCTTAAAGATCAGGAGACGTGATTAATTCTGACTCGAGGATTATTAAAATGCTTCCACCAAGCATCTGGCATTAAAAGTTTTAAATCAATTAATCTGTTGTTTGTGGAAAAGCATTTTAGTTAGCACAGCTGCAAGGCACTGCTCAAGTTGCTGTTGGGTTGGGAGAGGTTGTGCTGGAGGAAGAGCCCAGGCTCCCCTGGGGGTTGGGGGACACCCACTGGGCTCCTGGCACTTTCTCTGGCTCCTGTTCTCTCATTCTGGTCTTGTCTGCCTGGTTTCTAAGCAGTCCTTTTATTTCCCCATTCCCAAACAAAACACAGGTTGCTCACTTGATTTTGAATTTGAGACAAACAATAATTTTCCATCAGCCTGTGTCTGGCACGATATCCGGGACATACTGATATTACAAAATCACTTCATTGGTTGTATTGGTGAAATTTAAAATTTAACTGAACACCCTGTATTGTTAGTTTTTCAGTCTGGTGACCCTGGATAAAGTGTCTGGGCCATTCGTAGCTTAGGAGGTGGAATTTGGAAGCATGGTATAGGAACTTGGGCAAGACTCCTAGGGGCTTAGTCAAGGATGTGAGATCCTGGCAAAGGCCAGGACTTGCATCCAGTTTTGAGCCTAGGAACCCTGACCCTTGGTCTAGTAAGGTTAACATTGGTTTTGATTCTGGCCAGATACTCAGGGAACCCTGGATAATCTGTTGCTTCTATACTGGTGCTGCCAATGGTCGAGCAACCTTGTTCTCTCGGGGCATGGAAACGTTTATGGAATTCTCATGCTGTTGGGTGAAAAACATTTTTTGTATTGATAAGTTGTATAGAAGAATTATATCCTTGGCCTGTGTGATCCTGAGAATGTGGCTGGCATGGTTTGTAGCAGATGGTTGTTTTCTCTGGAACTCAGAGTCCCACAGTCCCACGGTCCCTCCATTTATCCTGATGTGGGTGTCTAACCATTAACCATGACAGCATGGCCCATGTCTGTGCTACATTTTCACCCCCAGAACCCAAGCCAAGCCTGGCATATGGCAGACCCTGAACAGAAGTGTTAAAAATGAATTCATTAGGGCTAGAAAGATGGCTCAGTGGTTAAGAGCCACATATTGATTATTGAACTTGCAGAGGACCAAGTTTCTTTCTTATCACTCCTGTTGGGAAGTCTCACAATATCTGTAACTTCAGCTCCAGGGGACCTGATGTCTTTTTTTTTTCCTTGACACAACAGGAACCTAACTTCTCTGTATACCTCCTCCACTGGAAAATAAGTTATGACAAAGCAAACCTTCCCTATGTTCTCACCCCACATCGCAAGTATCCAGAATTGTCATTTATAAGTTTCAAAAAATAAAGCGAATTGACCAGAATCAAAACCATTCCTGGACCTCCTGAACCAGGACCCAGGATTCTTGGACTCAAACCTGACACTAGTTTCAGCTTTAGTTAAGATCTCATATCCCTGACTGAGTCCCTTTCCTTTTGATTTTTGCATCAGTAAATTTAAGAGATCATGTTTAGGCATCTGCAGCCCAGACATGCTGTTACACCCTGTTGGTGCAAGTCTCTGCAGCCCATTTTCGAGTAGGTCTAGTTGAATGATGCCTCCTGGGACCATGCAAAGGCCCAGTGTCTAGGGGAACACAAGGCACAGTGAGGCTCCAACTCAGAACCCCTGGGAGGGTCTGACTATTTCTGTTTGTTCCTTGTCCCTCTAGGCTACAAATCAGCCTTCGGTTTCGGTTTTTTTGCACTTAGGGACCAAGCTTAAGCTCTCTTGTATCCTCAGTAGCTGGAGACAGAATGAGAGAGAGGGAGAAAAGGGGAGATAGAGGTAGGGAGGGAGGGAGGGAGGGAGGGAGGGAGGGAGGGAGGGAGGGAGGGAGGGAGGGAGAGAGAGAGAGAGAATCTTCTCTCCAACTTTGCCTCTTATCCAAGCTTTCTTTGACCCTGGCCACACCTCAGACATTTCTTTTCAGACACTGCAGTCAGTCCAGATTCATCCCTCCTTGTGTCTCTCATGTAAAATGCATCTCTCGACACTTTTCCAGGTTAAATGATTTAACAGCCGAGGCAGAGAGAATTAGGGGTCTGGGAGCAGGAGGCGATGCTTGCTTTGCAGACGAGATTGGAAAGGAGATGGAGATTGGTGGTGGTGATAATCTCTTATTTTAATAATATAAAATAACTGTCCCACTGAATCAGAGTGAGCGATGAATTCTGTGGCCTGGGGTTAGAGACAGCCCAGCCCAGAGGAGAAAGCCAGTGCTTCAGGATGCTGCTCTTGGAGAGATTGTTTCTCTTGTCTTCATTTTAAGGAGATTTATGCCAACACTACACTGTGACTGTCCTGAAATCCCGTGTCATTAAAATGTGGGGAGTCCAAGCCTGAAGGATTTGGGGAGCATGTGTGTTTATGTATGCGTGTGAATAAATGAGAAAATGGAGGAATGAGATAAATTCATGGAGATGGATGGATGCTCACTTTCCTCTTATTACCTATTGTCAGAAGATACTCTGATCTGTGACCCCAGAATAGGAGTCCAAAGGCAGGGCCATGATCTAAATGTCCCCTATTAGATGTGGAGCTTGTTAACTAGGACACATGTCATGGGGTGGGGGTGGGGCTTGGTCCTACTTCAATAAATGCGGAGAAAGTTCTCACTCAGAGAACTTCATGCACAGGCAAATATATATTGACTATGTCCCGGGTCTGGTCTTGCTGGAGGTTGGCTGGGTGCTTCTAAAAGGAGCCAGGTGGCAGGAAACAAACTCTGTGGCACATGTCAGCTCTGCAGGGTGTCCTTCTCAGCTGGCTGCTAATGGCCTAGTAGCTGCAGACCTGTCTTCCTCCCTGGGATTAATTCATAACTTCAGCCCCACTCAGATCTCCTCAGGTTCAAACGTCAGACTTTAATATGCAGCTAATGAGTCAAATACCCTCTCTATCTCTCCCTGGCCAAGGTTTGTCTCTCCTTCCCTCTTCCCTCTGCTCAGGCTACTGCAAATGTCAGAAGTTGTGTGGGAAGAGCAGAGACTGGGACCATGTGGGGTGATGAAGAAATTTTTTTCCTTTTCCTCAGCAAGTGGGAAACTGGCTCTCTTTACTGGACTCATTTAGAAGACTGAAACATTCGGTGGATGGCCGATGGATGGATGGCCACTCCCATTAGGGTTCCAGAGTCAAGAATCATCAGAGCACACAAAGAAGTGGGCAGAAAGGATAATGGAGACAGGTTGATTCTCTGCACTTGGAGTCTTTGCTCTTCATTAGGCAACTCCTGCTTTCGAGAACTCATTACACGTTGAGTCCGCATAAAGCATCTCCCAACACTTCGCCAAGGCTACGAAGTTGAGCAGATTGATTGCATGTGTAAGGAGGCAAGTGGGGTGTCATTAGAAGTCTCTGGAGCCAGACTCCCTTGGATCTGCTCCTCACTTGCTGTATAAATTTAGGTGAGCCAATTAGGCTACTTTTCCTTCTGCACAATGGGCTTAACAAAACAGCACTTCACATGGTTAGGAGCATTAAACAAACGGACACAAGTCATGTTTGTTAATGCTGGATGAATGTAGTTATTATTCCTATGTGGTAAGAACTTAGCGTCCGAGAGCAGGAGAGAGAATGAGCCCACTGCCAATGGTTGCTTACTGTATAAGCAGACGGTGTGATTTATATGTGTTAACTTGCTTAATCCTCACCACAGCTGCATGGGGTGGTTCTTACTCTCATTACCATCCCACACAGAAAGAGGCAGAGTCTGAAGTCTGCTCCAGCCCGAAGGGCTCCCAGCTAGCAAATGGTGGAGTTGGATCTTGATCCTTGCTCTGTCAGACTCCGGGTTCAGCTCTTAGCCACAATTGAATGTATCGAAAGACAGAAGATAGATCATCATAGATGCAGCCCAGTCTGGTAGTACAGGTTCGAGTGCAGTGCTGTGGGACCCACAGAGTGTCATAAGCTGTCATGGTTTAAGGAGGTCACCCAAGGGCTTTCTGATAGAGGCCATTAAACCTGGAGGTTGACTAGGTGTTCTCTGTATGATGGGGCAAGGGGGTAAAAAGCAGAGTCCATTTGGGGAACTCCAGCTCAAATGGCTAGAGGGCAGCTATATGATTGGGGTGCACAGGGGTTAGGCTAGGAAGGAAGGTGAGTACGGTATTGGGCAGGGTTGCCTGCCACAGTGGGCTTGCTGTGAGAAGTTGGATGTGTGAAACTGCAGAGGACATAGATATGATTCTTGGGAGTCTCTTTCCCCTACTGAGTCATGAAATCTGGACCAGGGAGGGGAAGGCTTGAGACTGAGTGGATGGTGAAAGCTGCTACCACCACTGGCAGCCTGTTGCTTTACAGGGTACCCGCCCAAGGAGGCTGGAGGCCGGCCAGGAGAAGGGAAGTGGTGTTTCTGAGCACAGAGAGATGGGGATTTGTATTTCTGACACTTGGAAGGTAATGAAATGATTGAGTCACTTGGGACATTCAAGGCCACCAGTGTGGAAGCTGAGGTGTGAAAGAACCAGGGGATGGAGGCTGAGCTTTCCTGGGAAGAGATTACATTTTCAGCTGTTCATCAAATGGAGCTCACATGATGAAGGGGTGGGTGCGTGAGAGAATGGCTGAGTTCAGTGCAGAGGGTCTTTGTGCCAACCGGCTTTCTGTTTCTATGACAAAGTACCTGAGAAAACCAACCTAAAGGGAAGAAAAGGGTTTTGCTCATGGTGTGAGAGGCTTCCGGGATCTGTTATTTTTGGGCCTGTTGGGGGGGCGGTCATAGTTCATCAAAGTATATGATGGAATAAGTCTGTTTACTTCATGGTGGCTGCGGAATGGGGGAATAGAAGGGGAGGGGGTACCTTCACAGCCTAACTTTCTCCCATTAGGCTCCAAACCCAAAAATTCTGTCACCTTCCAATAGTACCATCAGTTAAGCTATCAAGACACAAGAGCTGTTAGTGGGACATTTAATATCAAAACCAGACATGTCGCAGCTTGCAGGCCATGTTTGTGCCCCAGGACAGTTACAAAGGGGGCCCAACACAAAACCTATAAACATACTTAAGACATTGTGAGTGTGTGTGTGTGTGTGTGTGTGTGTGTGTGTGCGCGCGCGCGCGCGTGTTTTCCCTGTTCTTAAAACTCAGTTGGGTGGATCTCAAGTGTGAACTGTATGGATGAGGTCACACCCTAGTGTCAGAAGATTGTAGGAACGTTTGGATTCCAACCTATAACTACTTTGAGTTGAGGCAGTGTCCCAGCCGAGTTAGCACAGGGAAGTCAAGGATGAGACTGAGGCAGAGAGCAGGGCTCTGGGCATGGTGTCCATCTAACAGCATGAAGGATGTCAGAGGAGTGGTTCTAGTCCAGTGAGTGTAGCTGGGGACCCCAATCCAGCAGGAAGGCAGGCTCAGAATATACATCTTTTTTTTTTTTTTTTTGGAGAGAAATTCCAGTGTCTCTTAAGTATACACTGAAGAAAAACTTGGAAGGACATGAGGGACTATGGTGAGGCTGGAGATCCGGCAGGCTATGCCTGCCCAAGTCAATATTTTGTTAAATACCTGGGTTGCAAAGAGAGATAAATGTTTGGCAAGTGGATTTCTTTTTAATGGTGTATAGTATTTTACTTTAGTTTTACTAATAGAGATTTTCCTTCCTCTGATTCTACTGTGGTTTGCAAATCACAGCAAGAGGAAGGGTGGCTGGAAGGCTGGGTGGGGTGAGGGTCAGTCATGAGAGGGTTGTGACATCAGTCAAGAAGGGCCAACCTAAGTATCTGAGGCATGCAGGGAAATGAAGGCAGATGTCCTAACAGGTCAGGGAGCCACGCTGACTCTGTCCCCATGAGCTGACTGTTCCGATAGGTAACACTGGAAATAGCAGCATTGGCTGAAGAAATGGAAGCCTGTGGGAGTTCTCCACCCACTTTTTTATTGGAACAGCTGCAGCTTTTAGCTAGGGAATTCTGAAAAGCTTGTGAATCACATTTGACCTTGAATTAGAGGACTCTTGTGCCTGGTTTTCCCAGTGCCAGGTCTGCAAGCTCCCTGCTGACTGTACCACTGTCTGGGTGCCATTTTCAACACAATGAGCTGTGTCATGGGCTGTGAGACAAAGATCCAGGCCTCAGGAAGGCAACGCTTAAAGATCTACCTAACATAGCCTGGAACTGTAGTACAAGCTGACACATCAGGATGGGAATCTCATACTGGGGTCTGTCACAGAGGCTCCGTAATTGTGCCTGGAACACTCAGGGGGAGGGTGGAAGAAGGTCCTGCAGCAGGGGAGGAGTCTTCTTGCTAGAGCTAGACACAGGAAAGAAATTAGTTTACTTCTCTATCACTAACCCACTGCCACTGTCTCCGAAGTTATCTCTGCTCTTTATTTTCTCGCTTCCAAGACAAGGCATACCACAATCACCAACATCATCGCTGCCACCTCTACCACCACCACCACCACCACCACCACCACCACCACCACCACCACCACCACCATCATCACCACCACCACCACCACCAATATCATTACTACCACCGCTATCACCATCATCACCACCACCACCACCATCACTACCACCACCACTACCACCAATATCATCACCACCACCACTACCACCATCACCACCACCACCACCACTATCATCACCACCACCACCCCCATCACTACCATCATCACCATCACCACTACCACTACCACCAATATCATCACCACCACCACCAATATCATCACCACCACCACCACCACCATCACTACCACCACCACCATCATCACCACCACCACCACCATCATCTCCACCACCATCACTACCACCACCACCACCACCAGCAATATCATCACCACCACCACCATCATCATCACCACCAGCACCACCATCACCACCACCACCACCACCAATATCATTACTACCACCACCATCACCATCATCACCACCACCACCATCACCATCATCAACATCAACAAATGACAACGACGACAACAACAACAGCATCAACAACCCCAACAAAGCATCCTTCCATGCTTTTACTTGAGCTCAGAAGGGAGTTTACACTCCCAAATCTAGATCCACTTGATGTCTGCACTCCTGACTCCCTCTACCCCTGAAGCATTTCCTGTGCAAGACTGTAGCTTATTTATAACTCCCTCCACTTGAATGCACAGTGTGGTTTCCTACCTGGACACCTTTCCAGAGGCCCCATCCTGTCCTGCAGACACCCACACCTACAACTGCTTCCTGGGCCCAGTTTAAACATTATTTCTCCCAGAAAGATCTTTAAATGGCCCCCATACACTTTCAGCTCAATGTCTGTCGGGTGGGTACCATGGGTTAAACATGTGGTGAGTTTTCGTCCCAGTAGCTCTGCGACTTCAGGTCAGCTCTCAGCTCTGTAGGGAAAGCAGCCCCACAGTGGAAAACAGTGGAGTTGGTATCAACCCCAGATCTTGTAGAACCCAGGGCAGCGTTCTTCACCCTGTCACACACAAAGCAGTCTGTTGTCTCTTGGGCTTGTTGTGTGACAGATGTATATCCCTGAGTATCTTCATATGACATAAAGGGCTATGGGCAGGACATGAAAAATGTGGATGTGTGGAAGTTGGAGCTCCTAATTGAGAGGCAGTGCTGTTTCCTTCGATCCACTGTCTGTCCTTTGGCTCTGCTGCTGCTGGACAAGTTGCTTCACGTTTCTGAGCCTGTTATTTTCTTTGTTAAAAGCAAACAATAACTCTTATGTAAGACTTAGGCCTTGGTAGGGGTCAAATTAAAGTTTATGCCCGTGCTCCGTGCACCGTAAATAAGGCAGAGTTGTTATTATTACTGTAATCATCTTTATTATTACCCTTCAGAGATGAATTACCTAATTATAAGAGGCAGAGGGCACAGGGGGAGTCTTGTAAAGACAGAACATGGAGGCATATGAGGTGATAGTTTGAAAACCGCATCAAGTGTGTTGAGGCTTGTTAGAGACGGCCAATGTGGGCAATCTCATTTGGGTATCTTTGCTCACAGGCTGGTGGACAAAGTTCAAAGTGGTGGAACTTGTGGTTTCACCACCAAGTACTGTGGTTCTTTCTATTGTCCTTTCTCTCCCGTCTCCTTCCTGTTTTCCTCTCTTTCCCTCTCTTCCTCTTGAGTCAGGGTTTTAGTCTCTTGACCAACTTCAATTTTGTTTATTTTTTATTTATTTTATTATGAAGTCCTAACTTGAATGAATTGTGATCATCTCCCTTTTAATTGTGTATTAGTTTTACATCCCAACATTACCCCTTCTCTCCTCCCTGTCTCTCCCTCTCACAGCTTCTCCTGCCATTCTTTGCTCTCCTTCTCTGAGAAGGGGAAGTACCCCTCCTGGGTATCTCCCCCCACCCATGGCACATCAAATCACTACAGGACTAGTCACTTCCTCTCTCACTGAGGCCAGACATAGTGGCCCAGTTTGGGGCTTGGTATCAGATTCAGGGACAGCTCCTCTTTCAGTCGTTGGGGGGGGGGGCTCTCATGAAGAACAGGCTGCGCTGCTACATATGCTATGTACGTGAGGGGGTGGGACTAGATCTAGCCTGTGTTCAGTCTTTGGTTTGTGGTTCAGTTTCTGGATGCCCCCAAGGATACATGTTATTTGACTCCATTTGCTGCTCAATCCTGATTTTGAACACATAGAGGTCCTCTGCCTCAGCTTCTCAAGTTTCGGGGGTTAAAAGTATGAGCTGTCACATCCGGCCTGTGAAGCACTACACTTGGCCAGGAGTTCTTAATATTGGGTAATTCTAGGAGGAAGCCCTGTTGGTTTCATAATAGTCATAATAGGATCTGTGCTCTTCCCAAAGCTTAGGAAGCCATAGACAATGGACAGAGCTCTGGCCATGAAGTCTGACACGGGTTAGCCGCTGAAAAAGAGGGCCTCTTATTTTTTAAAAATAAGACTACAGTAGCTGTAAAAGTTAGTGGGAAGAAATGTTTTGTCCAGCCAGTTTGGCTCTCACAAAGAGTCTGGGACAAGATATTTTCCCAGGTACAGGGTAGAGCCCTACAAGGAGGGGTCTTATGTGTCAATGTGGCCAGGGTTTCCCAGAGATGAGATGAACATCTAGCAGGCTCAGAGTTCCTGAGCATCAGTGTGCAAACATGAGTGGTCCTGTCCCAGGTTTTTTGGAAGGATGCTCCATTAGGAAGGCTGAGGTACTAAAAGGTTCCTGTGCTTCCTTATACCTTTGAATTGTTTTGTTAGATAACAAGTAGAGAGGTCCCTAGCAGACGAGAGCACATAGCTGAACACCTGGGCAGTATCTACCCTGGCCCCTCATTTCCTCCAACTGTTATAAATTTGATTTTGTAATTCATAGCTGGATGTATGTGTGTCACAGTTCACACCTAACAGGCCATGGGACAGAACAGAGGATCTGGGCTGGGACTCCCAGACTGTGTCTAAGGAAGAGAAAGCAACTTTGTGACGTCGTTAGAGCCCAGAGTTTTCTGTCCTACTGTGCAGTGGCTTGAACCAAATGTTGAGTGTTTTGACAACAAAAAGACTTCTGGGTCAAGTATTGTTGTTGTTGAAACTGAGTTACACTGAGTTAAACATTTTGTTTGCTTGTTTTCCTCCCCTGAACTTTGTAGCTTTCCACAAAGATTGTGTGCAATGGCTTCTTAGGTCTTTTTGAACACGGAACCTTTGTTTACCTGAGGAGCAAGGTTCATGACTGGTACCCACAGAATATACTGGTATTGCTGAGACAATGTTGTCTGATGGTGCCTGTGTTTTCTCTTCCCCTGTCTGCGTCTGCCCTCATTTTTTTCCCTACTCTTCTTCACAGCCAGAATTCTGTAGGGAGACATCTGGAGCCCGGAGAAGACCCTTCCCCAGCCCAGTAGGATTTCTGCAAGTAGTGTAGGTTTAGGCGTGTAATGAATTTAGATTTAATTTGCAAGTGAAAAAGCTTGCTTTCTTTTGTAGCTTACACCAAAGCTCAAACGTCTAAGCTTCCAGGGTTTAAGTCTAATTAACTGTATTTCACAGCTTATTTAAAGAAAAGAATGGAGGCATTAAAATTGTAAAATCTAATTTTTGAGTAAATCTTTCAGTGCAAAATTAATGTCGCAGTATTAGAGCCGCCTTGGCAATATATCTCTTGTCTTCAAATTTCAAAATGAGCTTTTGCAAACATGAAATTATTCATTAGACTGTCTGGTAAAGAGATAAATAAGTGTCTCTTCAAATCCTCCATCTCTTCTTCCCTATTTAGCCGAAGACAGGGTTATTTAGATTGAGGGGCAAGTGGGTTGATCAGGTTTGTGAATTTGGACAGGTAAGAAGGGAAGGGAAAGTGGCCAGAGTCTATATATGTTGACAGAGGGGGTGTGCAGAGGTGGAGCCTCTTCCCTGCCCCTGTGCCTGCTCCTGAGGGATTAACCAGGGACTGGAACAATAGAATGTCTCGGCAGTTTTGCTGTGGCCAAGGGCAGGGTCCATTGGGGAACTCTTCTTTCTGAAACACACCTAGGTTCTTCAGCACATCCAAGTGGACATTGGCCTGTCCATTCTCTTTCCCAAGTGGCCGCCATTCTTCCCAGTCCATCACTGAAGCATCTTCAGCATTGACCCTGCTTGCTTTGTCTCCATTGCCACGGCACTGATTTAGGTGCTCATCAGCCCACCTTTCAGTTCTCACCCATCTTCTTCCTTTACAGGTCTCTTAGCTGTCAGTGTCTGGATGCAGTGTTCCAAGGTGAATCTGTGCACACGGTCCCAGAAGCGTGGTTCCTCCCTAGTTTCTCCCTACAATGAGTACATCCAGGTCTTGGCATCCTTATGTTTCCCCAGAGTGGATAGTATACAGCAGAGACTTGCTAAATGGTTTTTCTTTTTAGTGACGATGACATTCTAGAGCCCCCAGATTCATGTTTTCCAACCTTAAAGTTCACCGGGTAACTGCCCTCTTTTGCTTGCAGTGAAGACTGGGAGGAGAATGTACAACTTACTAGGGCCATGTCAGCCTGGAGAGAGTCATTCTGAGATGCTATCAGAGAGAGAAAGGCATGTCTCCGTGAGAAGTTATCCTCACTTCAGGGCCCCCAGGACCAGAGCTAGTGATCCTAACTTCTCTTTCCTGACCTGATAAGTGGAAATAACCCCACCTGGGCCAAGGGGGTTTGGGAAGGCCTAAAGATGATTCTGTGGTGTTGTGAGTCAATCCTCTAATGCTGTTGCCTGGGACACGAGCAGAGCTGACCTTCAAGAGTTCATAGTCAGTTGTTTTGGACTCTGGAATGCAGTGATGAAGTTTAAGGAGACTAATGTGAATGGATCCCTGGAACAGTATAGACTTGGCCCGATGGTGCACACCTAGAATCCTAGCACTGGGGAGGTGGAGACAGTTTGAGGTCTAGCCCGGGAAACAAACAGACAACAAAGGCAAGCTAATATTTATATACCAGTATTTACCTAATAGTTTGCTTATCTGTGCCTTTCATTATGTATGGATCCAACCAGCAAACATTCACTCTTTAGTCATCCTGGACATCAGGAAGCATGCTAGGTGCTGGGGACACAAGGCTGAGCTACTTTCCAACTTCCTGCGACTACTATATCTGGCTTAGTTTATGGAGATGGTCCTCCTGTGTCCCTGCATCTCTACTGCTTCTTTCTCATCTGTTTCCCACCGAACAGACTGATGAGTATTTCCGACTGCAAACGGTTAAATGCAAGCAAGAAGAGATGAGGGCCCATTGTTCTGAGTTCATTGAAAGGACACGGAAAACCTGGGCAGGGGAGGCAGCTTCGGTGGTAGGATGCTGGCTTAGCCTGCAAGAGCACCATACCAATTCCGGCATCATATGAACCATGCATGGTGGGATACATTTGAAATGACAACACGTGAGAGGTAGAGGTAGGAGGATTTAGGAATTCAAAGCCATCCTTGGATAGACAGTGAATTCGAGGTCAGACTAGCCTACATGAAATCTTGTCTCAAAACAAATGAACAAACAAAGAAACCAAACAACAACAGAGCATCCAGGAATTTAAAACTTCCCTTCCACCTTCTTTGTTTCCCTACCTTCCTCTTTTCCTTCATGCTGAGGACAAATTTTGAGGCTTTGAATGTGCGAGGCATTACTCTACCACATTGGACTATTTTTGTTTACTTAAGATTTATTTATTTTATGTGTATGAATGTTTTTGTGTGCATATATGTATGTGTGCCACATGTACATTTGGAGGTCGGAGGGGGTATCAGTTTCCCTAGAACTGGGGTTGAATATGCTTGTGGGCCACCATGTGAGCACTGGGAACCAAAACTCGGTTTCCCTGCAAGGGCAGCAAGTTTTCTTGGTTGCTTAGCAATCTCTCCAGTCCCAAGAATTTAGACTCTTAGTGAGAAATACAACTATTAGACACTAGTTTAAAAAAATATGTTCTTAAGAACTCTTTGTGGAATTATGTCAAGTCTGCTTGGTTTCTTGAACTTCCTCTACAGCCTTGACTTCCTTAGAAGGCTTGGCAGGTGCAGAGGATGTCTGTCTGGGAACTGGCATCCAATTTGTTGAGACAGTGCACGGAAGCTCTGGGTTCTGTCTCCAGTAACACACACACACACACACACATACACACACATACCACACCACACACACACACACACACACACACACACACACACACACACTCAACATACAAACCACCCTGCTCTGAAACTGTCCTGGCTTGGGTTCAATGTTGTGTGAACCCAGAGTGTAGTGTTTCAGAACAATGTGTAGGGGAGGAAGACAGCATACCCCTTGTCTGTGGACACTTGTCTCCTCTCTAATGACTATGGGTATGACAACTGTGAAGAGGATTTGCTTTCTTCTTTGCCCCGATGGATGGAATATGCCTTTCAGCTCTAAGGCCCCCTGACAGTAAGTGGGTAGAAGACAGGCAGCCTGTGGGCTCAGTTACACACAAGTGTCTCCACCTCACTGCCTCCTACAAGTAGGTGGAAGTCCATCTCTGTTCTGTCAGCTCTTCAGGTGAGGGAGAGACAGGGTTTACTGTTTGTTTTTCCAAGAAACCTTGGTCCAACGGGACCTTCTTTGAAGTAAACACTACTCAGAGCCAATTAGTGTGTCTGTCTGGCCACAGTCTGTGGAACAATCTAGGGGGAGGAGGGGTTGGCTGATTATCTTACTGCACCAAGGGCACAGGAGGACAAGACCCCGAAGCAGGGAAATAGGTAGCAGGCAACTCCTTTTGTTTTTCCCAAGTCGGCCATCAATTTTTTTCCCCTCACGGAATGTAAGTGCGGAGACAGGTTTCCTGTCGGGGTCACTCAGCCAGAAGAGCCTTTTAAGCTCCTCCTCATTCTTCCCAGCCTCAGTTCCCTTCTGGTAGGAGCATGTGGCTGCCCACTTGGCACAGCTGTTGACAGGGTGAAGTGGACACTGAGGCCTTTGTGAAGGCAAAAGGGTGGAGCTCATTCCTTAGTCCTCACATGCTTTGGGGTTGTGGCTTAGTCATTTGATAAACAGGTTTTGAGTGAATTGGAAGGACCTATGGGGACTGTGGGGCTTCTGTTCTCCTGGAACTGCTGAAGACCATCGGTACTGGCCACACGGGGTGTGGCCTGAAGGAGCATGTTTCAAGCTTCCTTGAGGAAGAGAAACACTTCATCAAGGCGTTCTCATGAGGTCCCTGAGGACATGAGTCTGGGTTGGCAGCAGAGAACCTGAGAGGCAAGAATAGACTCTTGCATTGAGTTGCAGAGGAGAGGGGTCTGGAAGGTAATAGTGAAGCCACTGCCTGAGAGGCTCAGAGGCACCTCAGAGAGAACATTTTAGGAGAACAACATGCAAAGTAGAGCAGAGTGCAGCTTAGGGAGAGCTCAGGGCAAATCTAGACACAAGCCATGGACACCAAGCTCCTTGTGGAGGACCATTCTCAGACTCAGGATAGGCACCATGATCCACAGAATTAGGAGGCCCTGTACGAGGGGCCTGTAGCTTCTGATTTTTCTGCCTCCTCTGTGTATTCCCAAGGGTGATGTCAGCCTGGTTCCTCCTGTCCTCATGTCTGCCTCTCTGCACTGTGGATGAGAGCCTTCAGGGACCCATTGGCCATTTCTCTTTTGTCCAGGGCAGACAGGTGCCCTCTGGTGCACTGTCTCCTGGTCTAGAGTTGGAGAAACACCCAGGGCCTTTGAAACACCAAGCTTGGAGGCTCTGGCTTTTGAGAAGCAGGATAAACAAACCAGGGCCCAAGAGGAAACTCATTCTCCTTTCTTCCCTTTGCCTTTCAAACTCATCAAAGTTAAGTTCTCAGAGCCCCACTGTCTCACAAGGGCCTTCACATGGGTCTCATTGTTTTATTTATTGGGCTTATCACAAGTGCAGGCAGCCTGGAGATTTTCGGGCCAGAAGAGACCTCTTTCTGTGGAGTGTTGACAGGTCCGGGGCTGTGAAAGACCCACAGTCTTCCCTGCCCAGGCTGATTGAGAGAGACTGAGGTTAGCATTGGCTCTCAGTTGGGTCTCTCTAAGCCTAACAGGCTTCTGACACTTTCCCGTTGATACATTACTGTCCCCAAATAGCCAGATCTGTGACCAACCCAGGTTAACATCTCTGTCAGTCTGCTCCTCCTTGGGCCTTTCTGCCTGGATTTTGTTCTCTGGTGCAAGGAGAGGCAGTGGCACTGATGTCAACCACTGTGATGAACAATGTTTAATGAATAAATATATATTGGATACTTGCTGTCTGTCTGTCTGTCTGTCTGCCTTTCTCTCTTTCTCTCTCTTTCTGTGTATGTAGGTTCATGGGAGATTCAGAACCCAAAGGGGTCTGCTCTTTGGTTCTCAATGCCTCCCAAGCCCCCTGGTGGGTGACAGAGACATCCACTCATCACTCATGGGTAGAAAGGCACACTGCAGACATTATTCTTCAGAACACATGCTTAGCCCCTCTGGATGGGCTCAGAGTGGTTCCTTGGGTCACAGTGTGTAGTGGCAGTTGGGAACCAAGTTCACCTATGCAATCCCAGTGAGCTCTCGCCTCTCTGTGCCTGAGTGCCATCTGTAGTGCAGTCAATACTGCCTTTCTCCTCAGCATGGAAGAATGTGTATCAAGGTAACTAGAAAGCACTAAGGCACTACTCAGCTGCAGAGTACTATCTTCCCCCTCCTATTATCTTCTCATCTGCTCTCAGCCTTCCCTGTAATTGAACCAGGACCACAGACCCATCTCCACCCACCTCCCAGGGATTTTCTGCTGCAGAAGGCAGATGGACCACATCTATTAGAAATTCCAGGAAGCATTTTTTTCAGAGAGAAAGAAGCTGGGGGTGGGCTAGGCAGGAATGAACAGAGCAGTAGAGTCGAGGTCTCATTCTAGAAGGAGGAAGAGATGCTTTTGTTGTCATTGATGCTGCATATCACCAGTGTCATCTCTACCTCATCGTCACCACCATCATCATCACCATCATCACTGTCATCGTCATCATGATGATGATGATGTTTTTATGCCGCAGTTTTCATCTTCATAACTTACTGAACTCAAATGCCTCCGTGCCATTATCTCCTTTGGAACCCTTCACATCTCTATTCTTCAAGGTCCAGTTCTCCATTTCAGGAAGTGTTTTCAAATTTTTCCCAGGCAGCAATGGTTTCATCCTCCGTGGTCACCCGTGTCCTTTTTGTCACCACACTTCTTCACCGTACTCTGTGACAATAATTGGCTGACATTTCACTTCTCTTTTGTTGCGTTGAACCTCTTCAAGAGAAGGTACTGTGTCCCTGGCTCTTTCTTTAGGTATCTAACTCTTCCTGTACCCAAGAAGCCACCATGAAAGTTGGGGGTTGGGGTGGGGGTGGAGGAGAACGTCTTTTCTTTAGAAAGCATCAGGAGATGAAAGGCACAGGCTTCAGAAGTTTATCTCCCACAGATAACTTCACATCCACTCAGCTGCATTGTTTCCCTCGGAGTCTAACCATGGGCAAAGGCCCGGACAGTCCATCTTCCAGTCCTTGCTACACTCTCTGTCTCTGAGCTGACATCTAGGTTCTTTCCTGCATGAGTATGTCAGTCACCCCCTCCTTGGAACAGAGATGAGAAAAGGGTTCCTGAATACTTAGGAGCAAGGATCAGGAAGAATGCAGAGAGGATAGAAGGTAGGTGTGGGGATATTCTGAGGCAGTGAGGGTACCTACTGTGCCCCAGAGATATGGAGGAGTGAGTCCCCCATCTTCTGATTCCTGGCACCAAGAACACCCCATACTCCACCCAAAGCTCCTTCTTTACTCTGGTGAAACAAAGGCTTGTTAGAGAGACTTGGTATTGCTAATTACTAGATTGTCACGTCTGTTGTTCTCAGGCAAGGCAGCCAGGGCCTATTTCTCCAGGGGCCTTGGCTCTGGATGACTTCTGAATACCTGAACTCATTCACATCCATGTTAAAGTGCCAGTGTGTGTTAAGGAAAAGATGATGTCCTGGGTTTTGGCACCAATGTTAGGAAAAAGATGAAGAGAGTGGGGGTTGGGGGGAGATATGCTCCATGGAGGTGTGGCAAGGCATGGGGGAAAGGGAGATGCCTCTGGGGAAGCCATGTTGGGAATCCCTTCCCCCTGAGAGACCAGCCACATGATGGTATAGTACAGAATAGAGTTTATTCAGGGCATGGGGAGGAGAGTCAAGAAGGTAGTAGAGGCAGAGAGAGAGAAGAGGAGGAATAGAGAAGCAGAGGTCAGCCATGAGCATGTGGAGAGAGGGGTAAGGGAATGGGGAGAGGAGGGGAAAGGTGGCGAGGGCAAGGGTACTAGAGAGCAAGAGAGAGAGAGGAGGGGGCAAGCAGCCCTTTTTACAGTGTCAGGTAACTGGGGCGGAGCATACTTGGCTGTTGCCAGGTGACTGTGGGGCGGGGTTTACAGAATCCCAACAGTGTGTGTAGCCACTATATGCACTGATATGTTCTCAGTGACCAGTATTACAACCAGTAACCCACGGATGGGCGATGCTATACGCTCAGGGGTAGTGGTTGAATGTGCACAGCCACCTTCCTATACAGACGTGTGCAAATGTATAGAGGTTCGGGGATGACCATTGGTGCTTCCTTCTTCCCTTTGTTTCCTGGACCAAGAAGCAGGCACAAGAGGCAGATGGTAATGCAATGTAGTTCTATATTTTTATCTCTTTTAAAGACACGAGTGTGTATTTTCACATTTCTGAATTGGAGTACGTTTTACAATAGATATTGTACACAGTAAAGCACACACTAGTTAAATTTGTCGCTGTAACAGCTTTCTAGCTGGTAGAGTTGATACAGGAAAATGAAGTACCCACCGGTCTCTTTCTGCTCTGTTTGGAAGGGGTCCAGAGTCATAAGCCAGGAACCCAGACTCCTGTGGGTTTTCCTGTTCTCTGGAAGAGCTGGTTTAGGCCAGTTTATTCACTGAGGAGTGGGGGGAATATCTGTACCCCCTCAGTACTCTCTTTCTAGCCCTGACTATGCTCTACTTGTAGGAGAGGGTCAGGGCATATAGACAGGGGCAGAGGAAGGCAGAGGTTTTTCTTCCTACTTTGTATGAGTTAGAGCAGGATCACAGGAAAAAAAATGGCTTTCCCTTTAAGGTGGATAAACCTTAGCATATACAAATAGGTCAAAACATATCTGGGGCATTTACCCTTAGACAGTTTGATTATTCAGGTACTGGGCTTGCACAGTTGAAGATGCATAAGTGAACAGTTATGTGGTGCAGACAGTTAAGCATGTGATGGAAACAAAGTAAAAACACACTCATAGCTTCCTGCGCAGTCACATCCATGCATTCCTGAACATACATAGCATCCAGGGCCCGTTCTATGTACGGACTCACCCTTGAACCTGGCAGTGCTGCTCTGAGAGAGCTGCAAGCCACTTGACTGCAGAAGATGGGGTACACATATCTCGTCTGAGACCACTTTATGGTGTGCCAAAAGGCCACTGTGGGTAAAGTGACCAACACCTAGCTTGTCACCTTGGCTGTATCTTACAGCATGTCACCAGTCTGGATGTCTACATTTGGCTATAGGTTGCTGGAAGATCCCTAGACAGACATGTCTATCATTACTGGTCCTGAAGTTTGGGGAGAACTCTAATTTACCCTTTGTCCTCAGTCTCCCTAAAAATACCTCTCTCTGCAGGCTGAACTAGCAGGTCACTACTGAAAAGAAGGCCCTGGCATACCATGTCCTTCCTAAATGTCCAGTTGAAGCTGCCAAGATCCTCCCTTTTCTCCCTGTCTCTGTCTCATGCTGGAAATAAACCTCATGCATGCAAGGCAAACCCTCAACCACTGAGCCCTATTTTAATTAAAAGAAAAATTAATTGAAACAGTAGATCACTAAGTTGCTCTGGCTGACCTTGACCTAGTAGTATTTCGGCATAAACCTCAACTTGAATTTGTGTTCTTTTTGGAAAAGTTTTGCAAGTAGCAGATATTAAAGCCATGTACCATCAGGAAGGAAATTCTGGGACTATCTTTGTCTGATCTCAAACCCCGGCTACCTGCAGGACAGCGGTTATTAGCTTAGCTTGCAGTGGTGGCTGCCTGTGTGTTTCTCAGCGCTTGCTTGTTCAGCCTCCGAGGCTTACTGACAAGGACATAGAAACCCAAAGAGAGTATGGTTTACTCAGGTCAACACATCTAACTGGGGCTGAAAGCAGTCTCCAACTCCTGTTAGTATGAGTCTGAGATCACATGGGGAGCTGTGAGATGTTCATCTGTGTGCATTAGTACAGCCTATGGATATATGTGCATACGTGTAGTGCCGCCACGTGGGAGTGACTTCATTTGTGTGCGGCCGTGTATGTATTTCTGGCCTCGTCTCTGCCTGTCGGGAGGTGTGTGATTGATTATCCATGTGGACAATGAATCGGTGAGTTTTCTCCATGTTAACAAGGTTATAGAGCCAGCTACTCTCCACCTGAGCCTTTATCTGGCTCGAGCTCTGTTTCAGCATCTCAACATCTCTCTGTGTATATCCAATTGCAGAGAACTGTAAATGCTAAGAGGGGCACATTCTGTCTTCCCTGAACAGATGTGTATCTGTCGGCTTACATCTGTGTACGTTTATGGGTTTTGGTACTGTCGTATACCTGCCTGTGGGTATCTATGTAGATACCGTATGAATTTGTGGTGACAGGTGGGCTGTGTGTCTGTGACTGCATAGACCTGACCTTTCCCACCTGTGTGCATGTGCTTGCCTTTGTGGCTAAGGCAGCAGGAATCCTTCTGCTCAATCCTTGTCATCTGTGGAAACAGCCCAGCTCCCGGCGCTGATTGCCTTATTGGTCACTGGCCTAGCAGTCTGCGTCTTTTAACTCAAGGAAAGGTCGCCTGGACCCCCATGCAGGCTCAAGTCATATAACCTTTCATGTTTCCTCTCCTGTGGGGACTGTTCAATTTCCATCCTCTCTGGGGTCCCATTTGTATGATGTCAGGTGAAAAGTGAGACTGTGGCCCTGCACATCTTTCTAAAGCAGTGTGACTCTGTGCCCAAGGGGGGCATGCAGCCTGCTGGGAGGAAACTTCCTACAGGCTCAGATAACAATTTCTTGTTTACAGTGTAACCTCCACCTCACTGTTATGGTCAAAACTTACTGGAGACCATTGCTCCAGCTCTTCTCCCATTTTCGAGATGGAGAAACTGAAGGTTAGAAGTTCAGGTGCTAGCCTTAGCCCACCAGTTTGATTTTTAATGGGAGTTTGAAGTGGTTTCAGTGCTGCTGAACTCCAAATACAGAGATTGGTGTCTCATGGATATCCCCACCTGAGGTGATGGTTCAACAGAGGTCAGTGTGTCCCTTCTGTTGTGGTCAGCTGTCATGGGGATATCCCTTGTGTACATAGAAATCTCATTTTCATCACCCTGTGCATCTACATGGGCCACAAAACTGAAAAGTTGCAGATAGGTGCCATTTTCAAACCTTGCTCCTAATACCCTCCTACGCATACATTTTCTCAGTCTTTCTGTAATTGCTGGTTGGAAATCCAGCACCCGAGACGACCCCAAGATGCCCTAAGACATTGGCAGCAAAGTTTTTTTCTAAGATGGCAGTTGATTCCTGAACAAGAACACTTCCCCGTGAAAGCAGAAAATCACTGAGTTGTAGGTTTATTTGTTACAGCCCCTACTAATAGTATACTTGTTTCTTACACTAATAATACACTGGCTCTGATCTTTTTGGAAATGATCTTTAAGAAACCTCTAGGGGCTGGAAAGATTCAGTGGTTAAGAATGCTTGCTGCTCCTCTAGAGGACCAAAGTTGAGTTCCCAGCCTCCATGGCCTCCGCAGGTTCCTGCACTCATGTGACAAACACACATAGACACAGATATACACACAGAGACATGGACACATACACACACACAAACACACACACACACACACACACACACACCCCACAAATGAAAATAAATAAGTAAGAAATTTCCTCAAAACTTTCTCACTGACCTTCTCTTCCAATCCCAGGAGAGCCACAGATTGAGGACCCTCTTGGCCATCTGAGGGCAGCCGAATGCTGGGGAAGGAAACTTGAATCACCCTGAAGTAGGTAATGAGATGGACTGGTATTCTTGGCATAACAGACCTGAGTGTCCTTTGAGCAAACTTCACTCTTCAAAGGAGCACAGGCCTTTTATTCAGGATGCCTTGAGACCAACACTTTCATTTGGGATGGAATTAGCTTACCTCATACTTGCTCAGCCAGAGGCTCCGACCCTTGGAGGACATATCAGAATGACATGGGTAGCCCAAAGTCACGGTTGACTTTCTTTTCTTGAATACTCTGCCAGTTCCAGACCCATTCCACTCCCCAACCAGTCAGATGAGTCTTCTGAACTCCAGCCCCACCAGCCATAGCAGCAGGTAGATTCTGTTTCAGTTGTCTGGTCAGTGCTAATGTTCTCCTTAAGTGCTTCTGAGGACTCCCCCAGGCCAGTGTGGGTTTTTGTGCCATCTTTGGAAAGTTAGCTGTGTGGGAAGCAGAGGCAGAGGCAGAGCAGAAGAGATGGACCAGTTGAGTATTCAGGCATCAAATCACAGAGATCTCTTCATTAAGTAGCAGCCTTCATGCAGTGGAGTATGTGCTCAGAGAAAGCATGCCACACTCCTGTTGGACTCCTCCCATGTTCCAAAGTCTCCGCTCTTTATTATACTGTGCAGGATTTTGGCAGCCTGGCTCCATTTTATCCCTTGGTACATCCCACATGTTCTTAGAGCACACCAGGGCCTACTGCAGGTCTTCAATATAGTTTTGCCTTTTATATCGTGTGCTTCTCTCTGTCTACAAGTTCTTATAACGGTCTCAGCTTGTGAATGTCTTATTTATCATAGATATGACTTGTTGTCACTTCCTTCCAGCCTTTCACAATGAAGACATTACCACCACACTTGCAGTGTGACTTTCCCTAGGGGTGAGGGTGTGTGTGTCTATTCACTCCAGGTAGGGAGGGCAAGGGCAGACTAGACAACTGATTCCACCCATGCTCAGCTTGAGTTAATTGAGGTTATTTACAGGGGACCAAGGCAGCTACATTGCCCCAACATGGGTAATGACTCATCAAAGCAATGGTCCCTGATGACAATTACGACTATGATGGTGATGATGACGGTGATGATGAGATGACATACCATGTTACTGTTAGTAATACCTTAGTGGTGTAGCTGCCCACACCTTTCACCCAGCACATCTCCCCTCCCCTAGTAATTGTTTGTAGCTTATGGAACCTCAGGGAGGAGCCTGGGGAGTTCTTGTTTTATAAATGTCTTGAGCCTGAAAGTTTTATAAGTTTTATAAGCCTCCTCTCTCCCCCCGGAAGAAACCTTCCATCCTGAGGAAACAGATAACAATGTCATGTTGTGATCCTTCTGCATGTGTTAAAAGTTTGGGGCTAACTAGGCTGAGTTAGGATATTCGAAGTTAGTGATCAAGTGTTCATTCTCTGTGCATCCCAGTACCTGGTTTTAGTGTGCATGGACATACATATTGCCCACACAGATGAGGCTATGTTAATCTGTCAGGGCAAAGGTGCTCTAATGGTGCTTTGTTTGAAGTTTTCCCTTGGTTACAGGCTGATCTGCTTCCATAGTTTTCACCAGCCCAGATAATCTCTCAGGAATTTCAGAGGGAGAGGAAGCCAGAGACCTATGGCGGGTCATTTCTAGAGGCACAGCTAAGGAAGGCCAGCTCTTTAATGGAGACCAAGAGGAGGACTGAGTAGATAAAATTGCATTTTATTGGTTCTGTCTTTGTTTGCATTTTAGCATGTCTACCAATGAGATTCACCTTACCATGGCTGGCACATGACATTTTATTTAACAGTGTGCTTAATGGTACATGAAGTACCCTGCAATGGTGCATTTCTCAAATAACAATGTCTTCGACTTGATGAAATAAGTCATCATTGACTAGTAGAGTTGGAGCCAAGATAGGGAAGGAGGAATAAAGTCAGCATCAGCATCAGCATCAGCTCTGGATGCCGGGGAGAACACAGCCCTGGTCTGTGTGAAACCTCTGAGGCATCCACAAAAGGAAGATAGAGGCAGAGGTGTGGCTGTTGCTAAGACTTTCTTAGAGAACCCATAACAAGGACATTGAAGATGAAGTCAAGACCAGAAGCCAAAAGGTACATGTCACAATCCCAGACAGAAAGGAAGCCTTGCCACCATGTGGAGGAGTGAGAGAAGACAGAACCAGAAAGAGCCTCAGAACCACGGGTGGGGGTGAGGTGGGAGCAAGGTCTTAGAGAAGCTTAGCAGTGCTCTCCGGAGAGTGGTAGTTAAGCCAGAGTATCATTTGGTAGAGAGTCCTGAGTAACCCAGGAGTTCCCCAGCTTTTTTAACCAGATCCAACTACAGGATCTCACTAAGGGGGTTGGAGGATGAGAGTGGTGGGGAGAGAGAAGTCAGGGAAGGGGTTGCAGACAGGTAGAACATGGTCTGCCCTTCCTGGTCAAGTGCAGTGCTGCAGATCCGGGTCTCTCTACCAAATATGCAGGATGGAAGCAGGTAAATCCGTAAGTCATCTTAAGGGTCTTCTTTGGAGACATCAGGCCAGGTTTGTGTCTGACAGCAAACACCAGCAAACAGCAGCTTGTCCTCGCCTCCACCCCGCACCGTCCTCTCTGCTTTTTCCTTTTAACAGTTTCTGAATCATAATGAAAGATTTTTCCTTGGATGTAGCGTGTGTCTGACAATCAAATCAATTCTTCACAATCAATGTTTTTCTAATGAATTTTGCATTTCTAAGGGCAGGACCTGACATTATCTGTTTGTTTTCCCTCTTGCCCTTGGCTCCCGCCCCTGCCTCCTTGCTTTAAGCAAACTGTAAGAGGCTGCAAGGAGCCAAATGGCAAGTCTGAAACAGCTTTTTCCTTCCGGCCTCTCCTAATTTTTCCTTGCCCTTTTCCCCAGCACCCTTCACTGGGGAACTTAATGGGGTGTTTCTGAGCAATTAGAATGATTTAAATGGCCCTAGAACGAAGTTTGTCAGGTGAAACCTTACCACCCACCAGAGCTCACCCCTCCATCTGTTGTATCTTAGCTACAGAAGGAGAGAGAACAGGAGAGGACTGTGCCTCCCCCAGCCTCACACCCCTCCAGTACATGCTGTAGATTAGATGCAAAATACATTTTCATTTCATCTATTTGGAAAGATTTCTGGGAGAAGTAACATATTCATTAATAAACACCGCAGGAGAGGCGGGAGAATAGCTACCAGACCAGGCTGACTTCTTGAGCCCCAAATCTTGTATGAATGAATAAATGACTTATTGATTGAATGAATGATGGGATGCCGACAATAAGGATTTGGAGGCTAGTGTTGCACAGAGGTGTGACTTAGACTCGGAGCTGTGAATTTAGTGCCACTAAAGTGGGCGTTGTCAGACCCACATCTCCTTGTGTATGGTCTGGAACCTGGACATGGGATGGAGAGACAGTTGCTAGTTTGGTGTCTTGAAGATAGGGAGAGGGTTAGGGGGTATCTGGGTGGCCCAGTGTGTTTTTACAAGGGCTCCTCAAAGTGGAAGAAGGCAGAAGAGGCCAGAGTGATACCCAGCCTGCAGTGCTGGGTCTAAAGATGGGGTAAGGGATTCAGGTGACTTTTAGAACCTGGAAAAGGTGAGGAAGTAGAGTCTCCCCAAGAACTCTCAAGGTGACGTCAGCCAGTACCATGTAGTCAGTGAGATTTCCATAGATCTGCTGACCTCCCGTGCCACATGGTTTCAGCCCTGACTCATCTGTGCTTCACTTGTTATAGCAGCAACAGAAACCTCATACAGATATCCTGATGCTTCCCAGATGGCCTGGAAATGCACGGCAGATCAAGAGAAGCTCAAGAACATGATAATGGAGTCTAATAGGCCGTGGGAAATGCAATCTTTAATTAAGCTATATGCAAAACATAGCAGGAGACCCTCAAAGGGACCTAACAGGTGCAAAGAGCATCTAAGTGATTCAGTGATCAACAATTTTGTTTGGGGGGGGGAGTGGGAGAGGGGAGGGGGAAGTATCTTTGAGGTGAGCCTTCAGATCCTGCCTTTCACTGACTTAAGTTGACCAAAGCATCCTTTTCCTCTCCACCTCTTATCCCTGTTTTAGCCATGTGTCCCAGCCCAGCTCAGTCCAGCCTAGCCCAAGGCACAGAGTTTGCAGTGGTTTGCAGTGGGTTGGGTTGATGCTCTGGCTGAGCAAAGGTCTTTTTTTTTTTTTTTTTTCACCAATTTTTAGTTCTCCTTTTGTTCGAGGGTCTATGAACACAAATCTCTGTGGGACATTGTCTGCTGGCCATCCTGGTGGCACCGCCCAGGTTTCTCACAGAACATACTCTGGCTTCTACCTCAGCTTGCTCACTGCTTTACTGGGAATATGGTGGTAACTAGAAGATGACGTCCACAGACTTCTGCCACTCTATCTACTTCATGACAGCATCCATCCTCCGCCCCCAGACTTCTCACACAATGTCCCGATGAGCTTTCTGTGTGTCTACCAGAAGCCAAACCCCTCTCTTCTGCTTATAAGCATTATCTCTCCCTCTCACACTGATTCAGTTTTAGTTCTGTACCAGCTTAGCGCCATCTTCATGTAAACATGTTAATTAATATTCGCCTATGTTAATTAATCCTTTGCCTGGTCCCATTTCTCTGCAGCTACTGCCCATACCTTCTTCCCGCTGATTACAGCATGTTTTTCAACACAGATGCTGTTACCTAGAGAGGCCTCCTACCCCACCTCTCCATGGAAACTGTTCCCACCAATGTGGCTTCATCCAGGGGATGCTGTTCAGGCTGCATCCTGCTCAGTCCACCAGCAATCCTTGACTTCTAGGGGTGTCATTCTTCTGTTTGATTACATGTAAACATCTGCTTTTCCTACCCACAGATAATGATTTACCCTCCTATTATTTATTTATTTATTTTTCACCTCTCCTATGAGCTCCCCTACTCTTAACCCAACTGGGATCCCTAGGGCCCACTCCGTGTTTGTCTTCTCTGTTGACTTCACCTAGTCTGGAAATATCAGCTGTGTACTAATACCGTCCATGTTAACCTCTCTCCTGAACCAGAGGTGTGCACACGTTACGACGTGCATACACCTGCACCTACCTATCCAGAACCTTAAACCCTCCCTGCCTTTGATGACATTTGGGTGAACTTCTCAGACTCTGTGTCCAAGGAGGGAGAGGACCTGGCTGTGGTTGGTGCTACCGGCCTGAAGTGGAGCATAGAAAACCGGGCTCAGGAGTGTCAGCTGCTTACACCTGATTTCATTTCCCCTGTCTCCACTGTGACATCAAACGGAAGATTGAAGAAGCAGGCACAAGTGGCCCTAATTAAGTCACCTCCCTAGTTTAGGCAGGCTCTCCACTAATATGCCTGCTGGTCTTCCTTCTTACCACTTGTACATACAGCCAGTCCAACCCCACCCAAGCCCACAGAAAAATCCCCCAACTCACTTTTGGGGGAGTTTCCTCCCAGCCAGTCCTTCCTGGCCACTTCCTGACTTTTCTCTCTTCTCAAAAAGCTCACCTTGCTTCTCTTAGACTCCCTAGCCTGGCCTGTTTTTTTTTTTTTTCCCTGAGATCGAGATAAGGAGGAACAGAAAAGAAAATCTGCAGCGTCAACAGATCTCAAACAGAACCTTCCCCGCATTCCTCTTCTAAATAAGCTATTTTCTGTACCTCCATGGGGGGCAACTCCAACTTCTCACTTGTCTGGGGAAAAAATTTCAACGTTGCTCCCTACTCTTGTTCTCTGGCACCTCTCATAAAATTGGCTAGGGAGTGCTCTGTTTTTCCCTACTTTAGAAAACTGTGTTGGATCTGATCAATTCCTACACATTCACCGCTCTCACCCCAGTAGGGAACCTTCGCCACAGAACTGTGCTGCTCCCTTAGTCTCTTACCAGGTCTCCCTGATTCTACCGCTGCCATGATTTCCAATGTGAAGGTCAGAAAGACACCCTTCAAGCCCAACAGAGATGATGTCACTCTTCTGCTAAGAACCCCTGAACGGTACTGACTTTCTCTCAGATTCCGTTGCTCTCTAGGATACTTGCTCTAACTTAGAAAAGCTTAGAGAACACTCCTGTTTGTCCAGCTCTTCCTGGAAACATTTTACTGAGACCATACCGTAGATTGACTACATTCCGGAAATTGCACGCATCTTCCTGCATCTATCCTTTGCAGCATCCGGTGTGTCCTGGCTATGTTTCATTGGTTCTCCCTCTCTCTCTCTCTCTCTCTCTCTCTCTCTCTCTCTCTCTCTCTCTCTCTCTCTCTCTCTATGTGTGTGTGTGTGTGTGTGTTTTGGTGAGGAGTAGGAACAATAGGAGGGGTTAACAGAATGTGGGGTTGCTTACACACACACAACTACTCTGTGTATTGTTCTTCCCACTCATCAGCCCCTCTGTAGATGAACAGAACCACCAGATCCAGGGACCTTGTCACCATGCAGGGTGTGTTCTTCCTCTAACTGGGTGGCAGATGTTTTAAAATTAGGGAGAAGCTTTGGTAATAGACTTCTTGACAATCTTATAACTGGACATCTGATCTCCACTTCAGAGGAATAAATAGTCATCGTCTCTCCCTCAATACAGCCAAATAAGCCTGTGGAATTCAATCTGACACAGGATCCCTGATAGAAATCTTATTTTTGCCACTACCCATTTGTACCTCTAACACAGGCCCAAGGACAGTGTCATATTTGTGGCACCTAACACAGGGTTAACGTGTGGTTGGCACATAGACTGTTCTTGCTATTGCAAGGAATCTCAGTTGACAAATAGAGAACCTGATCACTGACTTTCTGGTAAGTGGAGTTCGGAAACTTGATGTCTTAGATTGGTTTTCATTGCTATAATAAAATACTCAGAGAAGGTAATTTATAAACAATAGAAGTGTATTTGGCTATGGTTCTGGTACTGGCATCTTGACATTTGTCATATGTAACATAGTGATGGGTATCACTGCAAGATAGAACAAGTGCACTAGCCTAGTACACTTCCTTCTTCCTCTTACAGAGACACTGATGCTATCCTGGGGCTCCCACCCTTGTGACCTCATAGACTACCAAGAGCCTTTCAAAAGCCTAGCCTCCAATATCATTAATGTTTGACATTGGGGATTAAGTTACACACACACACACACACACACACACACACACACACACATACATACACACACAGAGAGAGAGAGACAAACAGACAGACAGATACAGACAGACAGATAGACAGACAGAGACAGAGAGACAGAGAGTCCTGCCTATAGGTATTTGTTTGAAGATTGGAGCTTTAAACTTGAAGCTACCACCACCTTCCTTCTTTCAGGAGAGCCAATCTATTGTTGGATTTAAGAGGTTTGTCTTTGCAGGCAATCAGTTCTGGCTTGATGGGCTCAGCTCACAGTATCAGGACAGTCCTGAAGGGGATAGAGATGGGGCAAGTAGAAGTGAGCAGGCTCCAAGGCTCCAAGATGGCAGCAGGCTGAGGCTGGCAATGCTGATGCATGCCAGTGGGGAGGGGTCCAGTCACCCTAAAAGGTGCTGGCAAAAGGTTAGAAAGCACACTTGGGTCTTTATGACAGTGCTGTCACCTCTGGCAGCCTGTCTGGTGTCCCAGCGACAGCAGCAACCTTTCTGGACATAAACATTTTGAGCCTCTTTAAATGCTGCACTGCCCCAGAAGGTCACATAATAGGTATGCTCACTGTCAGTATTTAAAATGAGAATTTATGGCAGTGGGCAGTCTCTATGGCAGCCCGGCTTCCCTGTATCCCCTTAGCACATAGAGTCCACTCCCACGCACTTTCTTTCCTGCTTCTCTATGTTAGAACACTGTATAAGACTCTTACTAGTCATTGAGTGAATTCCATACTTTTGGAATTCCTCTTCCAGAATTATGAATCGAGCCCTTTTCCTTTTTTTTCCCCATAAAGTATCCAGTGTCAGGAGTCTTGTTATAGTAACAGAACACAATGAAAAGCCTCCCTCATCTAGTCCAGTGACTTCGTGCATAGCAATTCACATAACCCTGTACCGCCTCTATTCTCCAAGCCTGCCAGGAAACATCTGCATTTACAAGCTTTTTCAAAATGATCTCACCTGATTAGAGAAGGCCTACACTAAAGTGCCTCACATTTGATAAACTCAGAAATCAGTTGATTAAAAAAAAACATAATTGTATTAGTGATGGATATGCTATGTTCCAGGGAAGGGGTTGTACAGAGTACATATGACGAAGGTGGGGATCCTGGGGGACGTTACAAGTCCACATCTCACTCCCAGGTTTGGAGGACTGTAGTGACTTGTCCATGTCTTCATGGCTGTAAGTGACAGAGACAGGAATAAAGGTTGGCTTCAAAGGTCCTATGGTTGATCAATGAGAAGAAAGAGCAACAGCAGAGCAGATTTTAGAGGTGCAGCTTGTGAAATCTTCCCCTTTTTAGCAAGTAAATAATGTTGTGTTTTATAAAAAGACAGGGAAGGCAGGGACGTGTTTGGTGGAGGCATGGTATGGTGTAGGGGAAGGATATGCCTCTTTGGGCCCATGCTGAGCCATCCTTTCCCCCTCTGAGGTACCAGCCATATGATGAGATAGTATAGAATAAAGTTTATCCAGGACATGGGGAGGGGACTTGAGAGAAAGAGAGAATGAGAGGGAGAGAGAGCAAGAGAGAGAGAGACAGACAGACAGACAGACAGAGAGAGAGAGAGAGAGAGAGAGAGAGAGAGAGAGGGAGGGAGGGAGAGACACAGACAGAAAGAGACACACAGAGAGACAGGGAGACAGAGAGAGACAGAGAGAGGGAAGGGAGAGACAGAGAGAGGGGGAGGGGAGAGAGAGACAGAGAAACAAAGATGGTGGTGGAAGGGGGAGAGGAGAAGGAAGAGAGGGAGGGGGAGGAGGAGAGAGTAGAGTAATAGAGACTGGCTATGAGCACATAGAGAGAGAAGAGAAAGTAGTGGGGAGAGAGGGGAGCAGGAGCAAGAGGAGAGAACAAGAGGGAGAGAGGAGGGGGCAAGCATCCTCTTTTATAGGAAGTCAGGCCCACCTGGCTGTTGCCAGGTAACTGTGGGGTGGAGCCTAGACTAAATGCCAACAAATAACAAAGAGAGACTTTAGTCATGATGGCCAGGGAAGTGTGTCATGGAGACCCAGGGAGACTGGGCATGTCTTCAGCCATGCTGGTGTTGTCAGCAAGATGTAGATTACAGAGGACCATAAGTTGTCAGGGCTTCTCAGGCATCATAGCATCAGCTGATGCAGAGCTTCCTCAAGTGGGTCCCATGGAACCCTCATTCTAACATTGCAGGGGTTATGATAGGAAAGGAGTCCATACTTACACAGGTTTGGAGACTCCTGGTGTAAGCACATAACATGCTGCCCTAATGGATAAGCAACCTTGGAGCTGTTAAGATATAACACACGGCAGAACCCTGTGAGTTACAGCAGGTGAGATGAGTAACCAGGTAAAGGGGTTTGCTGCCAAGCCTGGAACCTGGGTTTGATCCTTGAGACCCACAAAGTGGAAGGGGATAAGCAACTCCTAAAAGTTGTCCTCCCACCCTCTACACACACCCCACATATACCTTCCCACCCCCACCCCCCACACACCCACACAATGTACTTTTAAAAAATCTACGAGAACAGTCCCCTCCACCCACGCAAATGGAAGACTGGGGTTTGTGGAGGACACTTGGAATAGCTAGTAGTAGTTGGTTTATTTCTCCCTTTGCTTCTCCCAGCCCCACAGGGAGACTTAGTGCTTGGAATGGATGTGGGGTTCAGTTTAGGGAGATGACATGTTGTTACCCACAGAATAAGCCTATAGTCAGAAGCTGAGAACTCAGCAAGAAGCGAGCGATTGGTGCCTGCCATGGTTACTCTCCGTTGTCAATTGTCCATTGAATCCTCTCCATTATCCATCAAATTTAGAATCACTGAGAAGACACAGCTCTGGGCATGTCTATGAGTGTATTAGCAGGGAGGTTTCATTGCAGAAGAAAGACTCACCCTAAATATGGGTGGCACTATACTATCCCATGGTCTGGGGTCTCGGGTAAAATAGAAAGGAAACCCAGAGGAAGCCACCTTACAACCAGCATCTCTCTGCTTCTGGACTGTGATTACAATGTAACCAGCCACGTTGCATTCCACAGCCAAGTCTCTTTTCCTCTTAAACCGGGAGTTAAAAGAAACCCTTTCTTCTCTCTGTTGCTTCTGGTCCTGTGTTTGGTCACAGCTACAAGAAAATCGACTAATATTGAAACATGACCTGGAGGAGTGCCTGCAGCTTCTGGCAAGCACTTGGCCAGAAAATAGAAGGAAGCTTGTCTTTGCTCGGTTAAGAGAACAAAGGAAAAGGCTGAAGCCCATTGGTTTAACCGGAAGACACCTGCTCAGAGATTACCTAGAGATAAGCCCCTCCCCAGAGGACTGGAGACACACAGCCTGGTGATCCACTGTAAAGAATGCACAAAGACAGCTTCTCCTACTTGCTTTGTTGTGTTTTGTTTTGCCTCATTTTCTCTAATCACAGGCTTCTAGGTTTCAGAGGAGAGTGGAAGAGGTTGGGAGGTGAGACTCCACCCCTGGCATTACCGAGAGAGCTGGAAAGGATTGAGCCTTTGTGTGCTTGGTTGGAGGAGAACAGGGGCAGTTTCTCACCCCGGGGTGGAGAATGCTTGTGGCTGTTCCCGCTCCTCCCAGATCTAAGAAAGAGAAAAGAGAATCACTTTGAATATTCAGATTCATAAACAACACCATAAAAAAAAATTCACATCCATTTGCAGAGAAGGGCCCAGAGCTAGTGTGCTAAAGCAATGTCTGATTACTCCCGGCATCAAACCCCGATCCATCTCCTCCCTAGGACAAGGGAGCTGACTCTTAAGAAGGATGAAGTTGAGGATCCTGGAAGGAGCTGGCCCTGACTTTTGGTAACCTTTGTCCCCTTTCTCCATTCTCAATTGCTCACTGGGGTCCCCATAGCACAGAAACACTTGGGCTGGGCCATGTGGGTGGAGTGTTCTGTGTGGGGTGAGAAAGATACCACTGGGTGGGGACAGTACTGCCATTGTGGGTGGAGATTCCATAGACATGGGCTTTAGCTTATGAATTTGTTCTTTTTCCCTTCATCTACTACACCCCCCACCATGCCCCTCACCCTGCCCCCGCTGCCGCCAATTTTGGCCTGCCAGTACTAGTGGAAGGCCAAGAGAGCTAAGGGACTCACAGTTGTGAGGTTCCTTGGCAAACTGTCTTTCCACAGAAAAAGACATTTCAGGGCACCCAGCACAGCCCCTCACTTTGTAGATAGAAAAATGGAGGCTCCAGGAGATAAGCAATTTGGCTCAAGGTCACCCTGGGTGAGAGTGCTAAAAACCACCTTGGTTCATGTTAAGCCAGGAGCAAAGCTGAGCAGTGTCCTGGTGTTTGCAAAAAACCTTCTACTGTAGCCACCAGAGTGCTTGACCACGCCCACCTTGCTTTAGAAATTCAATCATCTGTGTCCCGCTGTTTGTTCTCACTGGAGCCTCAGCTGTCTAAGGTGGATACTCTGTTGAAATGACATGCTGAACCTCCCAAAATGTCACCCTGGCTGTGTGTGAAGCCTCCTGTCCCTAGGGAAGCTTGGTGCCTCCTATAATTAAATCCCATTTTTTGTTTCTCCTCTGAGCCCAGAAGTGTCTGGACTTTACTTGTATGCATTCATTGCTTGGGGAGCCAATTCCAGAGCCCACTGTGGGAGCTTCTTTCCCCTTGGCGTATGCTCAGGGCACCACCCCACCTCCAAATTCTCTGCTGACTCTGTTGATGAGAGTGAGGACTGACTTTATACAGGAAACGACTCAGAAATTTGGCTTTGGAGTCATAAAGTGTTGTGGCCCTACTCACTACTGATGCTAGGAGTATTGAACCCAGGACCTAGTGCAGGCTAGTGTTCTGCCACTTAGCTCCCCATCCCTAGTGGTTCTTATACTCTTCCCATAAAAGGAATACATAGACTAGCTCCTCAGAGGGTTTGAAATAGAGATTTTTCAGAGGCCCATGTCTTAGTAGTTGCAAAAGCCTCAGACAGAGACATGTGCATGGTGTGAAGCCATGGCCAAGAATTCTTCCTCTTCCACCCCATGTGCATCTGGGCTTTAGTTTCATTTCTGCTGTTGGGCTCTATGACTTCAGAGTACTTCTAACACTTAAAGTTTCCTCTTCCGTACCCTTGAGAGCCTCAACAGCTGTAGTTATTGAGAAATTTTCTATCCCTTAGGTAAATTTTCAGGAAATGTCTGTACCTCTACATCATTTTGTGCAAGGACAGCACAATTGTGTGCTGTGGCCACTGGACTGGGGGTACCTGCACATATGTGACACACACACACATACACACATTCCCAATACATTTTTTTAAAAAATGGAATTTTTGATAAGGAATTATCTAGATCAGGTTGGCCTGTGGGCCTGTCTATAGGGACCCTGTTAAGTGTAAATTGATATCTGAAGACATAACCACTGTTGGAAGCACCATTCCCTAGTCAGGGCTCTGAATTATATGAGTGAAGCAAGCACGAGAGAGAGAGAGAGAGAGAGAGAGAGAGAGAGAGAGAGAGAGAGAGAGAGAAAGAGAGAGAGAATAAAGATATATATGTTCTTTTCCTGTTTTTTGTCTATTGGTGTGATGTGACTAGTTTCTTGAGTTCCTCCCTTGATTTCTTTGAAATGATAAAATGTTGCCTGGAATAAAAATCCAAATAAACTCTTTCTTCTCAAATTGCTATTTGTCAGAGCAGCAACGACAACAGCAAAATCCCTTGGCAGCATCCGGGCTCTCAAGCCTGCCCTTTAAACCTCAGCACTGCCAAGGGGTTCTGAACTTTCCTTTCCTCCAAGGCAGTGGCTGGTTCTCAACCTTCCTAATGCTGTGACCCTTTAATACAGCTCCTCATGTTGTGCTGACCTCAACCATAAGATAATTTTTGTTGCTGGTTCATAACTGTATTTTCACTATGTTATAAATCATAATGTAATTATCTGTGTTTTCCTATATTAGGTGACTCTGTGAAAAAGGTTGTTTAACACCCCCAAAAGAGTTGCAAACCACAGGTTAGAACTGCTGTTCTAAGAGGTAGCCTGTCTCATGACTGAGGGAACTATTATTTGTTCTGGGTGAAATACTCTTCCAGAATCCTTGCCACTGTTTGCAGGTATCCCTCTGTTTCCTTGAAGCTAAGAGTGACAGCCAGGCTCTGGCCCAGATAGGCTCATCCAAGATAAATGCTGAGAGGCCACCGTGCCTCTCTCCAATCGAGTTTCTTTCACAGTTTTTTTTTTTTTTTTTTTTTTGCTTAGCCACCACGCCTTCCTATTGAACTTGTGGTCATCTCAGATTCTAAGATCTTTTATTCATGTGTCTCTGGTAACCCACAGAACCTTTATCTGGTACTAGTTCAATTGATTCTTTGACTCCAAACACTGGGTTTTATACCCAACACTGCCAGATTTTATCTGTGTTGTCTGGGAATGGATTTTTGTCTGTGGTGGTGGTCAGACGTAAGGTAGTGTAGTTGTGCTGAGACAACTGTGCTATGTAATTAATTTCTTCCAACTTTTCCATTTATAAATGAGGCCATCTTCCTTTCTCAAACTTCATCTATGGTAGTGGTAAAAATACTGGTTAAAACAGAACATGGCTCTTGGGCCTTCCTCCTAGAGAAAGATTTCCCATCTGATGACAAAACCAAAAGCCAAAAACCAAATAAAATAAACAAAACCAACCAGACCAAACCAACCAACCAAACAACACCCCCTGAAGAAAACCCCAAGAATGTGTTCTCTGGAAATATCTACATTGTAATTTTCAACTTCCAGAGTCTGCATTTAATCCTGCATTGAATGCTTAACTCTGTCCCAGGCTGGGGGAAACCTAGGCTTGGGAGTCAAAGCCCCTTCTCCCTGGGTCCTATGGGGTTTTAGTACATGTAGCTAGAGAAACACGTTCATTCACAGATAGCTGGTGACCCCCAAGTCTTTAGACTGGATGCATGGATGGTCTAGTGAGCTGATGCCTCCAACATTTAGACCTTACTAATATAATACTGTTTACTGAACATGAGTCCTAGGAAGAGCCATGAAGCTTGACCATGCATGGAGAGAGGTCACTGATCGCTCTCCCTTTTCTACCCCCCCACTATCTTTTCCTTAGGTCACCGCTCCTTTTGTATATGTGTTTGTATCCGTGTGTCCAAAAACGCCTGCATGTGAGTTTGTGTGTGGAGGTCAGAGGTCAATGTTGGGTCACTTCCTTGATAGCTCTGCCCCTTAGTTTTTTGAGACAGGGTCTATCTTACTTTTCTTTTTGTTGTTGCTGTGATGAAATGCCTTGGCAAAAGCAACTTGCAGAAGGAAGGGTTTATTTTAGTTCACAATTCAAGGTACATTTCCGGGGTAGGGAGGGGGCGGGGTCAAGGCAGCAGGAGCTTGACGCTATCTGGAGAACAGAGTCACAAAAAGCATGGGTGCTTGAGCTCAGCTCCTTTTCTTCATTTTACTCAACTCAGGACCCCAGCTCAAGGAATAGCAGGAGTCACAGAAAAGATGGCTTTTCCTGTATCTGTGAGTTTAATTCACACCGCTGCCCCAATAGGCACACCTAGAGGTCTGCCTCTCAGCTACATCTAGATGTGCTCAAGTAGATAATCCTGGGTATCACAGGATCTGTTTCTGAACCTAGAGCTCACTGATTAGCCTTGGCAGGTTTGCCGGTGAGCCCCAGGATCCCACCCAGCTCTGTCTCCTCGGCCCTGAATCACTGGAACCCCGCCACTCCCATCTTTCTATGTAAGAATTGAACCCAGGTCCTTAGGTCTCCACCACAAACATCTTACCAACCAAGCCATTTGTTCACTGTTTAACCCGTTTCTTTATTCCATAAGTACAATTAAAACCAATCCTTGGGTGTGTTTGAGAATCAGGGTTTCCACCTCCTCACAACTGGTACCTTGTTAGTAAACTCTTTCTAGTTCACAAAACCTGTCATTCTGGTGTTTGGCACATGCACAGTGGTGAAGACAGGCCTTGTGGGATACTAGGGAGATGCATGGGGGTCAGAGGGAGGGAGAGAGGAAGGGGTGGGAGCTGAAGAGGAGCAGGATTGATTTTTTATTCAGCCAAATGAGATTGTACCCATAGCTCCATGACTTGATTTGGGAGTTGTGATGTTTCTAGTCACTGAACACACTCACCACTAAAGATGGAGCGAATTATGGCTAAGACAGTCTGGAGCAATTTCTTTCATCGTCTGGGCTGTGATTCCTTTGACCTCGGTTGGCACTCTGCTAGGGTCACCATTACCTCAGGCCACCATAGACCACATCTGGTCCAGAAAGGAACCTTGACGGGAATGCTTAGCGGCGGTTTCTGCCCCCAGCTCCAAGAGCTCAGCTGGGTGTTAGAGCGCTGTAATTCATGCCAAAGGTTGCTCCCTGCAATTTCTCTTTTCCACCCTCTCCCCCTACCTCCCTCCCCCCCCAGTGGGAGAGGAAAGACGGCTATGCTTATAGAAAGATTGATTAGTTAAGCAAGTCAATTATATCTCTTGCCGAGAGCAACTGTATATTAAGTAATGCAGCAAAAATGATTGTCTGCAAAGATCCATTTTGTCGAACAGCTGTTCCAGAGGCCCGGAAAGAGAAGACGGAGGTTAAAATCCCGTAATAGTCTTCACTCCCCATCTCACCCCACCCCATCATGCCTGGCCCTCCGGGGGCTCCATTTATTATGAGATGGAATAAGGTTGGGTAATAGGCATGCTGGCGGCTGGCTCTATTTTGCGGGAAAACTCCCTGCCATGCTATGAACTCCTGGGTACCCATCAACACTGCCCCTCCTGCCCTCCTGCCCTCCTGCCCTCCTGCCCTCTTGCCCTCCTGTCCCGGGAGAGTAGACTGAGGCATCTCATACCATCAACATTGGAGCAGTGGGCAGAGTTCTGAAGGAAGGCTGGCTCTGGGTTCAAGTCCATGCATTGAATGTGTGAGCTGGGCTGAATCTTCCAATATTTCTATGTCCCACTTTCTAAGTAAATTGGGAAGGAGATATCATGAATGAATAAAACCTTCTAGAACTGGAGGATGAAGTAATGAGTCAAGGCTGGACAATGCAACCCCCAAGTCTGGTAGAGTGGGGAAGTCTTGAGCTCTGTTTGCTAGGTACTAGGCAGGACCACTGGGTAGCTCAGCCAGTACAAAACAGGACCAGATGCTACCACAGCCCATATATCCAACCTCTGTCATGGAAGTGTGCATATATGCTTTCCTCATACTTACACTGTCCAATCCCTGACCCCGAGTGACATGCTCTTTTCTACTTTCATCCTCTAAGGCTACCTTTAGTGTTTAACTGAGTCTCCCTTTAGGCAGCAGGTGGCTTATGGGATTCCTCACTGCATCCTTTCGGGTTGTAGTACTGGCAGTAAGCACCTGGCCCTTTGGTCCACAAGTGACAGTCATGGGGCAGTGAGAATCCCGGGATACCTGCTTTGTCCATTCCTGGGGACATCCATACACCTCCTGGGCCTAGACTAATGGTCACTTCTTTCTTTCTGTTTATTTTCGACACTTGGCCAAATTGGGAGGTCCGGTCCCTATTCTAGGTCAAACGGTTCACCCCTGTCAGAAGGCATCGCTTACATCTACTTCTTCACAAGGTCCAGTAAAGGCTTGTTCTCCCGCCTTAAGCCCCATCTTTGTCTCTTCATGCTCTGGGCAGAGGTTTCCTTCCCTGTAAGACAGTGTGTCCTCAGTAGGGAGAGGCAGTGCTTTGACCTTATCATTCACACACACCCCATTCTAAATAAGCCCACCAGACACCACCATGATGGGCATGCCATGGCGAGAGCCTTTGGGGTCATATACATGGGGAAACTGAGGTCCAAAGAGAAGCATAGCTGAGCAAACCGATCACATGGCCGCTAGGACCCAGTCTCCAAGACACTGGCCCAGCGGCTTCTCTCAGATCCATTCTCCTCTTGGAGAAGTTGTCCCCATGAGGAAAGCAGAGGATAGGCTGCTTTCAGCCAGCATCATGGTGCTAGAGTAACACAGACTGTCACTGGTCACAGCGGTGCTCCAAACAGGGTTGCTGATTTTCAGGGACAACAGTTCTTCCCCAGCCCAATGGGTCCTCAGAATCCAGGGACAGAGCTCAAATTCAGGTCAGCCTAGGTGGCCCAGGTCTTCTTTTCTTGGCTTCAGGCTCTGGTTTCCTCCATTTCTGAGCACTTTGACTGTTTAATTTTCTGCCCCTCACATTGCATGAGCACTTTGCATAGAAATGGCTGTTTCTCTAGCCTGTTCCCTCCCCATGTTCTTAAATCTGTGAGTATACCGAGGAGTGGTGTGTGTGTGTGTGTGTGTGTGTGTGTGTGTGTGTATGTGTGTGTGTGTGTGTGTGTGTATGTGTGTGTGTGTGTGTGTGTGTGTGTGATATGTTGACTGTGACCCACATAAGCACCCAACCTTGAAAATGGGTCTTCTGTTAGGCTTTCAGAGGGCTCCTAGCAGGCAATCATATTGGGAATGGCTGCTATTTTGGGACACTGACCACTGGGGTTCCTCTTCTCATGGGGTCCCAGCATGGGGAGTACCTAAGAGAAGACCTCCCATTTGAAGCTGGCTCCATCTAGGCTAACTTGATCTGTTGTGGAAGACACAGCACAGCTGGGTCTGACTGGAAGGAAGTGGGCTCTCAGCCTCTCTTGGTCCTTGCCTTCTGCCTAGCCTGGGATCTAGACATCTCTTACCCTCCCATCTCATCCTGCAGCAGGAGGCAAAGCACCTAAGGGGCTCATTAGTGTTATTGAAGAGTCTCTCTCTCTCTCTCTCTCTCTCTCTCTCTCTCTCTCTCTCTCACTGTCTCTGTCTCTGTCTCTCTCTCTGTCTCTCTCTCCTCTTTCTTTCTTTTCTTCTTCCTTCCTTCTTCTCCTTCTCTCCCTCCTCCTTCTTTGAAAGATTTATTTATGTGCATGCTTATGTATAAGGTTATTATGTCTGCATATACATTTGCACACTTAGGAAGGTCTGCATATACATTTGCACACTTAGGAAGGTATCAGATCCCATGAGACTACAGTTATAGTTGGTTGTGAGCCACCGTGCGAATGCTAGGAATTGAACTCAGGACCTCTGGAAGAGCCCCCAGTGGTCTTAACAATTGAGCCATCATTCCAGCCTGGAGATGCTTTCAGTGTGCTAAGCAAGCACCATATTCTTAAGGTACATTGTTTTTTGCTTTTCCTTTGATAGAGTCTCACTCAATTGCTCTAACTGCATATTGTGACCTAGGTAAGTCTCGAACTTGTGGTTCTTCTGCCTCAGCCTCTGGAGTTTCTGTTACCACCTGACCTTTTATTACCAGGAAAAGATAGGCATTTGGTAAAGATTTCTCAAATTTTCTTACCTGCGGAGGGTGGTAACACAGATCCTCAGTCTAGCAAGTATTGTAGCAGGGAGGATAGCCTTGTCTCTTGTAGCAGGGAGGATAGCCTTGTCTCTTAAATGCATGGGCCACCTGTAGACAGAGACCCAGGTACCCAGAAAGCCAGGAAGGATGGAGGTGTGTCTTATAGATGAGAAAGCTAATTTGAGGAGAAAGGAGGTCACTTGGTCACCACGAGTCAGCTGACATGAGGTCTATGACCATGTCTGAGGTTTAGTGAGAAGAAATGCTCACAGTATGCATTGTGAATAGGGAAACGTGACCATAGGAGTTTCTACTTGCCATATGTAACTTAGTAAGGTTTCCTGTGTAGGAAGTTTTGGGGGCTGTCTTGGGACTCAGAGGAGGCAGCCACCATGATGAAACTGAAATGTCTGGGGAAGCATCTCCTCCTACTTTCTGAACCCAAATTACTTCCCCTGTGAAGCCTCTGAGGCCTAGACTCCATTGTTCGACTGTTCTTTCTTCGTTTAAAGCCTCTTTCTTTGCAAGGCAACACATGGATGTGAATGCATTAAGCAGATCTCATCCCTGGTACTATCAGACTTGTGTTTTTATCTATTGGGACAAGCAGCAGATAGGAGAAAAAGTTGAGACACAGAATTGCACAGAGGGAATCTGAAGGCCATGAAAAGGATGGCTTTCATTTTTGGCTATTTCCCAGGCCACTTGGTTACAGCTGAGGTGGGGGAGCATGTGGAATGGATGCTGGATCTGAGGGTGGATGGATGCTGGATCTGAGGGTGGATGGATGCTGGATCTGAGGGTGGGCAGATGCTGAATCTGAGGGTGTTATCCAAAGCAGTCTTACCCAGAGCACCATCAGACTAGAGATCCCTATGGCTGTTTCTGGAAAAACCCATTTACCCTTCTGTGTTTTTTTTCTAGCCATTTCTGTAGGGTTGAGTCCCTGGACATCTTCTGCCTCACCCCCTGCCTTTATGTTACAAGTTAACTTCCCACTACCTGGGTCTGGAAAAGCATGGGGATCTGTTTTAATGGCATATAAACAAGTCATGTGGCCACTGATTCCAGGCTTTTCCTGCCCATGGAGAGGCTCTTCTTGTCCCCAGCATGCTTCCCCTGCAAAGTGAGCCAGAACTGGCTGAGGTCACAGCCAGCTGTGGGAGGTACGAAGCTGGCTTTGTCATGTGTTTCTCAGCCTCTCACGAAAGCACAGAAACTGGCTGTGGAGCTGTAGGGAGCAGTGACCCTTGTGCTTGGGTTTATTGTGGATTTCAAGACATGCCCTCTATAGGGGCTTTCTCTCAAATGTGTGTACCACATCATGCCCTGCCATCTCACTACACTGGGCAGAGGGTAATGTTACGGCTTGGTTATGAAATGCCCTCCGTAGGTTTCTATTAAGAGAGGCCTGTTTGCCAACTGAAGGGTTTTCATGGAGTAATTGGCTTGTGATCTGTAAATAAATTCATCCTCTGGTGGATTCCTAATTGATGACATTATTTGGAGGTAATTGAAACATTAGGAGGTAGAACCTGTTTAGGGGAAGTTTGACACTGGGCATGCGCCTTTGAGGGTGGATTATATCTTGTACCTTTGTCTTCAGGACACTAAGCAGTGAGCAGCCTCTGCCATATGATCTTGCCACCATGACCCTCTGCCTCACCTCAGGTCCACAATAATGGAGTTGGCTAACCATTGACTAAAGCTTCTGAAGCCAGGAGCCAAGATAAAAAACCCTTTCCCCCTTAAAATTGTTTCTCATAGGCATGTCACAGAGATGAATGACTAGGTGGTACAGGGAGTCTCCACTGTCAGCCACTTTGCTGTGACGCTCAGTTCAGGTTGTAGGCAGAGCTTGGCCCAGCTATTCAATGCTCTGCACCTCTAGGTCCTGCCTGTCATCTATGCTGTGTGTGGGAAGATGGAAAAGGGATCTTGTGGCAGAATCAGGGCAAGGTCTTCAAAAATAGCCAGAGACAGTTGACTCAGAAAGTCTTACTTGCTTTACTGTAGCGTGAGGAAGGGAGGGAGCACAGGCACACTGAAGTGGAAAGCTGCCCATGCTGAGTTCTGTCTGTTCTGCCTGTCTCTTGCCCATCTGCTGTAACAGTGGCTGATGGGAGAATCCTCTGGGATGTGGGGATGGAGACCTAAAGAGAGAGGACCTAGGAACACTCTCTAAGAGAGACACTAAAGCACTGAATGGCAGAACTTCTTGGGAATGCCTAGGGATGAGACTCTCAGATTGAATCTTTCACACTATCATTAACATGAGAAGGAGAGAGGGGAATTATATGGAATAGTGACGGCTTTCTATGGGGCACTGCTGGAGAGATTGGTTAACCAGAAAGACAGAGATTCAGTGAGAGAGGGTGGCTATGCCTTGTGAGGAACAGCTGAAAAAAATGCTGTCATCTACTCTGGGGGCCAAAGCCTTGCATGAGTGTTTATAATCTTCCTCAGAAGGATCTGTGAGGAAGAGAGAGTGAGTTTTCAGGTAGAACATGTGTAGAAACCATCAGGAAGACAGCCTGTGTTCCATGAAAGGCAGCGTTTGCTGGAGGTGGAACTGGGCAAGAATGACCTCAGGATCTTAGTTAGGAGAGTGGTCAGCTCCTACTCACTGGCAGTGGGCTCCCAGGCACCAAGTGGAGCAGGGAAAATGGAAGGCAGTGGAGTCTCCCTGGAGATGCTTCCAACTGCAGTTGAGAAGTCAGTGCTTGGCAACCCTGAAGCCTCTTTCTAGCTATGTTTCTTAGTGTTGAGGAGGCTGAGAAATGGAGTAGTTAGCTTCCTGGATGTGTCTAGGCTCATCTTTTCTGACCTCTCATTCATGGGGAAATGAGTTGACAGATTCCAAAGGCTCCTGGGATGATTCAGGTGATGGTCTCACAGGGATGACCTTCCTCCAACTCTGTGAGAGCCAGGCCACTAGACAGTGGATGAGAGATTTAACTGATTGAGGGTTCCAGAGGGCACAGTACATTTCCACCACATCTGTTCTCTAGGACACATATCTCTTGCTGGATTCTTAAAAGCAGGTAGATATTTACACAATGTGTAGACACTATTCTCACTGAAAACATTAGTGGAATAAGAGAGACCTGGTTTTGAATACAACTTTGTCTACTCTGTGATGTGTTGATTCTCCTAGCTGTGTAAAATAAATAATAATTTTCCTCTCCTAGAGCTGTGCTGAAGAATAAGCTATTTAATACATATAAAGTACAAAACTGAGTCATAGTAGAATTCAGTAAAATGTGCTTTTATCTCTCCTAGGATCTGGGTTTTTTTTCTTTTCCAGACTATTTTTCATTAAGGCTTCATTGACATGATGTCTCCACCATGTAGCATGCCAGACAATTCCTTCTTGGTACCCATGGGTAAGATGCAGAGCCCTAGTAACTTTCATGGGCTTAGGACATTTTAGGAGATATGCTTGCCTGGAGAAGCTCAAGGTAGTGGCTTACAGAGAGGCACAGGACAGCAGATTCTGTGCCTGAAATCTGGCACAGAATCTGGAAGGCAGATTTCAGATACTGGAAAGGTAAATGAATGGGAGAGAGGCAGGATCCCTCTTGTGATGCCAAAGGGGCTGGCACAAAAACAAAACCATGTGTGTACCCATCATCTAGGTGTGTGGGAGACAGAGACAGGGGGATCGCAAGTTCAAAGCTAATACAAACTACATAACAAGCTCCTGGACAGCTCGGCATATGAAGAGAAATGTTATCTCAGAAAACTAAACAAACACAATAAGCCCTTGCACAGGAACACCTATCATTTCTAGGGAGTGCTTAACTTTGACGTGTCTGGTTATGAACCTGTGAACTGTCATCATGTGACAGGTGAAATGCTGTGTAGAAGTTATTCTACGGAACATACTGGCTCATCAAAGTGCCGTGGTCCCCAATCAGCAGTGGGAAACGAGGAACAAAGATAACAGATGCAGGTATCACTCTACCCTTCTCTCGCCTGTTTCTATGATACTGATGTTCCCTGGCTTCTTAACGGCTCCCAGAACCTTCCAGAAAAGTCCCCATCATATCTTTGAGTCAAACACTTGTCAAAAGCCAGAATGATGGCGAACGAATCAGACAAGGCTAAACTCTTGAAGCTACCGTGTTGTTCTTGAGATTGTCAAAGCAACAAATCTAGTCAGATCTGAGCCAGGACTTGTGTTTGGGAGGACCAACCCTCGGAATGGTTTCCATTGCATCATACTCACTAATACTTCTTTGCAGTGTTGATTTCTATATTAAAAAAATTCTGGTACATGGTGACTGTTAAACAAGTATTGATTGCAAAAATAAAATAATGCATTTGTTTGCATGCATTCTGGGTAAGACACTTCCTGGGCACCCTGTTTCATCTCATTGGATCCTTGCTTCAGCTCTGAGACCATTATCCCGTTATAGATGAGACATTGCCGGAGTCAGTGTGGCTCCGCAGCCCATGCGTCTTCGTCACGTCACCTTGCACTTCACTTGGAAACTGTAATTGATTTGCACCATGCTTTATGTTTTCCCAGATGTGTCTTTTTCAGCATCTCGCCCAGCTCTTCATTTTGCAGGATCAGTTCTGCAGATTTAATACGTGGGAGCGTGATTAGATTTTCCCGTGAGTCCTTGCTCATTACCATCAAAGGGTCATGTGGTTGGAGCAGTCAGGCTTCCAGTGACCAGTAGTATACTTGTGCATGCTGATGATGCTTCAGATGCAGACATTATTTAGTTTGATTGGGATGGCCAACTATAGCCATTCAAAATTAATAAAATAGGATCTGGGGATACTTTGATGACTCCCCCCCCCAAACTAATTCTGTGAATATTGTTAGTTATTGCCTCATGTAAATCCAGTCTGATCTCAGAACTCGAATGGAACATGCTTACCACTAATCGCCAGGGCTGTGCACAGCTAGCAGTTTAGGATGCTAGGACAGTATATGGCCTCGAGGCCATTTCCCCAAATGCAATGATGAGAAGGGATCAGTTCCCTCCTTGAGTCTCAGAACCATCTTTATCTAATAAGACAAGCTCTAGCCAGCCACACGGAGCTATTGAATTCTTTACATACAGCTAGTCAGGAGTGAATTGTGCTATACACGATGAATGTGTCATGAACAATACACAGTGGATTTGAAGATGCAGAGAAAAAAAAAGGTATTGAAAAATCTCATCAATATTTTTATGTCTATTAAATGTTGAAGTAATCATATATTGGGAGTATTTATTTGAGTAAAACACATTACTAGTTTCAGTTTTCTTTCTAAGATCAACCGTGAGAAAATTTAAAACTACAGATGCATCATCTTTGTAATTGGATGCTTTGGCTGGGTAGCAATGTTCTGAGAATGGCTTAGTTTTTGTCTTTCATTAATTCTCATGCCCCAGGTTGTTCACAGATTTCAAAAGAACAATAGGTCAATCCAGGAAGAAGAAGTAATAACTAAATACATGTCTGTATCTAGCACCCAATCACCCAGATATGTAGAACAAGTGTTAGCAGAGAAGCGCATCATAATGCAATCATTGCAGGAGACTTCAGCACTTGGGTTTCAGCAATGGGCAGCCAATTCAGAGAGAAAACCAGCAACGGATATTTGTAGATAAATTGCCCTGCCCTCTAGACCAAATGGACACGCCAGACATTCACAGAGCATCTCACAAATAACCTTCTCAGCACATGGGCTATTCTGCGGGGCAGATTGTATGTATGACCAAATACATCTCAGTGAATTAAAAAAAAATTAAAACCAAACATTTGTGAATCGCAGTGGAATTAGCCTATGAGTCACTAACAGGATGAACTTCAGAAGTTTGCGTGGATGCATGGAGATTAAGAGGTGTGCACCACCTCTTAACCAAATTCTTAAGAAAATGGCTGCATCTAGAGAAGATCATCCTGAGTGAGATAACCCAGTCACAAAAGAACAGACATAATATGCAGTCACTGATAGTGGGATGCTAACCCCAGAGGCTTGCACTCCCCCAGAAACAACTCACAGACTGTATGAAGTCCAAGAAATAAAGAAAACAAAAACTATACATATATTCACAAAACAAGAAGACTTTGACTATTTCCATGTTGCGTTTTGTTTTGCATGTACTTTACGCTTATTGCAACTAGTACGTTTTCAATGCATACTGTCAAGCCCTTGAAAAAAATCAAGTACCGACTAAAAAACATATTCACATGGTTTTATGTAAAATTTATTTTAATGTCTGAAAAAACAGTATTGACAAAAATGTATAATTTTAAGCAAAAAATGTTTAAAATCTTTACATCTATCTTTGTTTTAAAAAATAAAATCGTTTAAAAAAAAAAAAAAAAAAGAGGTGTGCACCTGTGCAACCAGGGACCAAGGAAGACATTAGTCAGAAAGAACATGTAGAGGTTTCTTGAAAGAAATGAAAGTAGAAAGTTCATAGAAGAAAATGATCACTAAATTCAAAGTGGAGATAAACCAAGTCAAGACTAAGAACAAAGAAAATGCCAACATGTAATCATTGTTTCATAAAAGGACAAACAAAACTGATAAAACTTTAGCAAGAATAGTCAAGAAAGAGCAAAAGCTCACAGAAATAAGAGGAGATATAAAAATGGAGAATTCTAGCTGGTACCACAGGAGAACAAAGGCTTTTCCTTTATAACTCTACTCCAACACATTGAAAGTTCTAGAAGAAACAGACACATTCCTTGATATATGTAACCTGCCAAGGTTAAGTGAACAATGAAAAGTTTGAAAACCAAGCAGACCAATGAGGAAGCAGATCACATAGCCACACCCACTTTTCCAACAAAGGGAAACCCAAGCGTTTACTGCCAGTCTGTCACTCACAAAGCACATGGAAGCTCTTTTCCATAAACTACTCAAAAATATCGAAGGGGAAAGAATTCTTCCATTAAGCCAGTTCTACTATTATGCAAAACCAGATAAGAACCCACTAAAAGTGGACTATGAGCCAAAAAATTTCTCAACAACATAGTATCAAGTAAAATCCAGGAACACAGCAAAACGATCATATATCCCAGTCAAATGGTATTTAGCTCAATCCACATAGAAAAAAATATGCATAACATTAACAGAATTCAGAAAGATAGTACCTTAGTAGAACATGTACTTGATAAAGTTCAGCATCCCTTCATGATAAAGAAAGTCTCAAAAATAAAATACAGAAGAAACGCACTCCGTGCCATCCATACGGCATAGCTGAAAAGTTCAAAGTTGACATCATAGTCTGTGTGGGAAGCCGAAAGATTTTCTTTGCTATCCAAAACAAGACGAAGAATTTTTTCATTTTTACTATTCTTATTTGACAAAGTACCGGGAGTGCTAGCCAGAAAATAATTCAGCAAGAAAAGGAAATAAAGGGCATTCAAATTGGAAAGGATGAAGTCGAATTGTCCCTGTTTGCAGATGACATGATTTATGTATCGAAGAAACCCAAATCTGTTAGAATGGATAAATTCAGTAAACTTGTAAGATACAGATTAACATAAGAAGCAGCATTTATATATGCCAGTAGAAAACTATCTGAAAGAGACATAAAGAAAGAAATCTCACTTGCAATAGCTGCAAATGCACCCAAGAAAAAGACTTGACAAGAAGGTGAAAGATATCTGTGGTGAAATCATAATATTATTGAAAGATCTGAAAAAGATGCATGTGTGTACACATATGTATGATGAGAAGACAACCCATGTTCATGGATTAGGAAGATTGTTTTTAGTGCCTATAATCAAACCCAGGGCCTTAGCTTTGCTAGGTAAGCACATTATCACAGAACCACCCCTGCCGTCTCAACTTACTATTGTTAAAATGTTCATCCTACCCAGAGGGAGCTATAGACTTAATGTAAATTCTATAAAAATTCTAAAAAAAATTTCACAGAAATACAAAAGGATTTCAAGATTAATATGGAGATAAAAATTGTTCTATGTAGTCATAACACTTAATAAAAATGACAAATATGGAAATATTTACTACCTGAATGACAAAAGAATACGAGAAAAGCTAGAGGAACTAAGTAGTAAGTACTAGAATGAGAGATCCATAAACTAATTGAAAATAGTGAAGACCCCAGAAAAAAATTCATTTATTTGTAACCAACCTGGTCTTTGCAAAAGCACCAAGAACATACATTAAGGGAAAAGATAGTTTCATCAATACATGGTGTGGCTATTCATGTGCAAGAGAATAAAACCAGACCCATATGCATAAGACAAAGTTAAAATGGCTAAGAATATACTAGAATAAAATATATGGACAATGCTTTGGGGCATATAAATTGAAGGCCATGGGAACAAAGTCAAATATAGATAAATAGGATTATATAGGACTGAAGTATTTCTGCACAGCAAAGGAAACCATCAGCAGAATGTGAAGAGAGCTTACACAATAGGGGAAATACATCTGCACTGTTCCTCTGACAAGAAGTTCCCATCTAGAACATATTAGACACTTGAACAAAGCCACAGAGATAACTGAACAAGAGTGGGCAACTGTTCAGCTAGACATCAAGCAGGGAATTAATACCTAAATTGTAAAAACTCAGAGTTGGGGCTATACACATGTGCACACACATGAGAGAGAGAGAGAGAGATAGAGAGAGAGAGAGAGAGAGAGAGAGAGAGAGAGAGAGAGAGAGAGAGAGAGAGACTAAATTCAAATTAAAAACTTAAATACTATAAAGAAAAGTAAATTACCCAGCAAATATCAGATGAAGTGGATGGATCATTTTCACCGGACGTGCAAACCAGAGCTACCTTGAGATTGCATCACCATTCAGCTCCGGTTAAAAGGGAAACAAAACATTAAGGAAACAAAGATCTAGTGAGGGTGTGAGGATAAAGGAGGCCTTCATCACTGATGGTGATGATGTAAATGTGTATGCACATGTGGAAATAATTGTGATTATAATGTAACCAGCTGTAGCAGGTTTGCTTATATAAAAAGGCTTATATAAACTCAGCATACCACAGGGAGCCTACATGCCCGTGTTTACTGTGGGACCATTTACACTACCCAAGATATGAGTCAACGTCTCCAGGTTTCCATCAACAATACAGATGACGAAATATTGATGAAGGCTGAGGAGAGGCCGTATTTCATATATGTAAGTGGACTTCATAATTCCTCCATGCAAAGAGGAAAATCCTGCAACTTGGTGCAACGTGGGTGAGAGTAGAAGACACTTGGACACAGAGAGACAAATGCTGTCTGAAATCCTCTCTATGGGAAAGCCAAAAGGGTTCTTCTAGTGGAACTGAAGCGTAGAGTTGAGGCTGGGAAGGGTAGAGTCAGGAGATTGGAGAATGGTTGGTTAGTGGTTAGGACATGATAGTTAGGAACAAGTTCTCTTGTTCCATAGCACAGTTGAGTGATTAGAGTTGACAATTACGGTACATTTAAATTTTAATGAGCGAAGGAGAGGATTTTGAATGTTGTCACCACAAAGGAAGGATGAAGGTTTGAGATGCTGTGTATGCTAATTACTCTTATTTGATCATTACACATTTTTATACATGTATCAAAATATCATACTGCTCCTTATAAACATGTACAATAATTACATGTCAATTAAAGAACAAACAGGCAAACAAAGCACTCACACCTAAACCTAGAGTTTAGGTAGTAGGCTAATTTGGGTGACTTGGGAGGGGGCATGGTAGTCTTTTCCCATGGGGAAGGTTTCCTCCCTGTACCTAATTCCTCCTACTTGATGGCCCTCTCAGAAGAAATTAAGGTCTTTGGCCTGTTTTTGAAGCTGTGAAACATTCAGCTCGTGGTAATTTTATCTATTAACCGAAGATGTTATAAAATAGTCTAGGCACCCCAGAGCATCAAAGTCAGTTTGGCCCAAAAGACAGTTTGAGATATGGTCATGCTCAGATCTTGATCTTGCACCAGGATCTGGTTAGGAGGTGACAATGGTCAAGGACAAGACAGGGCTACAGCAGACCAGGTTACATTGGAGACAAGACCTGAGGGCCACTGCTGATTACCTCCGTGACCTCATGCCTCTGGCCAGAACGCAGGGCTATGGCTGTTCCTTACAGGGCAATAAAGCTCATCCATCTCTTTATCAAATCATCTCCCTGATACTTAACTCCTAGGCTGGAAAGGACAAGAAAGTAATAAGGAATGTCTTGATTCTCCATAATAGAGATTGCTTCCTTCTTGTCCCCTTGGAAAATGGACAGGTACTGTTATCTCATGAGTGTATGTGCTTCCCACTGGGTCTTAAAAGAGCTCTATGTGAGATATTGGAGCCCCATGGAGGCTTTCTTTCTTTTGAGGCAACTATTTTGTCAGGTGAATTTTTGACCAAGCCTTGCTTGGAGGATGCCTGTCTGTCTGCCCTCCACGATTGTGTGTATGCATGCAGATATATATATGTGTGTGTGTGTGTGTGTGTGTGTGTCTGTTATATATACGTGTGTGCAGAGAGTAGAGGTTGATGTCTGGTATCTTTCTCCATTTCTGTCCTCCTTATTTTTTGACTCAGTTTTTTTCACTGAACCCAGAGCCGACAGAACCAGCCACATTGGCTTCTGATCAAATCCCACGTATCTTCCTGCCTCTACCTCTCCAGCACTGGGGACTTCCGGCATGCACACTGTACCAGGTTTTTTCAGAGGACCTTTAATATGACTTATTTTTAGTTAAGTCCAGCTGCTACCACCCGCCAAATGTTGAGAAAGTGTTCCCCAACAATTCCACTTCTCCTGGGCTGTCTACAGACTATGCATAGCTCTTGCAATGGGTAATTTCTGCCATGCATAAATTCCATGCTTATGAAGGGATGTTTATTTGTTTCTCTGCATTTTATTATTCAAACACACGTAGGTGGAGAAAAGAGCATAATGAATCCCCATAGACCATCACTCAGCCTTAACAATTACCAACATATGGCCATTTAAAAAGTCTATATTCTCTGCTCCGTACCCCCTGCTAGACACCACGTTATTTTATCTGCAAATGCTCCAATTATGCATTTCTAAGAGACATGGACTCCTTCCTTAAACACAAGCACAATAGAATTTTACTATCTAAAAGGGAAATCTTTATTTAAGGCTTTATTATTTTTTAGCTTTTATGAAAGTAGTGCATCCTCACTGGAAATATTCAGGTGATACCTAAAGTGTAAAGAGGAATAAGAAAGTGGCTCACAAATCAAATCAGCAGCCAGAGATAATTACCACACACCTTTTGGTATTTGCTTATCCATGCTATGATTGGTATGTTTGCTCCATACACATTTATCAGTGTTTCTGATTTTGTATCCCTTAATTTTTTGATATGTGCATTTGTCAGTTTTTAAATTTTTGTTTGCCATGAAAACAAGTACCCAAGATAATCAGTTAATCATGAGGAAAGGTTTTATTTTGGCTTACAGTTTGGAAATTCCAGTCCGTGATTGGTTGGCCTCACAGCTTTGAGCCAATAGAGAAGCATATCGTGGCAGAAGAGTAGATGGAATATAACGACTTATCTATGGTTAGAAAGTGAAAGAGAGAGAAGGGGCAGGGTTCCATCATCCTCTTTGGGGACATACTCCAAATGGTTTAAGGACCTACCTCTAGGCTTCATCTCTTAAAAGTTTCATCATTTCCTCCTAGTGCCAAGCCTTGACCAAACCTTTGTCATGTGGGTCTTTAAAGGACACTTACAAGGTAGACTATTGCAATAGCATATTTAAAATTAAAGAACAATATCCACACAAAGAACTGCACAGATTGCAAGGGTCCAAGCCAACACATTTTCACTTGTCATGTCAAATGGACCAAAGGAGAGGGGAAAGAGGTATTCAAACCCCAGTCAGTTGCCAACCCTGTCAAATCGACTCCATCAGTACAGGCTTGCTTATGTTTGTCAATGTGTGTGTGTTATACATACACTTGTATAACTCTGTGTGTATGTGTGTGTGTGTGTGTATGATGTGTGTGTATGTGTGTGTGTGTGTGTATGTTTATGTTGGTGTGTGGACCGGCATATGTAGAAGTCAGAGATTAACAATGAGTATCCTTCTTGATCTCCTCGCCACTCTGTTTTTGAGACAGAGTCTTTCGCTAAACCCAGAGCTCACTAATTTGACTAGTCTGGCTGACCGATGATCTTTAGGGAGCCCCCTCCCCAGTCTCTGAGATCCAACCTCAGTGCTGGTTGCAGACACAGCGATATCCTCAGTTTTCCATTAAGTGGGTTCTGGGGATCTGAACTCAGGTCCTCATGCTTATGTCCCAGGCATTCCACTGACTGGTCCATCTTCTGGCCTCTACATTTTAACTAAATGGAATCCTAATGTGTGCTATTCACTGAAAGACTTCTTTTGTTCTACATGATCGATAATCTCATAGTATATTGGTGGTGTTTGATATACCACCAGATCCTGAACGTTCTGTGTTCTAGACCACTCTATTTCATGACTACGTCTCGATTTCTCCATTCTACTGCCGATGGACACCTGTCTTCACACCCAGCATGCTGCTGTTATGGGTCTCTTTGGGAAACACATGCATCTGCTTCTACCTACATGTCTGGATCACATTTTCTAAGGAAAATCCTAGGAGTGATTTTTCCTTGCTTATTCTTACACAAACAATCTATAAGTTCCATTTGTTCCACACTTTTGGTGACTCTCACTGTTTTATTTTATTTTTTTCCTATTCTGGTGTGTATGTGTGTGTGTGTGTATGTGTGTGTGTGTGTGTGTGTGTGTGTGTGTGTGTGTGTTAGTGGACCATTGTGGCTTCAATCAGCAATTCTCAGAAGACTAATGCAACTGAATGTTTTCAAGTGAGTTCTCCAGCCATGGGTACCATTCTTCATTACATAGCTTTCTCCTGTGGGGTTTTCCATACCTTTCCTTACTGAGTGTGGGAGTGTTTGACATATTCCGGACTTGAAATTTGTTTTGTTGTTGTCAGCTATGTGTACTAAAAATAGTTTCTCTCACTGAATACAGAGCCCTTTTGCTTTAAATGTATGATTTTAAAAAATGCTTTAAATGTTAATATAGCCCTGTTTAAAAAACACATACTGTGGGCTGTTGAGGTTGCTCAATGGACAGAGGTGCTTGTGCTAATTTACATGAAAGCACATGTAAGTTTTTTCCCCAGATGTCTAACTTAGTTGAACTTTGGCAACCCTTATGCTAATTTCATAAGGACCTTCACTTTTCAGGTATGCTGTCTTACTATCTAGTAGTTTAAATCATCCAAATTATCACTTACATATACATAGTCTTCAGGAACGCCTTGATATTTTAATATTCTATATTTTCACATGATTTTAAAGTTTGTCAGTTTCTACAAAATTATAAAAAATTCATGTTGAGACTTTTAGCTAGGCCTGGTGATTTTTGCCCAGGAGGCAAAGGCAAGTGGATCTTGGTGAGTTGGAGGCCATCTTGGTCCACATAGCCGGTTCCAGGCCAGCAATATCTCCATAATGAGACCCTGTCTCAATAAATAAATAAATAAATAAATAAATAAATAAATAGGTGAGTAGATTTTTAGGGAGGGGTTAAAACTTAAATCAACTGGAAGAGAATTGAGAGCTCTTTAGTGGTGCTTCCCCCAATCCAAAAATGCATCATGCCACCCACCTCAGAGATTAGAGGATTTTTTTCTAGCGTTCCTTGCACATCTTATATTTACTTTAGGTGTTTTGTGTTTTGGTGTTTTAGAAATGCCATTTAAAACCATTTTTGTTTGCTGGCTGCTCTATATAGGAATACAATTTGCACTTGTGCACTGAGCTCTGACTTTCTTGGCTTAGCTAAGTTAACTGTATCCTGTATGAGAAATGCCTAGTCTGTGCCGTAGCAATGATGCATGGGAACATCCCTCCTCTCACTTACACATCTCTTTCCCTTTCCATCTTAAGCATAAGCAGTGTTGACTTTTATTAAATGAATTTTCCTTATCTCTTGAGGTGATCGTGTAACTTCTCCCCCCCCCCCTTTGTTTATTCTGTTAACTGGCAAATTATAGTGAGTTATCTTGGTAGATTTTCAAATAGTAAATTCTGCTTTCCTGGAGTCAGCCCAAGCTCATTGTGCTGAGCTTTTTGTAAGTGGCTTGTTCAGGATCTTTGCATGAGAGAGTTTGATTAGTAGTTTCTCTCTTATTGAGACATTCTTATCAGATTTCTGCAACCAAGATTTTCTTGGCTTCATAGATAATCTTGGAGGTACCATTTCTTCTTCTATTCTCTGGACAGCATAAATAAGGTTTGCATTGCAGGATTGTGTGTGTGGTACCTGGGCTTGTAGCCAGGGCCTTTCATATGCTAGGCAGGTGCTATGCCACTGAGCTGTCCCTTAAATGTGTCCCACTTAAATGTGAAGTCATATGTATCTGAATTATTCTTTAAGTGTTATGTAAACTGATGTTTGCTTTGAGTCCTAAGATTTTTTTCCCCTAGACTATAAAGAAAGGGAATTGAGTCATGTCATATCCCCTTTTGTATCTCTTGACATAATTTATCTCTGTCCTTTTATATTTCTTACCATAGTGAGATGTATTGATTTTTTTTAATATTAAACCAACCTTGCCTTCCTTGTCATGCTGTATTATGTGCTTTTACATTGTCTGGTCATACTTGCTCAAGGTGTTAGCTATTATTTGTATCGAGTACTTTTTTATAATTTTATTTTAATTCCTTTGCTAACTTGTTGGTTGTAATTGCACTGAACCACATTAGTGATTTATTGAGGATTTATTTATATATACAGCTATAACTGATTGCATTCTGACTGTAAGATGCCAATCAAAGGGCAGAGGGAGGAGGGAGGAAGGAGGAGGAGAGAGAGAGTAGAGAGAAAGGGGAGAGAGAGAGAGGAAGAGACAAGAAAGAGAGGAGGTGGGAGGGAGATAGAGGGAGAGAAACAGAGAGAAGGTGAAGAGGAAGAGAGAGGGAGAAGATGGGGGGCAGGGAAAGACAATAGGATAGGAAGCATTGCATTCTTCACCCAAAGAAGGGCTAAAACAATTCTCAGTCATGATGGGGGGATGAGTGCTGTGGAGATACCGAGACACCTGATAAATTCCTACTCATAGCAGATTAGGAGCTTAATAAATGTTGAATAAACATGTGAACCGTGAAGCTCCACCTCAGAAAGACCCCCACCATTTTATACATTGCATGTTTACTTATTTATTTATTTGATGTGCGGATGTGGGGTTAACCCATGTAAAGGTCAGAGAACAACTCGTGGGAATCAGTTCGCTCCCTCTATCACAGCAGAACGTGGAATCAAACTCAGCTCCTCTGCTTGGGAGCAGGTGCTTTTTTTCTTCTGGGAAGCTCAGTGGCTCGATTCCACAACGTTAGAAGTGAGCCCATCAGTCTGGTGTGGATTAAAACACATCGCCGGGATTCTATGTTCCCAGTGACATCGGGAGAAAGGAACAAGAATACCGTCCTTTCCCTACCTCATGTCACAGCCAGCCTTACATCCTTGTTAAATTAATACTAGAAGCAGAACCGCTATAGGGAATGAGGTGGGCGCTCCTTTTTCCGTGCCCAGTGGAGCAGGGTTCACCCTCTTGAGGCTCTCTGAGCCTGCCCTGTAGGGGGTGTGACAGCTGGGAGGTTATCCAGGTTGGTCCTCTTCCCCCTTTCCTCCACCTTTAAGGCTGATGCCACAGCCTGCCTCCCGCCGGCTGTAACAGGCTCATCAGTGCCCTGCCTGGGGAGCTCAAGGAGGGCCCCTCCCTCTCATCCCCAGGCATCGCTGAGAGGACGGCTTCCACCAGCAGCATCCTGCAAATGGCGCTACTAAATATTTCATTCAGGCTTAACAACTCAATCTGCCTGCCATTATCCTGAGGGCCCCCGCAGCCCCACACCCTCTTTCTGATTAACAAAGTAGCCGGCCAGGAAGATCTGCTGAAGCCATCCTCGGACGGACGGGGACGGACGCTGTGTTAGCTGGTGCTCAGGGCGGGCTGGGCTGAGGCGCAGCATTAAGCAGGAAGCATCGATTGCAGCATTAGCTGGCTTTTTACATTCCCAGGCAGACAATGCAAGTACCTTCAATTATCTTCAAAGCAACTGAAGGGAAGGAAATTGGTCTTAGATGTGGTAAATAGACTCCACAAAGTCCGCTGGAGCATGCGGAGATGTGTGCACTGGGGACAGAGAGGCCTAGCCAACAAGCCCCTGCCATGGCTGCTCAGAATACAGACAACTATGGCAGGGGTCCCGTGCTTATGAGAACATAAAAGGGTGTCCTGGCCAGGCTGTCAAATGCCAAGGCAGCTGTGGGAGAGATGTGACCCTGGGAGAGCAGCTAACCCTCTCAAGGCTTCGTTTTCTATATTAGTGACTATTAGGGACCAATGGGAGCTACTTTATATGGACCTGATCTTGGTTCTGCTTCTGTCTTCTGCAGGGTGCCCCCCACACCCCCAGTTCTTAGCATGCTGTATTAGTTGTGGGGGTTCAAGTCTACACTTCCCACTCGGCTAGCTGTTGTTGACAGCATCTGTTTTAGGGAAGGGTCTTGACACCATTCAGAGGCTGGTGAAAACTTTGACCATCTGCCCATAGAAGAGCTCACAACGGCTTCAGTGTGACTGCACAAAGGTGTGGGTGTGTGTGTGGGGGTGATAGAGGTTTGAGGCTAGCCTGGACCCCGTCTCAAAAACAAAATAAGCCCGAAAGACAAAACAAAACCAAGTGCCTAAAACATGCAAAGACACAATTTCCCCGAGATTTCGACATTTCAAAGAACTAAATGAGACTAGCTAACGTCCCCACACCAGCGTTTGCACCAAACATGGGAATCACAATCGGAATATGTCTACCGACTGCTTGAATAACTTCAAAGACACATTCCAGCTCTGTCTGTTTAGAATTCAATTCCATTCAAAAAGCATTTGGGGAGTGCTTATTGTGTAGAAGGGCTCTGGACTGGATCCTGTGGAGAAAACAAGAACGTGAGTCCCACCCACAGAGCAGGGAATGAGACACAAAAACCACCTGGCAGGCACTCAAGAGGTTACACTTGAGGTTCATCTACTTGAGGGGTCCCCTTGCTGACCTTAGAAGAAACAACTCCTGGGGAAGGGGTTTGTGTCTCCCCACTCAGGCTGACCCTGGAGATTTTAGTGGGCAGACATTTGGCATGGACCGTGAGAGGAGTGTGTGGTTGTTGGGAGAACAGTGAATGCCCTGTGGCCACAGAGCCCTTAGCTGTGTAGGGCTCGTACTCTTGGTGCTGGGCAGAGCACGAGAGCCCAGCAGCTAACACCTGCTTGGTGCTGTCCAGTACCCCTGCTGGGTTAATCTATTCAGCAGGGGCATCATTATGCATGGACAATTTACATAATTCTGCCAAGCCTCTGATTGCAGGGCGCTCAAGTGCCTATTTTGGAAGCTGGCAAGAGACTGTATCTTTGTCTTTTCAGGCCGTTGAGAGGGTGCAATGTGGGAGGCCAGACCTGCTTGTGCAAAGCTGGCTGGGCTCCTAGAACTGGCCCTCTGGGGTGGAGTCTAAGAAAGTAAGTGGAAGCCCTAGGGGGCTTGTTTCGGGAGAAGTAGCCCATTCCCACCCCAGCCTGTTTCAGTTCCCCAGCTCCCAACTACTGCCTTTTAAAAGGATAAAACCCCTCGCGGATGTTTTAAGGAGTTAAGTAAGTATCGGCAATGACTCCTGTTGGGGCTGTTTGGATTTGAAAAGAAAATACTGAGATGTAAAGATATCAATATTTAATTGTCTCTCGAAGCCTGCATTTACAGCAGGGAGTAGTGAGTCTTTTCTGAGTGCACGGTCACGTGTGTGTGTGTGTGTGTGTGTGTGTGTGTGTGTGTGTGTGTGTGTGCATCCCAGCATATGCACATGTGGTGGCGGTGGTGGGGGTTGTTTAATAGAGGAGAAAATTTCAGGAGCCTTGTGCACAGTGACTGTCATTTCTTATTTAACTCTGTCCCCCATCTCAAGAGGTAAGGGCGTGAATTCTTTTTGATTAACTCAACAAATAAATGCAGGACACTTGGGTGGCCCCTCCTTGCCCATAAGACAGAATGGATCTTATGAAAATAGAAGTTTGTGAAGCTGCCTGGTGTGATAGCTCCCACTCAGATGCTGAGCTGTGAGGAAGGCTAGCCTCCGCAGAGCCCGTCTTCCCCCCGCTCCAACCTTGCACGGTTCCTGGAACATGACAGATGCTCAATAAATCCGTGTTGAGTGGTTGTTGGACTCCTTGAGCATTCCCTCTAGCTTTGTGGTCATTTTCTGCCCACACCGCTTCTCCCAAATGCCTGGCAGTTTCCCAGAACAAGATACACACATCCCAGAGAAAGCAAAGAGACTCAGAGTAGGTAATGGGGCCCTGAGAGTGGTAAAGAGCTGAAGTAGGAGGGGGTGGACTCAAGCCCTGAGATCTGTGTCCTGTGGTACCAGTAGAGAATCTTGTATGAGACCCTGGAAGGAGCTTTGGGTTTTCTGAGATCTGTGAATGTTCACCAAAGGAACATTTCAGGAAAAGAAGGAAATGGGGTTCTTCACAGTGAGGGCAGGAACAAGATGATCTCCCCCACTTTCTTGTAATATATGTTAGGTAGAACCCCTGTCTCTGCCAACAAAATGTCTTGGGCTTGCTAATTTGTAAACGGTGGATATTTCTTTTTCATATTGGGAAGTCCAAGAACAAGGTAACAGACAGCAGGCTGAGTGTTGGTATGGGTCTAGTCTTGCTTTTAAGATGGCCTTGTTGGGGGATTCTCTAGAGGGAGCAAATGATTCAAGAGGCAGATGAGGTCAGAGGGACAGAAGGGGCAAATCCATTCGTAAAGCCCTGTCTGAAAGGTCCTAATTCCATTGATAAGAACTTTGCCGCCTTTTAACCACCTCCTACTCGCCCAGCCTCTAATAGTATCACATGGGGGATGAAGTTTATAGACGTGGATTGTATCCATATTTAATTATAGATTATAGCCATCCCCATCTTGTAAAGATGCTGGGTAAATGTCAGTCAGGGGTTTTCAGGACTTTGCATCAGCAAAGAATAAAATGGCATGTAAAGTAGAAAATGGAGAGTTCTTATAATTTGCCAACCATGGCTTCACAGCATCGAGGCTACAATCAGCTTCTTTCCTTTGGAGGATTCTCACAGTTGCCAAGGAGAAGTCAGGCAGGTTGGAAAGAGGGGCATGCTACCTCCATGTCTTTGGGTGTGGTTTCCAAATGTAAGATAGTACAACAATGATGACAACGACAACAATAACGAAAAGCACCCTGGGAACCCCCTTCCCTTGCTTTCTAAGAAGGAGTCTTCTAGAATGTCTTTCGAACATGAGCAGAAGCTCCCCCTCCCTGGATGTACAGACAGCAGTGACATTAGAGCAACTTTCCCTGTAATTCTTTACATGGATTTCCAAGGGACTCTTTATAATATCATTTGTTCAATTCAATTCTAATGAATATGGATTCATTCTCTGCATTATAGCTATTGATCTTTGGCCATTGATCTGGAAAAGGGAGTATCTCTGTTCATAAATCCCTCCATTTGGACCGAGGGTTCTCCTGGGGGCAGAGATGGGGAATCACAGGTAGAAAGAGATAGAAAAGCTAGAGCATTGGATGAACTAGAGAAGTGCTTTGAGGGTGGAGGTGGAGAGGTGAGAAAAAGATCGGCCATTGGCCAGCTGATTAACCCTTTGGGTCTTCCCATACCGGCCCCAAGGTCACTGTTGTCATTGTCTCCTCTTCCTCTTCCTGTTCTACCTATTCTTCTTCCTCTTCCTCTTCCTTATCTTCTCCCTCTTCTTTTCCTCTACTTTTCAATTCCTTTCTCCCACAAACCTTTTTCAGGTTATATTCTTATATAGTGCTAAAAACTTCTCCCATTCTCCTCGTCCCTCTATTGCTTTATCTCTTAGACCACTGACACTTTTCACTGCGTACACATGTGTACACGTCTTCAGTGCTGTGCTGTAAGACCCGTGAAATCCAGAGAGCCCACTGCTTCTCTTGAGTGCCTTGGACCCAACATTTAGTCCAGGCCGGCTCACTTGTATAGTGGATGAGAAGTTTAAGGTCACAGGGGCTAAAGAGTGGGTCTCACATGGTCTTCCTTCTGTACTATCAGCCCACACTACGCTCTTCCCATAGTTAGCCTTTGGGTTTCACCAGTCTATAGTGGGGTAGATTGAGGACAAGCGTCTTCCAGGAGGCATTCTCTTCCTTCCCTTCAGACTCTATCTATCAATTTGCCAATCACGTTGCTCTGAAATAAGAGAGGGTAGCATTCTGTTAGCAGACGGTCTGAGCAGTTTTTTCTTCCTTTCTTTTTCTTGGTCTTTCTACTGCAGCAGGCATTAAATGGATGGTGTCCAGTTATTAATCTGAGCACCCTGGGCCAAAAATCTTCTTTCTCTTCTAAACTTCCTTCTTGTTCAACAATTTTCTTTGGGTCTTCTGTCCTAGAAGTTTCTACAGCTCCCTCAATCTTTCTTCAACTTCCTTAGCTAAGTACCTCCCTTTTCTGAGAACTGAGACGTACAGTGGCAGTGATGGTAGTAGAGGTGTACGCGTGGATACGCGTGGATAGTGTCTCTTCTGAGTATTAAGCAGAGGCAGCCTTGCCATTACTGTGGTCCTGGTGAGAGAGAGAGAGAGAGAGAGAGAGAGAGAGAGAGAGAGAGAGAGAGAGAGAGAGAGAGAGAGAGAGAGAGAGAAGGTCTTAGAGTTTGGGGGCATCTTTACCTTAGCAAGAATCTTAGGATGGGGTAATAAAAATTGATGGATTAGAGAATATTCTAGTATAGCTCCTGAAGTAGTGATGTTTCCACAGATGAGTTAAAATTCTTCCAGTTATTATCTGGGTAGCATGAAGTCGTATTCATGGTGCTTTAATCAAAGCCTGTCTTCCTCCATGTCTCTAGGTCTATATTCACTATTCACCATTGCTCCAGAGAAGTTGCCTTGCTTTGACACTTAGAAGTGAAACACAGAACAGAGATGCATAAACAGCAAGTGTGCAGAGAGCTCTGCAGCTGCAGATGCCAGAGCATCATGTGTAAGATGGGTGTACTGGGCTCAGCCTTGTATAAGAGCATCATGTGTAAGATGGGTGTACTGGGCTCAGCCTTGTATAAGAGCATCATGTGTAAGATGGGTGTACTGGGCTCAGCCTTGTATAAGAGCATCATGTGTAAGATGGGTGTACTGGGCTCAGCCTTGTATAAGAGCATCATGTGTAAGATGGGTGTACTGGGCTCAGCCTTGTATAAGAGCATCATGTGTAAGATGGGTGTACTGGGCTCAGCCTTCTGTAAGAGCCTCATGTGTAAGATGGGTGTACTGGGCTCAGTCTTGTGTATAAGAGCATCATGTGTAAGATGGGTATACTGGGCTCAGCCTTCTGTAAGAGCCTCATATGTAAGATGGGTGTACTGGGCTCAGCCTTGTATAAGAGCCTCATATGTAAGATGGGTGTACTGGGCTCAGTCTTGTGTATAAGAGCTTGTAACAAACAACACCACTCAGGCCATACTTGACCTTTGTCCATCATGCAGTTTCTTCTTACGATTTGCGTTCATCCAGGTTTCATCAATTGACAGGAGCCATCTCAATTACTGGAAACATTTTAAATGTACCAATAGCATTTAAAGGCTGCTAGGTAGCCAGAAGTTTCAAACAACAACAAAAAAGGTTAAGACAGCAGAAATCACCCTGCTTTTAAAACAACATCCTAAACGTTTGATTTACCAAAGGAAGAGTCCGGAGCCAGACACTGTGGTGAAAGCCCACTAGCTCAGAGAGGCAGAGAATGGATCCAGCCAACCTTCCAGTTCTACTGATGTCCCAGAGGAAAAAGGTTCTTTCTCCTGCATGCTGTCTTAAAAACCCAAAGACCTGTTTTCTTTCCTGGGTTTTCTTATGCTCACTCCCTGTCAAATGGTTGCTTACTCTACCTTTTGATTTTTAAAATTATTATTATTATTATTTTATTCTATAATCCTTTTTTACAGTCCAGACTTCATCCCCCCCAGTCTGCCTCCTGACTGCTCCCTGTCCCCTTCCCCCACTATTGACTTTATTTAACTTTATTTTACTTGTGTTTCCAGAAAGCTCCTGGGTTAAAGGTGTTTGCTTGGGCTGAGCCCCACCATGAGAAGAAACAGGTTTTTCTAGTTCACACTCTCAGGGTTCCCAATGTGATCAAATATCCTGCAACACCATCCCATTGTGCCTTTGGAAGGATATACTTCAGTAAAAGGACAACAGTTTCTCAGATCATCCTTTTGGATACTCAGCATTTGCACACTCCTCTCAACCTGATTTGAACTCTTGCAACCGTGTCAAAATCTGTTCTTTTAGCTAACAGAATGAAACCACTGAAAAAGATGTGCTCATTGTTTTCTCAAAATAAAGACACAAAATTTCAGCTCTTTGCCCATCTCTGGTGACAGCCATGCTGTTACTAGGCCATGTTAACTCTTCTTCAAGGTAGCACACTTCCTCCACTAGAATATCTTATGTTTCGAAGAGTAAATATGAATCTGATGTATTATAAGGCAGTAAAGGAAAGGAGCATGAAACAAAATAATCCTCAGAAATAAGCAAGTATACCATGGTTGCTGTCAGCCTTGTTGATGTAACTGGTTATAAAGTGTGTGTGTCTGTGTGTGTGTGTGTGGTGTCTATGTGTGTGTGTCTGAGTATCTCTGAGTGTGCATGTGTCTGTGTGTAGTGTGTGTGTCTATGTGTGAATGTGAGTGTGTGGTGTGTGTGTCTGTGTATGTGTGTCTCTGTGTGTGTATATGTGTGGTGTCTATGTGTATGTGTAGTGTCTATGTGTGTGTGTGTGTGTGTAGCATCTATGTGTCTGTGTATGTGTGTGTGTGTGTGTGTGTGTGTGTGTGTGTATGTGAGTATGCATGTGTCTGTGTGTAGTGTGTCTATGTGTGGGTGTATGGTGTGTATGCTTCTGTGTGTATCTGTGTATGTCTCTCTCTCTCTCTCTCTGTGTGTGTGTGTGTATGTGTGTGTGTGTACATATGTATGTATAACCCTTTTTTCTCCACTACTTATTTTTCTAGCAAGGTGCCTCAAGCCTTTATTCCTGAGAGATTTGGACCTGAGAGTTCCTGTATATTTTTGGTTGCTACAATTTCCATCAGTTTTTACTCTTGTTATTAGTTGTAGAAATAGTGTGAAATGCCCACAGAAAATGCCCTGGGTTCTCCAGGATCTTTCTCAGAAACGATAGTTTTTTTTTTTTTTTTTTTTTTTTTTTTTTTTTTTTGGACCAATCACGCTGAACTAATAGAGGAATATCTTTTTCTTTCCCTTTGTGTGTGTGAGTCGTTTTTTTTTTTTTTTTTCTTTTGAGATAAAATCTTACCGTATAGGCTAGGCTAACCTTGAACTCACAATCCTCTCAGCTCAGCCTCTAGAGTACTCGGATTACAGACGTGTGACACCTTGCCTACCTAAGCCTCTTTCCTTATCAGAGGCACAAGGAAGCCAGAGAGGAATCTCTGTTCCTAAATCAGTGGCACCATGATTTGGTTTATTTTGATTCCATTTTTCCTGTTGGTGGAAGCTTTTCTCCCATGTAGTCCAAGGTCTCAAGAAGAGCAGAGCTTAAATATCTGAGGATGGGGAACAAAATTATATGGATGGAGTGAATTACCAGGGTAATGATGAGAGGGCCACTCCTACAGTCCTCCTCTGGCTCTGAGATCTATTGGTTCTGGCTGCGTGAGAAATAACACTATCTTGGTCCTTGACTCAAAGCATATACTATATTCTGCATGACAGAGCCCCATCACTTCAGAGTATTTTCTCTCAACTGGAACCACAACTGAGACATTAGATGCTCATCCTACCATTCTTTTAGGCCGGTTGTTTCTGGGCGCCGAGGGATATAACAAGAGGAACTCCACAGGCCTGAACCTATTATTACTCTTCTTTTGCTGAGAAATGGATTCCTTGATTAGAAGCAATGTTGTGAAGAATACCATGATAGTGAAGAAGATGTCCCTAAGCCCACAGATCGTAGTGCTGGCAGGAGCATTACAAGCAAGGCCAGTGTATCCATAACCCAGGATACACATCTGTCTCAGTGAGGGCAATTCTGCCTGCATTTGATGGAAGGGATCCAATGTAATCAACCTGCCACCGGATAACTGACTGGTACCCTTGGAAGTGGTGAGTGCTGACATACGATTCTAGCTAGCTAGGTGTTTGATGAAGGGCAGTTCAATCCCATGAACAAATTCCATCATGCCACCATGGCCTTGTTGTACTGGAGTGGCTAAGAAAAGATGGGCCGTCCAAGATTACGTTACACTCTTCTGCTGCCCATCAGACTCTCATTTGTACTGGAAGCTCTTGGTTGGGATTCAGATGGGACATAAATATGACCCCTTGTGTCATAATTGGTGTGAGACCATGTTTGATGAATGCCCATCTCCAAGAGTAGCTTCTGAGGCTGTGGGTGTTAAAAGCCAACGTTATGCTCAAGTTTGATGGGTGGGTCTTTGCCTATCTGGCCCTCTTTACGGAAGTGTTTTTTCTTTGGGAGCCCCAGCAGCATGATTTCATGATAATTTTCTTGGCACTTGATATTTCCCATCAGTAAACTCTAACTCTATGGGTCTTGGTCAGTTTGAAAAGCAAGATATAGCGGCATTGTTGACTTATAAAAAGTGGTCCTGGGTTTGAGAGCTACTTTCAGACTCCGTCTCTGTTTCTGCAGACAAAACTCAGCACCTTTCTCAGAATCCCACCCATATTCTGCCCCAGCAACATACCACTATTTGATATTTCTTGCTTCTATGCTTCAGTTAGTGTTCCATTTTCATGAAAGGAGATACCGTTGTCTCCCTTAGGGAAGGTACAAACCCAATCAATCATAGAATTCTCTCAAGCTAGAGCTGAGTCACGATCTGAGAACACTCAAAGCTGGAGTTACAAAACATGCTTTGGTTCCCCAGGCTCTAGTTGGCTCCAATGCGCTGGTTGACATTCTTCATTGTCCTCTCTGACTTAAGCAGTCTGGACAACCCTCACTGTAAGATGAACATTCTGATCAGGCTTGGGAGAGCACCTAGTCTTTCACCTGTCTTAGGGTGTCTACTGCTGTGATAAAGGATCACCCAAAAGCAGCGTGGAGAGGAAACAGATCATTTCACATTACAGCTTGTAACCCAACATCCAGTTCACAGAAGGAGCTCATTGTGGAAATGATGCAGAGGCCATAGAAGAGTCCTGCCTACTGCTAGCTCTGCTTTGCTCAGCCTGCTTTCTTAGAGCACTGCCCACAGAGAGCTAGGCCCTCCTACACATAGGGGAAATGTTCCTCCATGGGCTTGCCCACAGGGAAAGCATTTTCCCAATTGAGGTTCTCTTTTCTCAAGTGACTCTAGCCAGTGTCAAGTCAACAAAATGTTAACCAGGATAATACGCAAGGGGGCTAAGAATATGGTAACCACTGCTGAATGATGATGATGTAATTTCAGATTTAATATTATCTTGGAAATATAATGACCATGGGCCTATGGGAAATAGTCACCCTCCTCCCTGTCTTTATTAGATAACAATAACCTCAGACTCTCAAATAATTGTGTTGGGTGTGGATTACCAATAGCTTCCCACTTTTAACTACCCCTATTGGACCAATGACATGTGGAACTCACAGTACCAAGACAGGCAGTGCTCAGCAACATGCTCATTAAGTTTCTGGACTTGAGAGCTCTGTTCCCAGGATCAGCTCTTACAACTGCCTTGCTGAAATGTTATGGAGTGAGAAAGAACAAACTCTACATATGTGTTCCAGAAAGTGGTGTGAGTGACTGTTCCCATCTCTACTACTTGATCCCTAGGCCTGGAAGTTCTAGCTACCAGGCGTGATGCACCAGAAATGGTCTTTACATTAGCACACTGACTGCATGTTGGAGAACAGTAAATATCTCAGCTCACAGGGTACTTCCCTTTGGCCAGCGTCTTACTGGACCTTTAATAAAAACACTCTACTATTCAGTTAGGCTTGCTGTTTCTGGGTGGTAGAGTCATTGGTTTACACATAGTTATGTCCAGAAAGCTATGTGTTCATCTTGGTCATCAAATTAGAGCTTGAAGGCTAGTGCTTAATGTAAGCTCTTGGATGCCAATGAAGTTAAAGAAGTTACCATGGTTCTGATGTCCCCTCCAAAATTCATGCTAACATTTCATCATCATTGTAACAGTGTTAAGAGGTCGAACCTCTCACAGGTCAGAGGATCATGAGTGAGGAGCCATAAGGGAAGAGCTTCAGGGGGAGAGGGGTTAATGTTGGCACCATGCTTCTCACTTCCTAGCCTCTAGAATGGAGCCAACTGACTAACTGTTGCTTAATAATTTACCCAGTTTGTGATATTTGATTCAATAACAGAGAATGAACTAAAATGGAAGACAAACTCCAAATTAGTGGATTGAGTCCAGTAAGGACAAATCAAAGTCCTTCCTGAGAATAAGTGTTTGTTTGGTCCCCTTGAGAAGTTGTCTTGCATCAGGACACTGCTGGAATGGCAGCCATTGGTGGAAGCAACTGTGTCAGGGATGCTGAGGAGTATGTGCTTTGGGTTCTCCATAGCCTCCCTCCCTTTGATCACTGCTGCTTCCTTCATGGGATCATTGCATCAGCCTAATTCCCCTGGGGAAATTCATCATTAGTGGGTGTGAGGAGACATAAAGCTATTCCTGCTTACTACCTATTGTCCTGGGTGATTGACATATTTCTTCACCAGGTCTCCTTCCTGCCTAGCTTCTAATTGTGCACCCTCCTTGCTCTCAATGGTCAAGCCAACTCCCACTTAGGAGTTCTATGCTCGGACTTGTTTTACTGTATCTACAGTTCAAGACAAAGTCTAGTGCTCCTTGTATACCTACCAGGGATTTTTAACACTGGGGAAAATGTTCTTTAGTTACTCTTACGCAGGGGAGAGAGAGAGAGAGAGAGAGAGAGAGAGAGAGAGAGAGAGAGAGAGAGAGAGAGAGAGAGAGAGCTAATACTAACATATCATACTTTAAACAAAGCATCCTGCATTCTTCTGTTTTTCCACCTTGGCTGTAGGGACTATGAGCTTGTAAGTATTACATGTGAACTGAAGCATCAGTGAACAGAGGTATTTATGACTGATAGACATGTCCTGCATACTAGCTGATGTTGGGGGCTTTCCTCTTGGTTCCTAGCATGGAGCTTCCAAGGCACTTGGACTCTCTCCAGAGTGATAAGGGGCTTTTGCATTAATGAAATTATGATACCTAAGAGTCCCACTGGCTTCAGGATGGGGGAGCTCATATTAGGAGGACTGACTTGTTCTTAGTTCGAAATTTTAGTTCTACCTGTAATCCCCAGAAAGGGGAGAGAAGTTGGATATTCAATTTAGTCAGCAATGGACCAACAATTCCAACAGCTGTGTCTACACAAGGAGAGGGCCACAAAACCTATAAATACAGTGCTTTGAGCTGACGAATATATCAGGTACATGAGCAGAGTCCCTGAAGAGGGTTGGGGGCATAGACCTTTGCCTATACAAATGCCCTGTATAACTCTTCATCTAATGTTTACTTGTATAAAGTAAATATACTTATACTTTTGTAATAAGATCATGAGAGTAAGTAATGAGTTTCCAGGGTTCTGGGAGGTGTTACAGTAAACTATATAATCTCTAGTGGTGGCAGTTGTGTGAATCCCCAATGTTTAATCAACTGGATCAGGTGTCTCAAAGTCCCGGGACTTACAATTGACATCCCAAGTGTGACAGTCTGTGAAACTGAGCCATTGACTCATGGGGTCTGATGCCGTCACTAGATAGTGTTGGGTTTGAACTGAATGAAAGAATATTACTTTGTGTCCAGGAAGTCGGATAACTGGTTTTTAGTATAAAAGAAATATCACATATTTAATGTCAGGAGTGTTCTGAGTAGAGAAAGATTCATTAAAACTGAGTTAATAATTCACGTGTGTCCTTCTTCATCTGCTTTAGCTAAACCTAAACCATGCCACATCTATTATGTGATGTATAGGTGCTGTGTTCTGCAGTGCATAACTTGGTCAATCTGATAATACCCAGATCAGTACAAATGTCACTGGATACACTGTTCTAACATGAGCTCAGTCTGGGCTATAGCCCAGTATTGTGCCATGTGTCTCTTCCATTAATACTTAAAAAAATATTAAAAACAAAACAACGTCTCTAAAATGTCATTATACACTTTGGCTCCTTTTTTCTAGAAGCCTGTGTGTGTGGTCTGGCTGACACACAGTTGGCTCAGGCACTGCTGGGTGTGCTGAGAACCCATTCCTATTGAAAGGCTTCTGTGGTGGTTAATAGATACATCTATTTCATTGGACTGAGAATGCCTAGGATGTTAAAAAAAAAAAAAAGCCCCTGACAGTATGTGTCTATGGGGGCATTTCCAAAGGACATTAGATCATAAAGACATTAGATCATATATTCAAAAGGACATTAGATCATAAGGACATTAGATCATATATTCCAAAGGACATTAGATCATAAGGGCATTAGATCAGATATTCTAAAGGACATTAGATCACAAGGGCATTAATTAGATCACAGGCTATGATCTAATGGTTGCTTTAGCCCATTGATGGATTCAGAGTTTGGGAGGTGATAAAATTGCTACAGGTTGGGCCAAGTTGGGGGAAGAAGGTCACAAGGGAACAAATCCTTGGAGACTGTGTCCTTTCCTTGCTCTTCCTGTTGCTACTGTATTCTATCTCCTGCCTGCCATGATGGGTGTGCCTACGCCATACCCTCCCTCCCAGGATGCACTAAAATTTTTGAAAGGCTTCACTCTCTTGCATTGTTTCTATCAAGTATTTGGTTCTAGGGAAAACAAATCTGATTAATAATAGGTCAAAGCCAATTTATTGAGAGAGATTTATATCTCAAAAAATTTCCCTATAATGATAGAAAAATGTGAGATACAGAACTTGCCTTATGTCTTAACAGAATGTTTGTGTCTTAGGCAAGAAACTCCTAAAACCTTTATGTACATACCAGAGATCTTATTTTCATGGATTTTTTTTCTCTCAGAGCATTTGTTTCCTTTACTTTAGAAACTTTAGAAGGTCTAGTAGCAATTTGATATTGTTGTGACATCTATGTTAATAACCAATGGCTTGTACTCACTAAACCAGTTTAGATACATCAGGGTGTGTTTGAACTCACACAAAGAGTTACATGTGATATTAATTTTTGTAGGTTAGTTTGATATCTATGAGTTCTGTGTGATAAGCCATGAATTTATTTCTTTCATTAAAAAGAATATGGGTTCACTTATAAGTTTTTAAGACAGAGTATTAAGATTGATTAAGGAAAAGCTGAATAATGATCTAGAAAAAAATACTGCTTCCTGTATTTTGGATTAACATTGAAAACAAACTCTACAAGGTACTTGAAATGGTCTTAAACTCTTTTCTATTTCTGTACAGGATTGAGATTGGTTTTCCTACTCTGAGAGTTGTATCATTAAAAGAAATCATAAAACGTGTTTAAACAGACATTATTTCCTATGAACAGGATCATTACCAATCCCATCTAGTTTGGATAATTTTACAAACAGGAGTCAAAGGCTCTTACATGTATTTAATATGGAGAAAGTCAGTATTTTACCCTTAACATTTTATTTAGTTACATGTGGAGAATGACACAAAATCTAAGAACCAGTTTGTAATAAACTGGGGGGAATAATCTCCTACACTTTATAAGATGCTTAGAAAGCAATTTTAAGTGTAAATTCTACTTCAGTACGCTTAGTCCAATCAATATAGTGGAGCACATTAATAGCCCATAGAAGGTTCTTGTGGACAATGTAGCTCTTGGAAAAGACTGAGTTGGTGCGTTGTTGCCATTACTGTGTAAATGAAAAATTTTAATCTCTTTCCTTTTAATAGGATCAAAAATCTGTTGACCAGGTCTGTAGTTATATTTCAGAGTGAGTTCATAATCCTGTATAGAGACTACATCTGCCTCACTAGCTGCAATCAGGGCTTCCATCTGGTTAAGTTTGCAGTCGTATATCATCATCTGGCACAATCAACTAGGTTTTCAGAAGACCAAGTTAGGTCAATTGACAAAGGAACATAATGTGGACTATCACTCAGACACCATAAAAATCTTTGGTGTTGGTGAAAGCTTTTTCAGTTCTCCTAGTTGCAGCTTTATTTCTACTATATAGTTGTGTGCCAGATGACAATAGGTCAACAAATTTTGCATATGTTGGTGGCCCCAAAATTTTATATCATCTAGTAATATTGTAGACATCTTAGTTTGTATAGGTATAATCTATAATGTTTGAACAAGATTAAGCCACTTAACAAAATAATCTGTCTGCCTGCCTATCATCTATCTATCCATCTATCTATCAATCATCTATCTATCTATCTATCTATCTATCTATCTATCTATCTATCTATCTATCTATCTATCTATCATCTATCTATCTATCTATCATCTATCTATCTACCTATCATCTATCTATCTATCTATCTATCTATCTATCTATCTATCTATCTATCCATCAGTCTATGTCTATTTCTATCTCTCATACACAGCTTCAATACAAATCTATGCAAATTATAAAACGAGGAAGGCATACTCATATCATAAGATCTTAAGGACACATCTGATATCTACAACAACTTCCTTCTACTGTGTAGTCCACATTTTTTTTTTTTTTTTTTTGCCTTTAGTGGGCACCTTTATTAGTAAGGCAACTCAAGTTTTCATTTCTGAAGGGTTTACCAACCCCTTGCTAACTGAAAGTTAGTAACCCTCTTGAGTTGAGTTGTAGTTGACTTCAATTGACGTCAATGGTAGGGCATAAACATACTTAGAGAAAACCCATAGGCTCTCCTGTCTTTCAGGTACAGTTATTAAAATCTCTGTTGTGTATCAGCAGCCCAGATTCCACTTGGTAATTATGAGTGATCATTCAAGCTACCACATTTGCACATTCACTGTCTGTTGACTCAGAGATATGAGATTGGGTAGCAGTTGTTAGCAATGGAATCAGTATTTTCTTCACCTGTAGAAGCATTGTTCCCTTCAGATGTAAGACATCTAGACCACCAGAGCCTAAAATGACAGGGATGAGAAACAGCCATTTTACCACAGATCAAAGTATAATAGCTAATGAGGCCACTCCCAGTTTCACTCTGATTTCCATGTACATGGGTCCTGTTTTTTAGGCATGATACCACAGTATATTAGATTTTGATTTAGAGTACAGCCTTCTGATGAACCTCACTTGCCCCAGCTCTTCATGAAAGTACCATCTAGCTGACACCATAAACAAAGCTTAGATAATGATGATAATCTATTGTCATTCTCTAAGATCCCTCTGTGTGCTGCCTAGGTAAGTTAAATAGAACTCTGGTGAGAAACACACTTCTGCATCCTTTAATGCCTTAGAACAAGGTAACTTAAGTATGTTGGAAGTCCAGGAAAGGGCAGACTCCAGGAGTTGTCTCTAATCATTCCTCATTGTTCTCCTCTGAAGCCATAAGAAAGTTTTCTGACTTTTCTCACTTGAAGTAGGTCATAAGAACCTATACTAGAAGAGTGTTTGCTTTATACTTAGGATCATGGTTAGTGTCAATTTGACAGAACCTAATAATCACCTGGGACATGAGCCTTTGGGTATACCTTTGAGGTATCATCTTGATCGAATTCATTGGGGTGGGAAGACCTGCCCAGTGTGGATTCCATCATTCCCTGCCTGGAGTCCTGAACTAAATAAATAAGGGAAAGGAATTAGGTAGCAGTGAACATTGTTTTATGCTTACAGATTCAGGGTCGGACATGAGCTCCTGTCTCAACCCCCATGCCTTGACAATCTCACCATGATGGACTATTGACCTGTGAACCAGATGTAACCTCTCTCAAGTTTCTTTCATTGGAGAATTTTATGACAATGGCAGAAGAAGAAAATAAGTCCATCCCCCATGCCCTGTTATTACCATTGGTCCAAAGTGTCTTTTTGTAAAGTTGTGTTTCTTTCTTTTATGAAATTTTACACAAAAGTCCCGTTTTCTTGGGGCCTCTAGAATTTCATTTCTGAGAGCTCTTGTGTTTTGTAAAAATCTGGATACATAAATTGTTAGCCTTTTCTTTTGTTGATCTGTTTTGCTAAAGGCGATTGTTAGCATGATCCTTGGGATGGGTAAGAGGCACCTCTCTCTCCCCTACAGCATCAGTCTTGAACGTCTTCCAGAAATGTTGCATGACTTTTGCTTTACTGTTTCTGAGGGGAGATGCAGTTCTAGTGGCTTCCACTTGCCCTTTCCCACCATAATATTCTTTCTTCCACAAGATAGGGAACCATTGTGGGCAATCTGCCAGCTCTTGAGTATGTCTGTTTCAATTGGATCCCAGGACTGGAAAAATAACTACAAGACAAGTTCAGGGGTTGACTGGAACCACAGAGAGATGGTTGGGAGCTCAGATTTGATCAATTATCTGGCTTCCATAAGATCCTACCTTGACTGGTTAACTATAGTGACATTTTTAGTTCACTGAAAATGAGTGTCCGTTCAGAACCAATAACCCCAAATCCCTAAACACTGACTGTCTTATTAGGGTTTTACTGCTGTGAACTGACATCATGACGAATGTAAGTCTTATAAAGACAACATTTAATTGAGGGTGGGTTACAGATTCAGAGGTTCAGTCCATTATCATCAAGGCAGAAACATGGCAGCATCCAGACCAGGCACAGTGTAGAAGCTGAGAGTTCTACATTTTCATCTGAAGGCTGCTAGCAGAATATTGGCTTTCAGGCAGCTAGATTGAGGGCCTTAAAACCCACATCCACAGTGACACACCTACTTCAGCAGGGCCATTACTCCTAATAGTGCCACTCATTGGGCTGAGCATATGGAAATCATCACAGTGACTATTTATTTCTCTTTCATCAGTGCATACTTACCTTGGTTAAAGACTATATATCCTTGTGGGGAATGCTGGGAGAAAGATTAACAGTATACATTTTTGGGCAGTTGTAATGAGGTCTTTTCCTAAAGAAACCTTGGTTCTCTTCTTTCATTAAAAGAGTCTATAAATTGGCTCCTTAAGCCTGGAAATTGATTCAGGGGCCTTGACTATCTGTATGCTTAAAAATAAAACATCTGTTCACTAGTCTTAAAACTCCTTTGTCCATATGGATCATGTAACAGTTTAGAAGACTATAGGTTTAGTTCTTTTCTAGGAGTAATGGCATGGATCTCTTAGGTTATATATACTTCTGGACTATGTAAATTGGTCTTAAGTGATAAATTTTATTAATATTTATATTTCTTCATGTATTTGAATGTCATCCTCTATAACATACCAAAGCAATTTTGACATCTTGCCTTCAACTACTGTAGGCCATATTTGGATCCACATTTCAGTCAACCAACAAATCAAACAACTCACATAACTCAGTAAACAATTAAAACCCTTCTCAGCCCTTTAAGCTAAACATGCATCTAGACTTCAAGCTGGGTGGATTCACATCAATAAATTTAGCCAGACCTACCATTATATTCTCTTCACCCCATTCCACTCTTTTAATATCTGCTTCCACAAATATTCCCCAGACTCCTATTTGTATAAATTGGAAAATTTATGTAGCTCTTAAAATGTATAATAACCATTTCACAACTCACATTTGGCACTTTGCCCTTTGGGATAGGTTGAGACATGAGTCTGGATTATATATCTAGAAAAAAAATACATTGACACAAATAGATACATAGGAGAGTTGGAAGTGCTACCTTAGAGAAACCCATAGTAGGACTGCTGAGCATATAGGAGGCCCCTAGTCAAGCATAGTAGGGCTCCTATAGATTCTGTGCTGTACACTAAGAAAACCACAAAATTTAGAGGCATAATGTCCTCACATTAATTATGTTCCGCCTATCTACCCTCATTTCAGTTCTTTACATCACGTGTCTTCCCATCTGATCCCCTAGTCTTATCAGAAGATACCCTGAAATTTGAGAATACATTTTGTATTTCAGCCACTTGCATGCTGATGCTCTGGGTTTGGATTTCAGAACTTAGTGTTTAGAATAAAGGGCATGAAGTTTTCTTTCAGGGAAGAGAGACATTTCCAGGATTCTCTTCTGAGGTGAAAGGGAACTTTGGAGAGTTTTAGAAAAGAGTGATTACTGTATCAATATGCGATTTCTTTAGCTTGAATGTCAATGGTAATTTGTGGGGGGAGCAGGAGAGACTAGTGTTGTAGTCCTTCTGTAAGATTATGTTCGCTTGGACCATAGTGGCAGCAGTACAGACAAAATAAACAAATCGATATAGAGTATAAATTGAAGATGAATTGCCGGGATAAGAGAAAAAGAGGATTCAACCATGTCTTCTAGGCATTTAGGCTGAGCATTAGGTAGGTGATGGTGACATTGGTCAATGCAGCAAATGTGGTTAAGGAGGAAAGACACAAGAGTAAGGTATAAGTAGTTTCTTATACATTGATGAGTAGGTGTCGAGCAGGGAGCTGAATTCTGACATACACTCATCTACTCACTCCAAGCATGAATTTATTATGTAGTCCGTATTTGAGATGTGGCAAATTATTCCCCAAATGCCCTGTGCTATTGTGGTTTAAATATGCAACATCCCCCAAGTCTCTTGTGTTCGAGCTCTTGGTCCCCAGCCATTGGCACTGGGTTGCGGAACCTTTAGGAAGTGGAGTCTCACTGGAGGAAGTGGATGACTTCGGGCAGGACCATTCCCTGGGCATGGGATTCTGGACTGTATAAGGTGAGAAAAGTGAGTTGAGAATTAGGAAAGTGTTTACTGCCCTCTGCTCTTGGTTGAGCACATGATCAGTCTCTTTAAGTTTCTGCCATCTTAAACTTCTCCACCATGATGTATTTTTAAAATTGGACCCAGAACAAATAGGTTCTCCTGAAATTGCTTTGGTCAAGGTGTTTTACCAGTATGGCAAGATGGCAACTGAGATGCATGGATACATTCTTTTTCTTATATAGGGCTTGATGCGGTAGCATGTGTTGCCGTCAGCCATGAGATCTTGTCAGTCTCCTTATCTGGGATTGTTTCTCAACTTTAGTCTTTCATGACATCAGTGGCTCTCCATGTCAGTTGTATGCCTTTCAGTGTGGTCATGTGTCCATGGTTCATCACAGGTAATTTCAGCAGGAGAGCTACATAAATTGCATTATATGTTTGAGAAGCCTATGGAATCAATTCACCCCATACTTGACCTCCTTTACTTCAATCGCTGGTTAGACATTGTCTTTCAAACTTTCTTATAAGTTTATCATTTTTGTAGGTGATGAATGTGCAATCTATGGGGAGATAGTTTGACTACTATACTTTATGATCATAAATACTCCAATCCTCATCCAATTTGCACTCAGTGGCTTTAGTATCTTATTGACGGATCCTTGCCTGAATCAATGACGTTTTGATAGTTTGCAAAATGACTTTTTCAAATGAATCATTCCTCACACACACATTAGTTGTCATACCACTGGAAGGAAGAGCTACCACAAACCAGCAAACCAGCCTATGTCTTGCTCACCACGCGGTGAGCTCCCCGAGAGCAGACCCTATACAATTCAACACTACCATAAATGCTAAGTGCAGAGTTGATGCTCAGTATATCTGTATTGGAGTGAGCTGCATTAAACCCACCCTTCAAATGTGGAAGATACTGAAAATCCCTGCCTCCACAGGATTCTGTTAGGCCGAAAGATCTTGTATATGAGGAAGCTTTGTAGCTTGTAATGGGTTTCACAGATGTGAGCTGGGGTCTTCCTGAAGTGCTTAAGTCCTAGCTGTCTCAGGCAGTTGCAGGAAGTATGGCTGTACTGCTCCAGCAGGAGGAGGGGAATGACAGGGATCGGTCATGAACATGGATGCCTGCAAAAATGGAGAAAGCAGCAGGACCCCACCTTCTGCCTTTTTTGACCTCGTGGAATGACTGGGTGGGAATGCCTGCTTTGCTGATTCCATACCCTCCCCATCTTTCTGCCTCAGCACACTATCTCTCCAGTCTTCTCTCCTCTAGAAATTCGGAGAGTTTCCTGCAGCTGGCAGGCTTCTTTCCTTGAAGAATATCTCTAATCGCCCCGCCTGATTGGGTCTCGTTAGCAGGCTGGTGGCATTGATTGTACTCAATCAGCGTCCTCCTGCCCAGCTGGGAAAATGTCCCATTTGTTCCCCCTACTCTTCTTTCTACAACTGTTTTACAGTTTTTCTGGGAAGGAGGGGGTCTGTTGGAAGGACCTTAATCCCAAAGGCCAATATTTTCTGCTGTCCCTGGTAACAGGGCTGTTTATGACTTTACTTTGTACAAAGCCTTTCTGCTCTGTCTCAGAGTGTTTCTGGAAATGTCCCATGAGGTCTCTAGGACACTCACCACCCATCTCCCAGCTTGTCAACAACAGTCACAAAGAACATAAAGAAGCATTTACTCACCATTACTGTAATGGTGACAAAAAAAAAATGTATTTGCATAGAGGAAACCATCTGTGAGTCAAACTCATCCTTCAGCATAAGAGACAGCGTTACCATGGTCACCAGTATTGCTGTATGAGAAAACTGAGGTCCAGGAAAGTTAAGGGACTTTCCTAGATCATACACATGAGAAGTAGCAGAGATGAGATTCCAACTTAGATAGATCATTGACTAAAATGTGGGGTTTTATTCTGATATGCCAACCCTCCCCCCTAGTTCAAATGAAGGCCACTCTACGGTAGAAGGTGACTCTGATTCTGCGGATGCAAAGGAGGCATAATGCCTCTGTGGCACAATTAACAGATACCATCGTTCCTTTGGGTGGATCAGGCAGCTTTCTGTGAGCTGATGCACCTCATATCCCTTTCTTGATGACCCAAGATCATAGAGAGGTAGATATTCACCTCACTTCTCTAAATGAAAAGAATTGAAAATTGGTCAGTTTTCCTGATGGAGAGATAAGAAGTAAAGAAAAGAAAAAGAAAGTGTGAGCCATGACTAGATTCTTAGATCCCACAACCAATCGATAGCGGAAGTAACATCTTAAGACTGTGTCATTCTTTGTGTCATTTGGCCCATGGGTCTGAGCAAACCATATACAGTATTTGATTTCAGTGCATGCAGTGTGGAGACTAAGAAAATGGCACCAAAGACTACCCTAAAACTTTGAAGAAGAGAAACAGAAGACATACCAAACTGGAGAGTCAGTATGCATCTTGGATGTTGGGCTAGAGTTCTAAGTGTTCTGTGAAAATGCAGCATTATGCAAAACCTCTGGCAAGACTGAGAACAGATTCCAAGCACTATGGTGAGACAGAACTTCACACTTTGTTCTAGAAAGTTCTGCTCAAGTGGCAAACAGCCTGGACTCACTCTGACTCCTTTGCCATGTTCATGCTTCTGTAATTTCTATCCTATGTTTCATTCCTGTGATGATTAATTTTAATCTCAGCTTGATGGTTTTGAATCACCTGGGAGATTTACCTCTGGGTGTATTTATGATGATGTTTCTAGAGAGGCTGAATTGAGGAGGAAAGACCCACCCTGAATTCAGGTAACACCATCTTTAAATAAAAGGGAGATAGTAAGTTAAGCACCGGCATGTATTTCTTTATTTCTTCCCAGTGTGTAAGGAGCTGCTTCCTTCTCCCATGTCTATGCCTTCCTACTAGGATAGACTGTATGTATCCTTTCTTAAACCTTGAGCTAAAATGAACTCTTTCTTTCTTAAGCTGTTCTTGTATTTTGTCACAGCAAAAGACAGATGGTAATTAGTACAGTGCCTTCCCTACCTTCTCTGTGTTCTCAACCTGCGGTCATTATGAACAAATGAGAACAACATCAAGGCTGGGTGATGGTGGTACACTCCTTTAATCCCAGCACGTGGGAGGCACGGAATCTCTGAGTTCATGGCCAGCCTGGTCTACAGAGCATGTTCTAGAACAGCCAGAGAGATACACTGTCTTGAAAAACAAATAAAAAACAAAACAAAACAACCAAAAGAAAAAAAACCACCAAAGAAAGAAAGAAAGAAAGAAAGAAAGAAAGAAAGAAAATAACATCAAGATAGGCCCTTTCACTCATCCTCCATTAATATGCTCTTTATGGTACCTGAGACTCTAACAATATGGAAAGTAGAATTTATTCCTATCTTTCACCAACTATGGACATTTTAGCCATGCTCCTGATATGTCATGTCAGTTTTTTTTATAAGAGAATTGAAACACACCTTATTCAGCTATGAGAATTTAGTGAGAGGCAGTAGTCCACCCTTGTAAGCAGAAAATACACTTTGGGACCACACTGGTATTTGAAATAACAGAGACAGAATCTTAGATACATTATGCTTTTGCTCTGTCTACATAGCCAAATTTCAAGCTTTTTTCACATTCAGCAAGCATTTGTCACACATAGGGCTTATAACTTTTGCAGTCTGAGGTGCAATTGCCAAACTAGCACAACTTCTTTTTCCTTCTCAATTTCTCTGAAGGGAGGTTATTTCACACATACTGTTGATCTTGGGCACCACAACTTTTCTTTTTATATGAGCAAAGCAGTGAGTGATTCATATCCTAGTGGTCTGGATCGTGACTGCTTCAAAATTCACCATGCAACACAGAACAGAGCATGACTTAAAACATTTATTTCTAGAAGTTTTTATCTAATTGTTTTGGGCCACAGTTGACTGTGTGTAACCATGAGGAGTGTAACAGGGAATAAGGGGGATTATTGTGCAGGGTATAAAAACAAAAATACAATCTTAACAGATTTAGGGGATTCTTTCCATATTTATACTTCCATATACATTGTATTCAGAATTGCTGTGTTATTCTTATTTACTTCAGTACATGGGCACATCCTAGAATAGCTGCAAATGTGGCCCACCACATTTGTAGATGAAAATGTTATATTGCAATGGCAAAGGCTTGGATACCCCTGAGAAGGATAGGAGGTCTAGCTTATTAATAACAGTATTTCTAACATGTTACACATTTCTCAGAGCAGGTGCTTAATAAATATGGGACGGAGTATGGGTGAATGGATAGCCAATGCTTGATAATTAGAAGACAGGTTATTGAATATAAAAAAGAATATGGAATTAAAAACACAATTGTTTTTTAATTTAGCTCTTTAGCAGCCCCTACCACTTATGAGGCAGATATTATCCCATTTAACGGCTGGCTGAAGAGTTGTCACCTCAGAAAAGCTCACCATCATGAAGAGGCTAAGCTAAGATTCAAACCAGATCCACATTTGTGTCCTGAGCTTTATTCGCTATCCTAGTAACATCCCAGCAGCCTCAATCTATTCTACCTTGAACATATCTGCCTCCACTGGGCCTTCATGCTACAGTGTTATGCAGTTCCACAGTTTGATGATGCCCAGAGTTGAGCTTTTATAGAGTCCAAGCTGTTTTTATTTTCCAGAGACCTTTGGGCCCAAGGTTTGTGCAGGGGACTGGTGGCTACAATCCAGCATGACTTTCCTCTCCATCCTCTGTGATGAGCATCTATTCAATCGGACGGGTTCCTGAAAAAGTCAAGCCCATTTTCTGTTCCTCATTAGAAAGAAGATTTTCTTTTTTTTAAATTTTCTGCATCGGCATGGGTACCTGAGTCCTAGAACTAGGGAAGGACTCAACACAGCCATTATACTTGGCGCCAGACTTAAGACTGTGAAAGCACAAAAGGACAAGGTGCCATGGAAGAAGCAGGTTCTTTTGTCTTCAGTTTGGGTCTCACATTCTTCCTTATTATGTGAGCCAATGCATTTACCGCTTTGTTTGTGTTCCCATGAGTTGGGACTTGTCATTGGCAACCAGGGAGTGCTGACAAATACCCTTGCATTTATTCACCATCAGCACCCGCAGCATGCTCCTCGCATTTTCCTGTCTGGCAGTGCAGTGATGCTTGAGAATTGGAGATGGTGATCTGGAAGGGAGGTGCAGAGTTCAGAAGCAACAACAGGTATGATGTAGCTGCTCAAATGCACCAGTTTAATTCAATTATTAATCCTTCTTCTGTCTTAAAGGCACAGGCCACATCTTCCTGTCTTCTATGCTGTTTGTGGTACTTGGTGCGGACCCTCTCACACCCATGACGTGAATAACCAATTTTCACAAATGGCTCTTTCTTTCACTTGGGCATTTGTCTTGATTTCCTCATGCACTTTAACAGCACCTACTGTGGGCTTAGAGCTGCATGAGGGGGCTTCCCAGGGGTATCGTGTTCTTCTGGTTTCACCCTTCACGTCACAGAACAGGTAGGGCATCATGATCTGCCCCCCATCTTTGTCTTTCTTCTTTTGCAAAGTAGAGAGAGTGCCCCTCTAGTCACTCTGCAAACACGTCATCGGGATGTGATAAAAATACTTTGGATCTTTGTTTTAAAGTCTTGTTAAATTTTCTGTTTAAAAATGTTTTGTTCACATTGTGATAGGAGGTCTTTCAGCAATCAGTTCTGAGGAGCAGTCTTCCTCAGGCAGTCTGCATTCAAAGCAGTGAGGAGAGAGAGCTGGTTGCTAGGGGCAACACTAACTTCTAAGTGGGGATCTCTGCATGTGGATATAAAACCAATGCCCTGGGCCTCTGCAGGAGAGGGGTCCTATCACGGAAGAATAAATGAATTTCGAGTGATGGGCACACCTCCAAACTGTGCTGGTCACCCTTATTTGGAGACTAGTGAGCTGTCTCGGCCACTTGCATACGATATGAGACCATGACTCAAACACAGCTGGTAATTGCCTTTCCTGTGACAAGTGTGCTAGGAAGATACAAAGGGCCCAAGTCAAGACAGTCACTTCCCCCATAGACCCTATTCCATGCAGTGGACCTGATTAGTAAGAGTGTTGTACCATTGCTATTTGCTTTATGGTGAGCATGAAGTATGTATTCCATTTTTAAACTAGCACAAAATAAAACAAGCTCCCCCCCCCCACACTTGAGGTTACAGCTTTATGTATTTTAACACATATATGCATTTGGGTTGTCACTACTACAAGGACACGGTACAGTTTTGCCATCTCTCAGAACTCCCTGTATTATCCCCTTGCTATCTCTTTATATTTTCAAGAATGTCATACCAGTGACATCATAGCATCAGCTTTCAAAGCTCTTTCACATATCACAATGCCTTTGGGGTTTATCCATACTGTCATGTATATCCAAGCACGTTCTTTTTTAGTTGCTGCATAGTACTCTGTGGTTTCTGTGTACTGTTAATTGTTATTCCTGGGTTCTATATTTGCAATTTGTCCCCTATTCTGCCTTCAACTCACCCACCTTACATTTGTCCTCTGTTATGGACACTTAGAGGGTAGCACAAAATTGAGTTGCCCAAAGCACTTGAGCAAGGTGACCCTCTGCCTTCTTGTTTCTTCTCTCATACTGAAAAACAGAAAGCAGCCTGTAATTTTTGTGATCTATTCAATGCCAGCTCGCTGTGCGCGCTTTTGCTTCGTGATTTCGCCATTTCAAATGAGCCTAAGCACAGTGATCAAGAACATTTCTACCTTGTGGAGAAAATATGTGGGTTAGAGACGTTTGGTTTGGTCATGAATGATAGTGTTGTTGGCCCGGAGCTCAGTGTTAATGGTGTGTATAAAATAAGGTGTCTTTAAGCAGAAGCACAATAAAACATGGTTGTGTATTGATCAGTTCGTGGAAATGCTATGGCCGGAGCTTCGTTGAACCTAACTCTTTATTTCTCCTAGGAACAGTGCACTGATCAATATCTGCTTATTCACTCTGCAGTGACTCCACAGAACACCACGGTAAGAGCGATGAGAATCTGAGCCGAGGAGGTGACTCCATGGGTAAAGAGCTTGCTGCACCAACATGAGGACCTGAGTTCAAATCCCCAGCACCAACCCAGATATCATGGTCGGTGCCTACAACTCCTGTACTAGGAAGGCAGAGACAGGCAGATTCCAGGGTTTGCTGGCTAGCTAGTCAAGCAGGAATGGGGAGCTCCAAATTCAGTGAGAGATCTTGCTCAAGAAATAAGGCAAAAAAAAAAAAAAATTACCTGAGTTAGTTTGTAGCCCCCACATGGGCAAGCACTGAAGAATACCCCCACACCACGTCAATGCCATATTCACAAGCATGCATGGAAGGCTTTACCTTTAAGCTCTAGATTCCATGTCTGTCATGACCGATTTTCTAAAGGTTCCGGTATGGTGCTGGTAAGGCCCAGCCAGCATGTAAAACAGCTGTTTAGCTTATAAGGCTATTTTGCAGTGTTATTTCCACAATTCTTCGCCTTTCTTTCCAAGACAGATGGCTTTTAAATGCATGCAGATTACAGGCTCAGCTAAGATTGGCAAGTGGGTTGTGACTAACCCTGGTGCTACTAACCATAAGACTGGGTTCTTACCTAGGGGTCCATTGGAGAAGTATATGAGAGAGATTTTCAAGGGAGAAGTCTCGCACCCACTCTGACATGGCTGTTTGCCACAACATGGTTCTACTGAAATCTCTTGTCGTTCCAACGTTGGCCTCATCTCTTCCAATACCCATAATTGTGTCACAGTGACAGTTCTTCATATCCATACACTCCCTACAGTCAACATGGAAGCAAGAAGGGACCCCCACAATGGTAGCTCTTAGGTTCCTGTGGAACATGTTCTCTGCCCTGTGCACTAGTTTCTCCAGGTCAGTCCTCATAGGTCATGATGTCTAATTCAGTTGTTGGTAAAAAAGAAGTTCTAGAATCCCCAACCCCCAGGCAATGAATGATGATGCTATCTTCCTCATTCCTGCTATCTCTGGACCCAGGGAACAGTGGGAGTGGATTTTCCCATGGTCTGGCATGACAGTGGAGGCTCGTTCTAGTAGTTGGACAATCCCCCATAGTGAGAACTCTGAGGGTCAGCTGGACCCCAGGGTTGACGTAAGCCTAGGAATGAGGGGTGATACTGCCACTCAGCCCTGCTTCTCTCTAGGCTACCTAGATGATCTCTTCTGTGTAGAGAGAGCTGTGGGTTATCACCTAACTCTTCCTTTCTCTGCTCTCAGGAGGGAAGGCTTACTCTCTGGTTAGTGATCTAGAGAGGATGTGGGCATGCTCAGTGAAGATCCTATTGGTTTTGATAAGGTCATATAGATTCTAGCACCTAGGGTGCCTTCTCCTATCTGTGATATTGGTCACATCAGGGGTAACCCTTGGCCACCACTACCACGATGTACAAGTCTGCCAAGCTGGCTGTGTCTCAATGATGACTCAGTTACATCCACCGTCTTAGCCTGGGCTAGAGCTACAAAGGTAGCTTCCTATTGGTTGCCTTTGTAGTTATCCCTGTTTCCTTTGGATGTGAAAGGAGAGGGACTTATACTGACTTGGCAGTCCCTTGAGGGAGACAGAGAGCCCAGGCCTCTTCCACAGTCAGCCCCACCCTTCTTTTCTATACTTGGTTCCCAATACGCGAATTACAGGTAGTGTCTCATCTGAACCTGCAGTATGCTCTTGGATTTGGAGAGGGTAGGTTATCACTGCTAATGGAGAACTTTGTGATGCTCTCCCTGGTGATGTCTGTGGAAGCCACTGAAAGGAGAAGAGGGTGGCTCTGGTTTAAAAGTCCTGGTGTGGTGTGTGTAGTGCCATGGTCTCAGAGCTTCAGTTACCTCCCTGGTAGAAGGGGAAGTCTGCCATCTACGCCTCTAAATGATGCTGTGAGTTGCTGTGAGGACCTGTGAGATGGGCAGGGAGCCTGGGTCACTGAAGGCACGGGAAAATGGAAGAGAAAACTTGAACAAAAATTCAAGTTTTCTTCGAGTCGGGGTCCAGGTGCTTCAAGGGTTAGAGAACAGAAGACTCTAGAAAGTGCGTTTTAAATCTTGGATCCAACTTGCTAAATACAAGGTCCCTGTCCTCACAGAGTCAGCTCCCAGCTGCTTCTGGGCATAGGGAGACAACAGAGTGAGAGAAAGACAGGAGACAGAGGTAGGGAAGGCTGAAGTCTCACTTGCACCTGCTCAAGCACACATACACACACCACACACACACCCAACACACACCCACACACCACACATACACACACATACAAACACATACCACACACTGCACACATATATACACATACTACACACACATGTACACACATAACACCCACACATACACACACATGCACACACATACCACACACACACACACACCATACACATACACACCACACACACCACACAACACACATACACACCACACACACACATACACACACATACCACACACACACATACACACACACACCATACACATACACACACATACCACACACATACACACACATACTACACACACACATGCACACACATACCATACACACACACACATGCACACACATACTACACACACACATGCACACACATACCATACACACACACATGCACACACATACACACACACACCATACACACCACACACACCACACAACACAACACACATACACACCACACACACACACCACACACACACAGAGGCACACACATACACACACATGCACACACATACCACACACACACATACACACACACCATACACATACACACCACACACACCACACAACACATACATACACACACACACACACACACACACACACATACCGCACACACACACACACCACACACACACAGAGGCACACACATACACACACATGCACACACATACCACACACACACATACACACACACCATACACATACACACCACACACACCACACAACACATACATACACACACACACACACACACACACACATACCGCACACACACACACACACACACACACACACACACACACAGATGTTTGAAATCACAGCATTCGTTCACCTTGCACAGAGATGCCCATGGCTCTGATGGGAAGGCTGCCAGTCTCCACACGACTTCTGAACCCTGCCATTCGTCCACCATTGGTTCATTTCTCAGCTCTCACCAGCTCCTGGTGACCCAGAGGCCTGGTAGTTCTGTGGAAACTTGAACATCATTTCTCTAGAGATGAACAACAATTGAAAAACCACCACTCCTTTTGGGGGTCTCTGTTTTCCTCTTTGTCTTGACTACCCACCATGATTTATCTTGTCCACGGTGTTTCTGCTTTCCGGTGTCACTCTCAGGAAGTTCTTGCCCAAGCTAATTTACACCCTGCTCTCTATCACACCTTACAGCTTCTACTCCCCGGGAGTGTGTGCTCACATGTATGTGTATGTACACGCAGACTTTGCTCACATCAAACAAACTTGTTAGATAAAAACCGAGGCTCGCACTAATGATAAATTAGGGGACAATTATTCCCTTTATAAAAGGATTCCTGATAAGGTTCCCCTAGTGCGTTTATAATGCAATTCAATTTACACTATATTCAGCAGCGAAGGGAGGCTCTCTCTGCATAAACAAGAGCCTGTGTAGGCAGGGCTCTAAGCACCATGGAAAGAATTAGAGATACCAGAGACATTTTTTATTGCTGGTAACAATGAGTTATCCCAGTGCCCCGGAACAAAGGCCACCCCATGACAGTTTTTTCAGCCTGGGGAACACTAGGAGGGCAAGCCAAGCTAGAGAGGAAGCAGCTCTCTGCTTATGGGAGCACTCAAAGCAGCTAGGAGCCAGGAATGTTGGCTTTGGTTCCGGCATAGGAGAGACAAGGAAGATAGTGTGCCTGGGTTCCCCTGAGATCATTAGTCTCAGGACTCCTAAGTTGAGGCAGTGGGGGAGTCACAGTCAGGATAGGATTCTACATAGCTCGAGGGCTCTATACCTACCGCTTTGTAGACATCTATTTTTCTCATTGCCCTGGTATCTTGCTGAAGCCTCGGTGTCTTGGGCTAAGACTAGCATCATTCTAAAATGATTTCGCTCTCAGGATTTTGCTGACCACAGAAGCAGATAAGAGTCTTCTCTTGTTTTCCCAGAAAGTGAGCACTCTGGTCTCCTCCCGCAATGGCTCTCTGAAGTTCAGGAGTTTCACCACCAGTACAATCAGGCAGATTCCAGGTTCCAGATGGGAGAACATCTCCTGGATCTGGAGCCACCTAAAGTAGGAGCCAGGAATGGAAGTTTGGTCCTCTACAAGACCAGCAAGCATTCTTAACTGCTGAACCACTTCTTCAGCCACCTAAACTGTGAGTTTTTTCTACGCTGTGTTCAGGTACAGACTTTGTCACCCCTAGATCATCACACCTACTGACATGCTGAGGCCCAGAGTAAAAAATTCTGTGCCCACTCCAGAGTTCTCTGCACCTCTGTCTCGTTGCTCCCATTTCAACCTCCATCTTGTATCAAGGATCCTGAGGAGGCTGTGAAGCTCACTCGGGTTCGGGGAGGCCTGCCTCTACACCGCCTAAGGAATCTTCGGTGTTACCATCAAGTTAGTTGGGGCAGAAAGAGAGCCTGGAGCTTTCTTAACTAATCTGTGGTACTTGAGTAATTTATTTAAGTTGGTGTTATCAAGTCTCAGCAGTGCCTGCCTATGCTGGGAAATAAATTAAATGCTGCCGAGAGATGCTTGGGTCATCTGTGTGGTTGCTGGGTTCATAAGGCGAAAGTTTAAGGCTCTCTCTCTCTCTCTCTCTCTCTCTCTCTCTCTCTCTCTCTCTCTCTCTCTCTCTTTCTCTCTCTCTCTCTCTTCTTGAAAATTGGAAATTAGGCATCAGTAAGACAGTAGACCAAAGAACTGCCATGAAGAAAGCTGTGTGGTGATGGCGGTGATGGTGGTAGTGGCAGTGGTGGCAATGGTGGCAGTGGTGACAGTGGTGGTGGTGGTGGTGGTGATGATGGTGGTGGTGGTGGTGGTGGTGACAGTGGTGGTGGTGGTGGTGGTTGTGGTGATGGTGGTGGTGGTGGTGGTGGTGGTAGTGATGGTGGTGGTGGCAGTGGTGACAGTGGTGGTGGTGGTGGTGGTGGTGGTAGTGATGGTGGTGGTGGCAGTGGTGGCAGTGGTGGTGGTGGTGGTGGTGATGATAGTGATAATGATTGGTCATGGTGGCCCATAATGATGGTGGCTTGTCTTCAGGGTAAGGGCTGGATAAGGAGAGGCTGCTGGTCTAAGAGTGGGGAGCCCCCAACCATTGTTTCCATGTAACGGCAATCCAAATGTCTCTAGAGAAGAACAGGAGACTTTGACCCATGTATAGAGGGTGTGAAGGGTTTTTGCCTCCTACAAAGGGTTAAGTGTCATGGAAGGTCCTATTGTGGCCCAGCTTGCCACTAGTCTGCACGCAGCAGTGGCCTCAGATTTAGTAGGACTCCTTTGGAGTTTGGTTCTCTCACAAGGGTAAGATTTCTCCACTGGGCACAGATGGAAGTCAACATTGTTTCAACTGCTATGAAGGCCAGAGGAAGAGAAACTTTTAGATTGAGAAAAATATTCTAGTCTGTATCAATCTTTATGTGAAATCAGTAATAAAACATAATTTTGAGATGAATGTGTATGTGTATGTGTGAAAGGAACAGGAAGACACAAGTACTTGGGATGCATGGGACTGCCTCCATTGGACAAGATCATTCTAACACGTCCCATCTGCCCATTGGCTCTCCTTGGCCTACCTTGGCTGTAGCACTTAGGCTTGGAATAGCCTCTTGTTTACTCATCTGTCTATGCGTCTGCCGAGGGGCTCTGTATCCAAGGAAGGAGGCAGTTGTGCCACTAATGGGTTGTAGGGATGTAGGATTAGAATCCAGCCTCTGTCATTTCCTTGTTCATGTCCTGGAAAGAGCCAACCTGAGGCACCAAATACCTGTTCCAAATAGGCCTCAGCCTTTTGAACCCCTCTCACCCCTACCTTCTGCTCATCTATACTGACAAACACTTTCAGAAGGACCGGGACAGGGATCTATCTTTCCTTGTGGCAGTACTGCCTTCAGGGGCCGGTGGATGGGTGGACCGGAACCCCAAACACTGGACAGAACCACCCTGAGAAGCCCCAGCTTGTAGTTGGATGGCCTTTCCACCAGGTGGCAGGCTTGCTCTACATAGATGCATTGTTTGGAGTACTTACAGCAATGGCCAGAGGGGTCTGTGGATGCCAAATCAGCCTGAGGTCCCGGGATTGTTCATCTCAGCATGTGTGTGGCTTCAGAGGCAGGGTCCAGACCTCTCAAATTGTTGTTGGATTCCTGCTGGCTTCTGCTTTCTGGGAGACTTTGTTATCAAAGTGCCTAGATGCAGATGGTGGCAGCTGTTTGAACAGAGCGCCCCCTGGAGCAAGGACTGCTGATTTGACCAGAGTGAGATCTGATATCTTTGGTAACCTTCTCTGCACTCTGGCTCCTAGATAGCTCCTAGCTGCTGGCTCTGGTTTAGGGCATGGAGCATGCCTGTTTATTCTGGTGGTTCCTTCTTCCCACTCACTAACCAGAATTTCACCTACAGCAGACGCCTGAGCACCTCATCTACCTTCTTAGGGCATGTAAATAGTATCCTTTCTCCAGCACCCTGGGTTCTCTCTGAGGGACCCCTAGAAACAGAACACTAGTACCTAGGAGCATCTCTTCATCAAAAAAGAGATCCAAGTCCTGGTCAGTTGCATGCCAAAGAGAGAGGGCCAGGAGTAGCTGCAGAAGTAAGGGAAGCCTGTAAGCTCTGGCCTGGATCACTGGGAAGTGAAGGGGAGGTATCAGGTCCCTTAGGGAGGCAGAGGCATACTGCACTGACCTCTTTGTCTCCAGCAGTTCCAGAGGCCTCCATTCCTGAGACAGGGTTCAGAGCCCCCTGCTCCACTGGCTGCTAAGCCTGCACTGCCTTAGAGATGATGACTTCTGCAGCACTTTCTTCTCAACCAAGAGGCCAGGAAGGCCATCATCCCCTGCCCTGTCACTCCCTGGCCTGACCTGTCTCCCAGCCCCACCCCTGTCCCATCTTCACTCCTCCCACTGGTGCCTATTTTCTGCATCAGTGGCTGGGCACCCTCCCACTGAGATTAGGAGAGTCTCACCATCCTGGTTGGGAGTCACAACAGGGCGTGATGCTTCTGTTGTCTCTGGGAGTCTGAACTACAGCTTAGAGACAGAAGTAGGGAAGCAGTGAGAAGAGAAGGAAGGGTGAGGAAGGAGAGTAGGAAGACAAGAGAGTGGGGAGGGAGAGGAGAGGAAGGTAGTGGAGGTGGCTATGGGGTGGGGTGAGACACATATCTAAATATGTCTTCCCTACTGGGATGGAAGACAGGAAGGGTAGGTCTGGGGAAGCCACAGTGTGTGTGTGTCGGTGTTGGGTGTTGAGTAGACGGCAGAGGGGGTTGGCTTGGAAGGAGAAAACAAATAGAATAAAAATGACAACAACCCCCCCCCCCCAGCAAAGAGAGCTGAGGTGAGTTGCAAACTGAAGACAGAACAAAAGGATGCAGAAGTGAGAACATCTGAAACACAGGAAGGGATGGGTACCCAAGCTTAGAACCCTCAGCATGGGGGTGAGCCTTTCACACAGGCGGGGATGCTCCTCTGCCCTCTGATGGAGTCTCTTGCCTAGCCTGGGCTCCTGAGAAGGGGTGGCCTCCTGAAGGACTGGCTCTGTGCCTGTCCACTGCCTAGTCCACTCATGCTCAGATGAGGAGAGGCTGAAATCTTCAGTCCTCACACTTGTCCCCCCAAATTGGATCTAACCGCCTCTCTCCCTTCCTCTCTCCCTCCTAGTTTCCTTAGTAACTGACAGTTCCCCAGTGAATGCCAGACCCTGGGTGACAGACCCCTGTCACAGTCTCTCTCCTGACTGCCCCTCCCCAACCCACACAGACTCACAGACTTGGGTGAGGGTATGAGGATGCCGGGGTAGGCTGGGGGGGGTATTTAATACATGGGGGGTGGGGGTCATTAAAACCATGTATCACCCCACGGAGAGGAAGCTTCAATTATTCCATATGAGGCCATGGCATGCCAGAGGAGGTGGTTACTCAGGGGCACAGGGAGGAGACTAAGCCCTGTCTTCTTCCTTTTCCTGAATCCATCTTAAGTGAGCGAGGTGTGAGGTGGGTCTGTGGAAATGAGGGGGTACTTGTATGTGGTGGGGGAGGGAAGCGGAGGGTGAAACCTGATTGTGTTCATTAAGGCAACACAAAACTGGGAGCCGTAATAATAATTAAATTAATTATAAAAGCAATTTGCTTTTGAAAATTTGATTTGACAGCTTACTAGTGGCCGCACTGATCCGGCAGCTCTGGCTTAAAAATAGTCAGAACAACAACAACAACGCAAACCAACCAGAAGCAGCAGCAGCTAATTTTAATTAGATGCCGGGTTGGTAAACAGAATTCAGAACCACCCTTTCACTTCATTGGGGCTGACTTGGGTTTAAGGGATGTCAGGATTGGTTTGGGGGAAGGCAGGGAAAGAGTGGTGGTTTTCTTTCTTCTGAGAGCAGCCACAGGCTCTGGAGGCCCAGGCCCAGATGTCCAGGGTGGGCTCCCTTCCTTCCCGCTGCCTGTCTGATCTGCTCAGAGACCCTTTCTGGGGTTTGTCCTGTGTGACCTTGGCAGAGACTGCTCGGTTTCTAGGCTTGCTGCATTTCAGCTGTGTTGTTCCATATGCATGCATGAGTGCTTACATGCATGCAAGTGGTGTGTGTGTGTGTGTGTGTGTGTGTGTGAGAGAGAGAGAGAGAGAGAGAGAGAGAGAGAGAGAGAGAGAGAGAGAATTATATGTATATTACTTATTTAGTATATGAGCTGCACCGACTAAAATACTTCCAGGGAGGGGAAGTGGGTCAGGCTGCAGAACTGGCCACACTCTCTAGAAAACTCTACCGTGGCAGAAGCAGAAGTTTTAGTGAAGATGACAGAGGCTGAATCTGGCAGGCAAGGTTGCTGTCTCCCTAGAGCCTCAGGAGTCTAGGCACCCTGGGCCCCTTCTCTCCCAGGATAAGCATGCGTGTCTGGCTCACCTGCCTGCTGTCAGTCTCTCCCACCCACTCCCTAGGATGTGCAGGGATTTGATTCATCCCCAGTCCCACTGCCTGGCACAGAGCCCAGCATATAATGGGCATCCAGTAAGTGTCAGCTGAATGGAACAAAACCTCAGCCACTGGCACCCTCTGACCACCTCTTCCAGCTTACACTTGATTACCTGCCCCTCCCCCCCACGCTCCCCCCCCACACTCCTGCCTCCCACTGCTTCTAGTCTTTTCTGATGAAGCCTCTCTCTCCAAGGTCACCCTTGTTCCCTTGCTTCCACTCCAGGCTCCTCCCTTCCCTCCTCCCCTTCTGGCTTCCCCACAACTCTGGCTGGCACAGTTGGCCATCCCTCAGTGCAGCTGCTTGTGGGGTAGGAGCATAGCCCTTCCTTGTCCTTGGTGATCATACAGGGACTTTAGTCTTCTTTGGAGTATAGGGTTACCTTTACACAGATGCCATCTTTGGGGTATAGGGTTATCTTCACACAGATGCCATCTTTGGGGTATAGGGTTATCTTCACACAGATGCAATCAAGATTCAGCCATGACCTTTGTTTGCTTCAGGGGTTTTTGTGGCATCCAGTTTCTGGATGGGTAAATTCAGCTAGGGTGGATATTTTTTGGCTCCTGTTTTTCAGACAGCAGAGTTCGGTGCACAAAAAGGTTCTTCATGGCCCTTGCCTAAAACCTTCCTGCTCCTTCCCTACATCCCATTTTCTTTCCTGTCTCTTCTTCTCTCCCAGGTTTCCATTCTTCCGTTCTCCCTCTGACCTTCCAAATTAGAATCTTTTAGCAAAGCCCTATGGTATTTGACCTTAGTAATTCCTCTCTTCCCTGCTCCCCGTCCCTCTCTTCTCTGCTGTCCTCCTCAGCTAAATAATTTGTCCTTACCCTCAAGGGCCTGCTCTTATCATTCTGCCAACACTGACATCCATGTTAAGCCCACAGAGACACTCTTCTTGGTGACCATAGACTATGGAGTTCTAGGTATAGGGTTCTGGGTGCTGGCCTGTTAGCTCTTCACTGGGTCTAAGGTACAGATCCTGGTATGCAGCCATATTCCAAAAGGTATAGAGCAGGGGACAGTGTTTTAATGGCACCAAGGAAGCCTGGCCTATTTGCAGTGGAGAACATTCAAGGGAAGGCCAGCAAGCGTGCCGTAGAGGAAGGAGAATAGGTAGAAGTTAGGACTGCTCATGTGAAAGTGAGTGTGGCTGGTAAAAAGAAGTTGGGTATCAAGAAAGGCAGTCCTGGCTTTTATTTCTACCTAGTGTGACCTTGGGCTACTATTTGTCTCCTATAAACAGAGGCATTGTATCCTTCTAACACAATTAAATTTGGTTTTGCAGTGGAATATCTTGTTTTCTCCATCAATGATGATTAAAAGTTTTGCTAGGTATAGTAGTCTGGCCTGACATCTGTGGTCTTTTAGGATCTGCAAGCTATCTGCCCAAGCTTTTCTGGCTTTTTGAGTCTCTGCTGAAAAGTTGGGTATAATTTTGCCTTTATATGTTTCTTGGCCTTTCCCCCTTGCAGCACTTGATATTCTTTCTTTGTTCTGATTATTATGTGGTGGGAGGATTTTTTTTTCAGGTCCATTCTATTTGATGTTCTGTAAGCTTCTTGTGTGTTTATAGGCATTTCTCTCTCTCTTGAGTTTGGAGAAGTTTTCTTCCATGATTTCGTTGAGAATAGTTTTTGGGCCTTGGAGCTGAGACTTTTCAACTTCTTCTATTCCTATTATTCTTAGGTTTGGTTGTTTCATGACATCCCAGGTTTCTTGGCTATTTTGTATCAAAATTTTTTAGAGTTAACATTTTTCTTTGACTGATGTATCAATTTCTTCAATCCTACATTCTATGCCTGAGATTCTCTCCTCCATCTCTTGGATTCTGTTGCTGATGCTGCATCTGTTTCTCCTGTTCTCTTCCCTAGATTTTTCATGTCCAGGAGTCCCTCAGCTTGTATGTTATTTATTGCTTCTGTTTCTACTTTCAGGCATAGAACAGTTTTATTCAATTCCTCCACCTGTTTAATTGTATTTTCCTGCATTTCTTTAAGGGATTTTATTTATTTCCTCTTTAAAGGTCTCTATGATCTTTATAAGATTGATTTAAGGTTATCTTCTTGTGCTTCTTTGGCAGTGTTAGGATATGCAGGGCTTGCTATAGTAGGATAGCTGGGGTTTGGTGGTGCCACATTGCCACGGCTCTTTTTGGTTGTGCTTTTACCATTGTCTTTAGCCATCTGGTTGTTCCTGGTGGTCTGGATGTTTTTGATGCTGACAGGACTCCTTGGAAAGGCAGTAGAGCCTTGGGCAATGGAGCTCAGGGAACAGCATGCTGCTCACCTCTGCTGGCTGTGACCCAGGTGGACCCAGCAGACAGGGGATAGTTGGGATGAGGTGTCCCAGGATCCCCAAGGCCTGAATATTCTTGGGGCCCAGCAGGCCTCCTCAGGAGGGAAAGAACTTTAGAAGAGCCTCAGTCACTGGACAGTGGCAGTGCACATCTTTAAACCAGCACTCAGGAGGCAGAGGCAGGTGGATGTCTGTGAGGCCAATCTGGAGTATAGAGGGAGTTCCAAGACAGGTAGAGAAACCCTGTCTTAAAATCAATACAAAACATCCAAACCAAACCAAAACCCAAACCAAAAGAGCTCCTTCCATGGGCCTGAGCCTAGAACTAGGTCTTTTTGCTCCAGCAAATCACCAGAAACCAAGTCACCCAAGAACTGTCTCCTCACCTCTCTGGGAAGATGGGAAAAACCACGGGGAGGGCTGGGCCTTTGCCATTGGATAGGAGGATCCCTGACAACTAGCAAAAGGCTGAAGGCAGAGGAGAATTCTGGGGCAGTCCAAATCACCCCTGCTGATCTGAGCCAGGAGACCTGCAGCAGCCTCTTGGCTGCAGGAGTGTTATCAGTGGGTCCTCGCACAGGGGGAGCCGAAGCTCGGGGTTAATCCACAATTAATTTCATCTTTGTTTGGAATTCATAAAATCATTAGATTTTTCTAAAGACACTGACCTGCCCTTTGATGCTTAAATGTGATGGGGATTAAATGGGCTGCTCTGTATCCTCTGGGCAAGTCCCTGAAGTCTTACCACACCTCGCTGCAGGCAGAGCATGCTGCTGCTAAAAACTACTTCAGTCAGTGCCCTGTGAGGAGAGATGAAAGTAGTTCTCTGAGCTTGTCACTGTGTCTCCTGTGCCTGAGGTAGAGCCTGGTGCGCACAGTAGGTGCTTGTCACCTGTTTGCTGACTGGAAACAAAGTGTGATGTCAAGTCACCAGACAGGCAGAACCTTGGTCTTGGATCAGACATAGACTAACTGTGTCAAGAGTTCAGTTGCCTCACCCTATAACATGAGGTCAGTAAGATTCCAGGAGATAGAAGGGTGAACAGGAAGCAGAGGGGGTTGTTTCAGCACTGGGCAGTGTGTGTGTGTGCGCTCGTGTGCGTGTGTGTAAACATTGAGTTTGATTTTCACGTGGGCAACTCAAACAAACAAACAAACAAACAAACAAAAAACCAAAAGCCAACAACCTAAATCACGACAAAAAATTGAAAATAAATAAATAAAAGGAAAAGCAAACAGAAAAGAAAAATTCTGAACAGCGCTGCTTTGTAGGGTTGCCGTGAACGCAAAGAATAGAACGGATCGGAATTTCTCAGGAATTTCTTTTCATCTGGTATCAATTCTAACTCATTCCCATTCCCCCTTTCTCCCTTTTCTCTACCTTCTTTCCTTCTATCTCACATTTCCTTCCTCCCTCCCTTCGTTTCTCCCTTCCTCTCTTCCTTCCTTTTCCCCCCAGGGTCTTGGTGTACAGTCCAAGCTGGCCTTAGATTCACAGTCCTCTGGGCTCTTCTTCCTAACCTCTCACAGGATTATTACTAACGGGCCCCATTGGCCTTGAGTTTTATTAACCATCTTAGAAGGGTCCCCACCCCGCCATGGCATTTTCTCCTGGGCATTACACTAGTGTGTGCATGAAGCTGTGGGAAGGCTGACAGCCGTCCCCTCTACCTCCTGCAAACACTTCCTTGTTCCTTGTTGTGGTGTGGATGTGAATGTTCTCCTCTGTCCCTCCAGGCTCATGTTTGATCAGTGACAACGTGAACATTCCCCAGGGGGTGCTGCTCGGGATGTTGTCAACCTTTTGGACCCAGGGCCTTGCTGGTAGATACTGAGCTACAGGGGAAGGGTTAGATCAATGGTTCTATATTTTCTTAATGCTGTGGTCCTTAAATACAATTCCTTATGTTATGGTAACCCCCAACCACGAAATTGTTATCATTGCTACTTATGCTAGTTATGAATCATAGATATCTGATACTCAGGATATCTGATAAGCAACCCCAGTGGAAGGGTCATCCAACACCCTTCAGTGAGAACCCATACAGTGAGAACCTCTGGGTTAGCGGCTTATAGTCACAGTGTTCCTGGTCCTCTGAGATGTGAGAGCCACACTGTGAGTTACTACTACATGAAGGTTGTCATGCCTTCTTCATGGTGAAAACATGAGCTAAAGTCAATCACTCTTTCCCCTAAGTTATCTCTTGTCAGGCTTTTGGCCATCCTCCACAAGAAAAGGAGTTCCTCTACACATACTTTTTGTGCCCCATGTCTTGCCTTGTCATGACTTCCTGTGCTTTCCCGGGTCCCCCTAAGACTCCCTTCCACCTGTGGAGCTTCTTGTTCTACAGATCTCGGATTTTCTTATCTTTTAATTATTGGGTCTTGGGAATCCTAGTTGGTCCTGGTCATTCCAAGGAACCTTCCAGCAGGGTGAGACATCTCCTTCCCAAGTCACTTAGAAAACATAATAGAGGAATCAGCATGATTGAGCAACCGCTATGTGCACCTACTGTGTACTAAGGAGCAGACCTATAGTCTCTGCTTGTAATCACTACCTGGTTCAACATCTTAGGTGTGCCCTGAAGAGAGAGATCTCAGGAGTCTAGATAAAGACCTCAAGGCTGCTCAGCAAGGATTGTCAGAGCCGAGGAGGGTAGCCAGAAAGGCATGATACATCCCTGAGCCCGGAGGTCTGCTTTTTTGCAGACTGGCTTGCCAGGCGCTGGTTCTTCCAGCCCTGGCTATCTTGCTCCGGCAGCCCCGTCTTCCTGAACTGTGCATGACTCTGGAAGGAGAGAAGCCGAAATCTCTTATAATTACCCAAATCATGGCTCCTAAATGGCTCCTGATTACAGCAAAAAAGCTCCTTTCTGCAGTCAGCCAAGGCCCTTCTGAATAGAGCTCTAGCCACTTTGTATGGGTGTTCCCCAGCCCCCTCCTTTTTTTTCTTTTAAAGTGAAGGAGATGGCTTATCGACATGCAAAGTAGGTCAGAACCTTAGCAGAGATCCTTTCAACCACTTGGCTGTTTTGAAGTCCTGCTAGGAAAACTCCTTTAGTTTCTCTTGCCTGTACCTCTTCCCTCCTGCCCCTGTCCCTTTTCCAGAGGTTCAGGACATCAAATGGGTTTTAACTGGTGGGGACAGACAAAGAGTTGCACACAATAAAAGCTCCATTATAAATAATGCTCAGCTAGCCCATCTGGGCCAGACTGTGGCATATAGGCAGCATCTTCAGCCCTTTATTTCATGGCTCCAAACCACCTGTAAGACTGCACTGGCTGAATGGGCTTGCACTATGAGAAGCGGTGACCCTGGTCTCACTAGCCCAGCTGAAGGATTTCACCTACATCTGGGAACCAGCAGCCTGGTATGCATCAGACATTCAAACTTACAGAAGGATTTACTCCACTGGAAAGAGACCCTGCTGGAGTGTTCTGGATCAGTGCCTCATGGTTTGCTTCCTTGGGGGGTGTTTGTTTCTTTTTGCTTCATTAGCACCCCAGTTCCAACACCACTGACCATGGGCAGAACCAGCAGGAGCTGTTTCCACACTGACTGGATGCTTGACAGCAGGACTATGTGGGTGAGGCCAGACGTGTGGGTGAATAGCTGGGTGAGTTGCCATTTCTGACCTTGCAGTTGAGCCAGGAAACTGCTGGTGTCCAAGGCTGTAGAGTCTCATGGTGAAAAGGACCATGGAACAAGGACCCAAGACTGAGAATTCTGCTGAGCTTTTTTTTTCCAACTGAGTGTTTATAGGTTAAAAAACAAAACAAAACAAAACTGGTGTGTGTGTGTGTGTGTGTGTGTGTGTGTGTGTGTGTGTGTGTTCACTATAGGAGAAACTTGTGAGCAGGGTGAATTTACTCTGTATATGGTGAGGATATTATCTAGGGAGAAGAGGATATGACCGGTGTGGTGGCATATTCCTGTGATCCCAACATTCAAGAGGAGAATGGGGATCTACACTTAGCATTACAATACACAGCAAAAGACCAAACCTCAACAATTCCCCATTTTAGCCCAATAAAAGGCTCCTTTTCTCTCGGGTATATGTTGAATACAGTTATAACAATTATGAAGATTATAAAGTATGATATACATTTATCATGTCTAGTCTATTATCGGCAGCATGGTGGGGCAGACTCATGTCCTATTCTTCTGGAGAAACACTTGCTACTAAAGCCTGAATCAGACACTGTTTGGTCTTTCTTCAGAGCCTTGTGGGGGCTTCATCCCACTTCTGGGCTCGTACTTGCTATTCCAATACACAGCAAAACACCAGACCTTAGCACCTAATGCGTGGGCTCTGCCTACGGGCGGACTGCACTTGGCCCGTCTGGAAGAAGCTGGGACATGTTGGAAAGGAAGTTGAACTGGAGTCTCTTTTTGTTATAAGAGAAGGAAGAGAAAGAACTCAGATCTAGGCCCACTGCTGGCCTCGGGCTTTTGGAGTGATAATAATGCATCTCTAGCTATTTGCCTCCCCCAGGACTTTGGGACTCTGGGAACCAGGAAAGCCCCTAGCTAGTGCCTGTCTCTCTCGAGATGCTCAAATGCACGCCTACCAGCAGCCATCCTTCTCTTCATTTCCCACCCTTCGGGGTGTCCGGCTTCCATCCATCCTGCGGGGGTCCCTCTAATGACTGTGAGATGAGACAGTGCACACAGCTGAGAAGCCAGCAGTGTGGGCAGGTCTGAAGACGCTGGATTTCTCACCTCTTCTGCTTTTGCTCCCTCTCTTGGCACCACCTCCCTCCACCCCTCTTCTCACCCCTTTGCAGAGGAGAGCCACAGTGCATGTGTGAAGATTGCTTGCCGGCTGGAACTTCCTCTTTACTGAACACAGAACAACAGCTTGTCTCTCTGCATCCGGCTGCGGCCCCTCCTGTTTCTGGGGTCCTGATTCCTTTGTCCTCTCTTTTCTCGACCCTTCCTTGAATGAGCATGTTTCTCCAGCCCACTGGGTAGAGAAACTGGCTGCACTGGTATGCTTGGTCTACCATAACCATGATGAGACAGAGGAATGGGTGTGGGGCTGAGAACACCCCAGTGTTACCCAGGGGGTGCTGTTTATCCCTATATAAAGGAACCTAGTCTCTAAACAATGACACTAGCTTTTGCTTTCAGAAGTTCAAAGACTTCAACCTATACTCACTAAGTGTACATGAGGTTCTGAGTGAATCCCTGCACATGGGCAGGAGAGAAGAAGAACCAATAGTGTTTCCTCTTAGATTCCATCTTTCCTTTCAGACCTTTCTGCTAAAGAACTCCAGGCCAGGCTTCTCAGGAGTCCAGCGCCACAGACCCACAGATGGGTGGGCTTCCGATTTCCTCCTAGGGACTGAGTGGGGTGAGTGCCTGGTATAAATTGCTTCTTCCTTTATACTGAGAGCAAAAGAAGAAAGAAAATGAAACACATTTGCCACCTCCTTCTTAGCTCAGGTCCCAGGTGAGCCAGGCAGCCTGCAGTTCCTTTTGTGTGGCTGGCTGGCAGCCTGTGCAACGTCTCCATGGTGATGCCTTGAGATCTGAGCTTGGGACCAGCCTCCCTCCACTGCCGCCTCTCTGGGTTGCTAGCATCAGGGCTGTGTGGCCAAGAGGTGCTCTGATGGATCAAGGGAGGTCTGGGTTGGGCTGAGCTGGGGCCACCACTGTCTTCTGGCTCATCTGCTTCTTTAAGGCTAGCAGTAGCTGTGGGATGTGGGATCAAACCTAGCAGTTAATCCACAGTGTGGCATTTGAGATTGTCTAGAAGATAGGTCAATTTCACTACCCAGGATCCTCTGCTGTGATCCCTACTGAAGCCTGGCTGGACCTCCTCACTCCTCTATTCTGAAATGGTGTTCTCTCCTATCTTCATTGTTCCAAATGTACCTCTTCCCTGGTAACTTAAATTTCCTGGCTATTTCTAGGAGTTGGTTCCAGAGCCACGGACTTTAGGTAGTCGTCCTTCTTCTGAATCCATACAGCACCTGGTGCCTCTCTGGGGGAGCATATGATGCTTTTGTACTGCTAAGTCGTTTTATGTTTCCAGGTCAATGATAGTGGGCAAAGCCTGAGCTAATGGCTTGGGACCTGAATCATGGCCCTGGGACTTGCTGATGCGCTCCAGAGGACTAGCAATGTTTGCCAGTTGTTTTTGCAGGGCTAATAGCCTGGGAGATGCTGACTCTTCCCTTGCAAGATGGGGCATTGCTACTGCTTTCTGGACTTAAGGTCAAGTACACGATTGTCAGTGAGTTTGACAATGCTGGCATGGATCTTGTGCACACCAGGGATGTCTGCAGGTCCTGTCCTTTCCCCTGCTTGACCCCCTCCTCCTGTCTTAGTCAGGGTTTCTATTCCTGCACAAAACATCATGACCAAGAAGCAAGTTGGGGAGGAAAGGGTTTATTCAGCTCACAGTTCCACATTGCTGTTCATCACCAAAGGAAGTCAGGACTGGAACTCAAGCAGGTCAGGAAGCAGGAACTGGTGCAGAGGCCATGGAGGGATGTCACTTACTGGCTTGCTTCCCCTGGCTTGCTCAGCCTGCTTTCTTATAGAACCCAGGTCTACCAGCCCAGGGATGGCACCACCCACAATGGGCTGGGCCCTCCCCCCTTGATCACTAGTTGAGAAAATGCCTTACAGATGGATCTCATGGAGGTATTTCCTCACCTGAGGCTCCTTTCTCTGTGATAACTCCAGCTTGTGTCAAGTTGACACAAACCCAGCCAGTACACCCCCCATGCCTATAGTTGAGTTATTAATTGGTCTTTAGTATCACATTTCCCCGCTGCATTCCTTTGCCTGTACACACACTTAGCAGTTAGCATCCCATGATAATTTACTGTCTCTCTTGAGGCAAGTTACAAGGAGTGGCTTTTGTTCACGGTGTCTATCTGCTGTGCATTGTACAGAATCTACCCATCTTGGGGTGGGTGGGTACCAGAAGTATTTATGCACTGACCATTCGAACGTGGAGAGAACCCTCCCACTACTGAATCAAATGCTCCCGAAATGCTAAGACTGATCGTTTGTACATCCTTGGATTGATTTGGGGGTCCCGTGTTTTGTGGGTTCTCCACAAGTGCCAGGCTAGAAGACGGTCGTGGTTGGATGCTGTTTCTTATGGGAAGAAATGGCCATGGGAAATTCTCCCAGGAATTTACAGACCCAGGAGAGGGCTCCTGTGGAAATCGGCATGATAGGAATTTAAAGCTTGTGAGGAAGAGGGTAGATCTAACTGTCCTTAGTGTTCCTTCTAATTCCGAAGGAAGCGTGGTCCAGAGGCACGGGAAGCATGCTCTTCTACAACCTAGTCATTAGGCTGGTGAGAGCAGCCTGGGGCTGGATGGAGAGGAGGAAGCATGTCTAGTGTTAATTTCCACGAGCACTGCTGAAGTTGAGGCAAACTTGATTTTAAGGTAAGTGGAAATATTTTGATTCGAGTTAATGTACATCAGATCTGGTAAACACAGAGAGTATATTACCACGCACTCTGGAAATGTACAGTCCGATCAGCAAACAGATTAGTTTTAAGTGAGAAGACACTGGCAGACGTTTAAATGCATTGACTTGCTGAGAATGCCTAGATTTGGATACAAATGCGCTGCGGCGCTAGATCAGTTTGGTGTCTCGGTCCGTCCACACGGAGAAGCTATTGATTTTAGTTGATATGCATTGATTCCCAGAAAACAGGACGGCTTTTGAAAATGAACTTCCAGTAATTTCAGGGAGAAGCCGGAGCGTTTGTCTCCACGCGAGGCTGAGTTGTTTTGTTAAACGTGTCTCTGCGTCTGGAAGGAAGAGGACCAGCAGACAAATATCTCCGTATGAATTAAAATGCATCGATTCTCAGAGGGAAATGATGGTCCCTGTTAAAAGCTTCTTGGAGATGTTAGTGTGCAAAAGCTTGAATAAAACCTTTGTTCAGCACCCCTTCCTTTTTGTGCCTCTTTCTTCCCCTAAATGACTGCAGTTTTCGGTCGATCTGAAGCTAGACTGGTGCTAGGTACGGGGATAGGGCAAAAAGGAGGGCGTCAGTCGCTCTACCAGGTCCTCGGGAGAGTAATATCTCAGACCGTCCTGACTCCTTCTGGGAGAGGGGCTGGACAAGGAAAGGGTTAGATGCTGTTGCTCTTAAACCAAGGCAGAGACAGATAAGATCTGACGCCTGGGGAGGAAGGGAAAACCATTTCCATTGATATCTAAACCTGGAACAGAAGGGTTCAGGGTGGAGGTAGGGGTAAGTAAGTAGGGGTGGGGGGGGACACAGGCGCATTGGGGGTGGGGTGAGTGTTGGCCGAGGTCCTGGCCTTTCTTTTCCTAGCTGTTCTCTGCTGAAGGGGAAATGGCTCAGTGATCGGAATGGAGATGATGCTGGAGTGAGTTATCTTGCTTTCTTACCATCTGAGTGAGTTGGACATGGACCAGAGGTGTAATTTAGGCATTTCTCACCCTCGTTAATGAATAGCTCCCATGGGGTGTACAGACAGCAGGGCTGGAAAAATGATTCCAGGAGCCAGGAAAGAAGCAAACTGGCCTGGAACGTATTTTTCTTGTGTTGAGACTCCCTGGATCTTTCTGGATCGTGGCCACTTAGTGTAACTTTGAGACCCTGTGGTGAAGGTAACTTCTCTTTAATCACCTTTACTCGGTACTTCCTCAGCCTCCAGACTCGCTGGGGATGGGTGACAGAACTCATCCGTGGTGTCTCAGCTGGAAAGGGATTGAATAAAGTAGCATTGTTCACAGAGGCCGATCTTCCTGTGGGAGCAACAGAAAGGACATAGTTGAGACCGTCCTTGGCAGGAGAACCAACTGCAAGCTTGCGGATGTACGAGTGACAGACCCCAGGTTAGAGATTCACATCTGCGTACCCCAGACTCCTGTGGACTGCTTTCCACATGTTTCTTTTCTGCTTCAGGAGCTGGGCTTACACACCATGCACCATAACTGAGATGTGGAATTCACTGAGCTGACTCTCTGCGGGAAATGATGATGTGATATAAACATATAGTGGGCGATTGTTTAGCCATAAGAAAGGACAGCCTCCTATCGTCCATGACAGTGTGAGTAGAAATGAAGGGCAGGTTCTGTGAACTAGATAAGTACTTCGGTTCTTGTTCCTGTGTGGAAGCTAAAGAGTTACTTGCTGGAAGGAAAGAATAGAATAGTGGTCACTGAGGTTAAGACGGGGCGGGAGAGAGGAGACAGATGGGGATCAGATAGCAGGTCTCAGAATACAGTGATATAGGAGTTCTGATGTTCTACAGCACAGGAGGGTGAGTACAGTTCATAGAAATGTATTATATATTTTCTGTAGAAGAAAAAGGAGGTATTTCAAAGTTCCGAATGCATTAATGATAAATATCTAAGGAAAAGGAAATTGCTTTGATTTGATTATTATACATTACATATCTGTACAAAAAGATCATATTACACACACACACACACATACACCTTTTTTGTCAATTTAAAACACTACGGAAAAAAAGGGTTGCGCAGCTATGTGATTTGAGTATTTGTCCCCTTAAAAACACATGTTGAATTTTAATTCCCATTGTGATGCATGCTGGGAAGTGAGATCAGTGAGAGGTGTTTGGCTAGTAAAAACTCCACTTTCCTGAGTAGCTGACTTTCCCTAGAGAAGACCTGATGCTCTCCTCCCACTTCTCTCTTCCGCCCATTGCTGTATTACACCATATCCTCTACCACAGTATTCCCCCCATTGCTGTATTACACCATATCCTCTACCACAGTATTCCCCCCATTGCTGTATTACACCATATCCTCTACCACAGTATTCCCCCCATTGCTGTATTACACCATATCCTCTACCACAGTATTCCCCCCATGGCTGTATTACACCATATCCTCTACCACAGTATTCTTCCCATTGCTGTATTACACCATATCCTCTACCACAGTATTCCCCCCATTGCTGTATTACACCATATCCTCTACCACAGTATTCCCCCCATTGCTGTATTACACCATATCCTCTACCACAGTATTTCCCCCATTGCTGTATTACACCATATCCTCTACCACAGTATTCTTCCCATTGCTGTATTACACCATATCCTCTACCACAGTATTTCCCCCATTGCTGTATTACACCATATCCTCTACCACAGTATTCCCCCCATTGCTGTATTACACCATATCCTCTACCACAGTATTTCCCCCATTGCTGTATTACACCATATCCTCTACCACAGTATTCCCCCCATTGCTGTATTACACCATATCCTCTACCACAGTCAGAAGCCATCAGATGGCCACACTCCACTCCGATGCCAGCACTTTGATTTGGAACTTTCTAGCGAGCCTTCAAAACTGAGAGAATACATTTCTCTTCAACATAACCCAGCATCCAGCCTGGGTCTCTGTTGCAGCAGTACCGGCCTGTTAAGACAGAGCACAGAATGAAGGCCCCAAGAAAGATGCAGTGATTCTCCACCTGATGCTTAGCCTCTCTTTATACAGTATCCAATGGCAAATTCAGTTCTGGTGTGTAAAATGCCTTCCCTGCCCTACCACTAACGCTATTGCCAAACAAGCTTGCATGAGCCTCAGTACCTGGTGAGTCAAGTTTGTTCCCTGGGATGCTGCAGAAGCAGCCTTGTCCTTCTCCTGACTTTGAAGATTAAGAAATCAATGCCAAGAGCTCCCTTCTCCCAGCACACTCTGTATCTTCATACATTTCTAGTGCCACATGGTTTCAAGTCTCTCCACCATATCTAAGACAAACTATGCCATTTATAATGTGCCTCAGTGAAGAGTTAAAATTCATGTCTCCTTGTTGAAAAAATACCTAAGAATCTCAAGACAGTGACACCTTCTGGCATTGGAGGACCCTTCTGAGTGACTGCTCATGTTGCATGCCCATGAAGCCACCCTTGCACATACAGAAATTATTTTGCTCAAATTTCAGTCATGACTGTCTCTTGTGTGTGTACAGGGGGGAAGGATTTTGTATGTGTAGGTATATTTGAGTGTATGTGCACAAGTGTGCACACGTGTGAAGAGGCCTGAGGCTGATGTCAGTTGCCTTCCTCAATCACTCTCTACCTTATTTTCTGAGACAATTATAATTAGACTGGTTGGTTGGCCAGCAAGCCCCAGGGATCCAGGAATGCTCCAGTCTCTGCCTCTCCAGTGCTAGAATGTATATCAGTGCATCAAAAATTCACATACATGCCGGGCACCCACACTCAAGTCCCAGGCTTGTGTAGCAAGCTCTCTTACCAACTGTTCCATCTCCCCAAACCTAGTGCTACCGAGCCAAGATGATATTCTTTGGTTCGTCTGTCCAGAGTTGTAATAAGAAGACTGTCACTTATTTTTGGACTCATCCTTCGCTGTTATTGAAGCAGTGGACCATCACATTAATCTCCCCAGCAGTCAGTTCAGACAGCCAACATATATATTCTGTTGTATCATCATAGTTACTCTAACTCAAAGGTGTGACCTACACCAGTGGGAGTTGAGCATCCTCTCTCCCAGTCTTGCGTAGCTTCAAGAACCCATACTGATGAATCTTAACTTCAACTTTAGCATACATCACAGTGCCTGAACCTAAGAATTTCCCTTTGGACAATTCACTTATTCAAAATGTTGACAATATTTCCTGAGGGCCTACTGTGTGTTGATTCAGAAGCCAGAACAAAATATCGTATGTGACCCCACCTTTAAGAAGGCTAATGTTAGAAGCCATTGAGATGGTTCAGCAGGGTAAAGCAATTATCACCAAGCCCAGTGACCTAAGTTCAATTCCTAAGACCCACATGGTAGAAGGAGAAAACTGATCTCTCACAAGTTGGCACCTGACCTTCACACACACATCATGGTGTATGGACATCCTAGTAAATAAATGAATGCAGTAAAACATTTAAGGGATACAGTTTAAAATAGAAATTATATTTAAAAAAAAAACAATTGAGCATGAAGTTATCTCCTATCTTAGAAACATACTGTGATAGAGAATAGGAGGTCATTACTCTGCCTGAAATCCTATGGGAGGGGGCTTCAGAGAATAAAGTGGTACTTAGGATAACCTTGTTGGAAAGCGTGTTAACTGCTTTTCTTACTGCTGTGTCCAAATTCCTGATAGACATGGCATAAAGGAGAGAGGATTGGCTTTGGCTCACAGTTCAGAGGAAACAGTCTGGTAAAACATCTAGGAAGATGTGATAGACAGAGCCTGGGGCTGCTGCTTCCATCCTGGTGGCTAACAGGAAGAAGTGCTTATGCAAGAAATAGGGCTACTCTGTGACTCGCTAACCTCATTCCCACTTACCCATTTCCTCTTGCCAGACTCCACCTCTTACACAGTGCCATCAACTGATGACCAGGCATTCAAAGACACAAGCCTATAGGAAAATTCTCACACTCTAACAGATGGTTGGAAGTTTGATATGTAGAGCAGGGGGTAGAGAAGCGCCAGTCTGAGAGCCCAGTCTGATAAGCTCCCCCTCATTTCTTACGGCCGTCTTTCTGTCATAGCAAGCGTGTGTTTAGAACCTCGGTCCCAGCAAGCTCTCCACTGATCTTCTCGATCGCTCCTCTCTGAGGCCTTTAAGGCAGACTCCACTGCCTCGAGGAGAAGACACTGCTGAAGTTTTTGCTGCAGTGTTTTAATTTCTTGACATCATCTGGGTGTGTTGGGGAAAAAATGAGATCTAATAATGAATGATTACAACTCTCAAGTTAAGTCTAGTTGGTTGACTAATCAATTTGGTTAAGTGAAAATCCATAGCAAATGAGTCGACCGCAGTATGACATTTCTCCATCCAATTTAAATTAAAATCACCAACCATAATAATTTCACAATTACTCAGGGAGGGCACACTGGAGACTTGACCCCTGGAGCAGAGAAATTGCAAATGCCGCAAAGAATGGGCTGAGCGTGGGGTGATGAGTGTGTCAGTTCGGATGAACTCTTCCTGAACTGCACAGCTTTGTCAGCTTCCTGGGATGGTGGCTCTGCCAAGCCTGCTGAGCCACAGTTCCTAATTGTGGGTGCCACCCAGCTCCTCTCCCTTAGAAGGCAAGAATTAATTTCCTGTCCAGAAAACCAATAGGAAGCTCTTCCACAAGCTCTCCCTAGGAAAGAGGGCGTGGGGAGGGGTGACTGTTACTCTTTTCATTTTCGATTCTCTCAAATTTGGGCTTTGGATGGTGTCTATTTAACTTGAGTTATGAATGCTAAGTACGTGGAACCACTAATTCACAGCCTTTTGATAATGAGGATGGTTATGGCAGAGCAAAGGAAGAGATTGTATTCTAATATGACAAATGTTTATTTGCTGAGTATTCTCTTTACGATAGACATGATTTTGGGCACCGGGAAGAGATGAATTAAACCATAGCCCTTTCTCTGAGGAGCTCAGAGTCTCCTGTGGCTGATAGTTAAATATTTAAGATAGGCAAGATATTATTATTGTTTATTAAGTGACTTGGAAGATAAGAATAGTTTTGAATCTGGCATGGTGGCACAAGCCAAGAGTCTCAGTGCTTGGAGAGCTGAGGCAGAAGGATTGCTGTGAGTTTGGACTATAAAGAACTCCATCTTGCAAAAGAAGAAAGAACTACAAGGAGATAGAGAAGAAAATAATAGAAGACAAAAGATAAAACAGTAATTTTGGTCATGGAGTTTCATGCAAAAAACTTATGTATTGGTTACCCGATCTTGTGAAGGCTGTTAAAGATAAAACTACCTCAATTCTTTTTTCATGAAACAAATTATATGATTGGTGGTGCCGGATATGTCTCAGTTACTTTTCTTTCTGTCTTCAACAGTAAAGTTGGTCCTATAGTTACTTGGCAGCCAGACTACATTTCCCAGCTTTCCTTGCTTGTGTAGCCACATGACTAAGTCGAAGCCAATGACATGCAAAGATTAGGATGCTTGTTCTCTCAGTGGGTAGAGAGGGAGCCATTTCTTCTCATTTTATTTCCATTCCCTTGGCAGCAGTTCCAACACTAAGGATAGAGCTTAAACAGTCAAGTCACCTTGAAGCAAAGTGACTTTGGGACTGGAAGCCAGGCAGGAAGACCATTCAGAGAGAAGCCTGTAACGTGGGAACTAACCCTGGCCTGCTTAACCTCCCCGGAAAGGAAACCATTTATCTTGCTTCCACCTCTGTGATTTGGGGACTGCCACCACTCTAAGCCAAGCCAGCTTCTAATTAGTTCAAATGAGTTCTTACACACAAAGCACTTAGAACAGTCCTTGGCACAACATACAGGCTCCAGAGATGGTGGCTAATGGCAGTTTTAGTTCTTTCTCTGAAGGGCACGGGGCGGTAAGAACTCTGCACAGTGGGCGCCATGATGCCAGCCTTATTCCTCCTTGAGTATGTGGGGCTGGTAGCCAGCATTTTGCTCTGTGGTCAGAATCCAGATATTTAGTTTCTCCGACTCCCACTGCCTACTGTCCACTGTCATTCCCTCCACCCACCTACCCCAACATCTCTCCCTCCTTCCCAAACCTGATTTAAACCCAACTGTCAGCCAGCTCAGCCATTACTTATAGAGAGAAGAAGGCACGGCAGTGCAGAAGAAGTATGAGGCAGGAGTCCAGTCCTGTGGATCAATTTGTAATTTTTCTTGTGGCAGCAAGAAGAACGTGAGCGATGCTTGCCCTAAATCCCAGCGGCGGTGCAGGAGCATTCTGGGCTTGAATTACTTATCTCCCTTGGCAGTATGGGACAGGGTCTTCTGGGAGGAGGGGACACAGCCGGTACATGCAAATGTTCGCCAACTTAGGCTCAGAGAGGAGCTGGAAGATCAAGGCCAGACTGATGGGATTTATCTGGATGGCTCTCACAGTGACTGAACCCCCCTCCTAACAGCAGCGACTGTGGGAATTCTATCTGCAGGAGATGGAGGGACTCCCAGTATCTGGGCAGGTGAATCCGTCATCCCCTTTCCTTGCTAAGAGACTTATTAGGGAAGTGTTGAAATAACAAGTGGCCTTTTGCCTATCACTGGCGTGTGCGCTGGGAATGTTTGAGACCCTGAACTGCTCGTAGGAGGGAAGAGATGGTGAAGAGCGCTCCCGGCTGGGGAGGGCTCATGATTTTTGAATGAAGGTATGAATTATAAACGCTATCAGTGCTTGTCAGTATCGCCAGATCATTCCCTTCCCTGTTCACACGGAGGAGTCAGACCAGGTGTGCAGCTCTGTCAGTGAAGAGTGGCGGAAACGAACAGAAGAGATGGCAGGCGACTCACCCGGTACCCACCTCCTGCGGAGATGAAACTGGTGCTGCCTTGACCTGGAAGATTCTAGATCAGCCTGCATCCAGGAGTGACGGTGGAGCAGAGCTTTAAGTCCAGAGTGTTGGGTGTATACATCAGGAAGGAACAAACACAACGCAACACAACACAACACGGCCTACCTGTGAGGATAAAGTCAGAGGACTAGCTGATCCTTCTGCGTTAGTCAAAGGCTAGAGCTAACAAACCAGCAACTGGAGTCTTGTACAGGACACAAGAGCCTTTAGCAAGTGGAGGGAGCAAATCTAACGGAGAGAATCAGGAGTGAGAGGTGAGGAACCTGAAAGTTATAGTCGGAGGAACAGGATCTGGTGACAAATTCCGAAAGCGTTCCTGGGTCACATGACATGGTCACGACGAAGGACCTTCCGCCGTGTCATAGGCTAAGGGACAGAAGTCCATGCTTAAGGTCTTATGACCAGAAGAACAGTTTCAGAATTTTCCTAAACCTTGTTCTGGGTTGAACTGTATCTTCCTGAATCCATGCACTGATGTCAGAAATCCAAGTCCTTCCTGGAGATAGAATATTTGTAGATAAGCTGGAGAGTCGGTCTTAACTGGATATATAACTGTCCTACATTGAAGAGAGACCCTACCATGTGACCCTGTTTGCTCGGAGATGGAACTTTTAAGTAATGAAACTAAATGAAGCTGTGAGATGCAGCCCTCTCTAAAATAATGTGGTTTTCTTCCCTTTGAGAATTTCATATTCTTTGCTCAGTTCTTTGCCCTCCCGCAACTCCTCCTTATGCCCCCCTCCCCTCTATCCATCCAATGTTCTTCCTATCTCTCATTAACAAACAAGCACACCAAAGAGAACTCACGGAATCCAGTTCATGTGGGCTGGCTACTCCTGGGTGTGGTGCCTTCCCGGAAGTGTGGTTGGTGATGTGCCCCTCTTCCTCTATTTCTCCATAAGTAGACAGAGGCATGTCCACATGAGGGCACAGAGTAAGGGTGCCATTTGAAAGCTAGAAAGAGGTGCCTCATCAAAAAAAAAAAAAAAAAAAAAAAAAAAAAAAAAAAAAAAAATCCTGAGAGCATGTTGATCTTAGAGTTGTAGTGTCCAGTATCATGAGAAAATAAATTTTGTTTTCTAAGCCATAAAGCCAGCCTGGGGTATTTTGTTATGGACCCTGAGTCACCAAAACACCCACTGACCTAAGACCTGCCTTTGAATACTCTTTCTTCTACTCAGAGACTTCCAGGTTTTCTGAGCCAGACTAGATAAGTCCTCGATGGAACTTCTTATAAAGAGTGAGAGTTTTTGACCTAAGAAAGAAAAAGAAGAGAGGGAATTATGGAGATCTTGATACTTTATTGTGCTGTTAACAAAATGCTTCATCATGCTCTGTCTGGATCTGGTGACAGCCTTGAAAGCTCAACCCCCAAAGGTTTTAGTTGGCCCAGCAACATACTTGAGTTATTGAGGCACCATGCAAGAGGCTAGGATGGGAGAGTGTGGAACAGCTATGACAGCGTCTCCAGCTCCCCTTGACAGGGCTGCTCAGGACCCCACACTGGCTCTTCTTCTGTGCCAAGTTCTTGGCGAAGAAGGAGGAAAGCAGAGGCAGGTGGTGACAGACGCTGACAAGGCCTTGTATTCCTGCAAGCTGTCTCTCTGTTGTCCCCGTGGAAACCAGCATCACATTCGGGCCATGTGTACAGCTATGGGCTTTCTGTGTTTCAAGCAATTCCCAGATTCTTCCTTGCTGGCAGAGCCTTTGCTTTACCCAGTTCTCCCAGACTCGGGTACTTTGGGAAAAGCTGACTTCCCCTCGGGCCCAGAGAGCGAGCCATACTCAAAGCCAGGCAAGTAGACAGAGCCTGTTTTGGTTGTCACTCTAACTATTGAGACACCATGGAGCTTGCACAACTCTCAGAGGAATTCTTCCCCTAAAATGGGCCTCAAAGAAGGACAGTCTGTTCTTTGAGGAGTGGTATTACTGTGTGGTCATGAGGCTTAGAGTTGCTACATCCACATTACCACCATGTGCAGATAAGACTAAGAACCATGCCAGTACCCTGGGGATAGCAGTGTGAAGGAAAGAACTGAGTCTTGCTGTTGCTTGATCTAGCATGCTTTGTTCGTATACCGGATAAGGAGTGTGGTCATCCCTAGCCCCTTGTGGTTAGGCAAATTACTGGCAACTAGAAGCATTTCAACCAGTAAGTGTTTGCTGGGTGTCACTGTCCTTTCCACTATTTCAGGCATGACCTCATCAGGGAACCTGAACTCTGAGCCTCAGTCTGCTTCATACGTTGAGGGTAGGGATGTGGGACCATTCCAGATCTCATCTTCATGTTGTTCTCAGACAGCATTCTAAATGGCATTCAGGGAATCAAGGGAAGTTGTAGTGAGCTCACTGGAGGGACAGTAGTATGAGTAGACACACACACACACAGAGAGAGAGAGAGAGAGAGAGAGAGAGAGAGAGAGGGAGGGAGGGAGGGAGGGAGGGAGGGAGGGAGGGAGGGAGGGAGAGGAGGGAGGGAGGGAGGGAGAGGAGGGAGGGAGGGAGGGAGAGAGGAAGGGAGGGAGGGAAGGAGGGGGAGAGGGGCAGGGGCAGGGGCAGGGAGAGGCATCAGCAGCACCATCATCAAGGATGTGCTCTTTTGTTCTAAGTCAAGACCTGAGTTTCATGCCCTCACAAGCAGCATCTCCAGTACCTATGTGCTCAGAGTCTTTGTGCCTTGGTGGTCCAGCTCTTCCTGGAGGGCTGGATGTTTTGTGGCACATCTTGCTGGTGTTTGCTGTAGGACAGGGGAGATGGGGGCTCATGAGAACATGCTGCGCCGATTCCTATTTAGGCTCAGCAAATGATTTATGTACTAACTCACCTGGGCTGGGGGATGCTCAGACCAACATTAGGAGGTTACTTGAGGGTATGCCAAGAGCTAGTCTCTGGCAGATACTGGTGTTGAACCATATGGCCAAGAAAAGAAGATCTCCCTCCTGGTGTCACCACTCAGTGTGTTGAGGACTAGTTAGAATAGCAAGTTAGAGGAAGGACAGATCTCTGTGACTGACTAGTCTTCTGCCTTGGATATGAGCACCCATGGTTCTGGAGCTTTTAGACTCAAACTGAGATTTATAACCCTGGATGCCCTGGTTTGGAGCCCATGGCTTTGATTAGAGCACATCACCATCTCTCTTGGGCCCACAGCTTGCAGATGGGATGGTGAGAATTTTCTGTCTCTGTAATTGCATGAGCAACCCTCAACAGAAATAGGGATCTGTCTACCTCTCTTTCATCTAGTCTTTCTCATTTGTTATTCCTGTCATATGTCATATATATCCATCTACTCTCATCTGTCTCCATTTTTCATTCATCTTTATTGTCTATTTTGCATTTCATTTGTCTATATTTATCTTAATCCTTTCTGATATATATCTATTGCCTATAAAATCTATATCATCTATATATCTTTACCACTATCCTTTGTGAATTATCTATTAGTCATCTATCACTTATTAACTATCATTATTCTCTTACCCATCTCTCATATATCTTTATTATCTCTTTTCGATCTTCTGTTCACCAATTCTATCAGTTGGTATCACTCTATTATCTACGGATCATATATTATCTATGTATCTACAATCCATCTATATTATCTATCTTTTCTTTTTATCATTTATAATATCTATATCTCCTTGTATTTATATCTATCTTTATCGTCTATCTCTCACTTACCTACTTTATGTATTATCCATATATCATAATATTCATATATTTACCTATCACCAATATTTATAATCTATCACCTATATCACATCCATTATTTATAGATCTCTTTTATTTTTAGTATACATTATCCTTTATTTGTTACTGACCTTTTATAAATTATCTATATAAATTATTTCCTATTTCTCCTCTTTTATGTGTAGCATCTTTATGCCATCTTTCTATCTACCTACTTATTTTCTATATCTATCCTCAATCATTTATATATTTTTATTATCTATTTGTGCATGCATACATATATACATTCCGGTGGTTCTGTTTCTATGGAAAACCTTGTTTAACACATGCCTAAGTAAGAACTGAAGGCTCTCTACTAAAGCAGGTTCCAGCTTCCACTGACTCCCTCATACTTCATTGCATTACACAGTCATTTATGCATTATATGTGTGTCCATCTCTTCTTGCCATCAGACAAATATAGAAGGCCAAGACTGGTCCTTGCCTTGACCATATTGTACTGAGGAAATAGGTTGGACTGGGTGAGCCATCATGGCTGAAATCATGCAGCAAGTGATGGAGCAGGAACAAGAGGACAAGCCTGTCTTGGTCCCTTCACTATTCTGAGTAAAGTCCAAGGTCACTGGGATGACCTACATTTGCAGATTGGACTCCTGCCTTAACACCTAAGCTCTAGCAGTCACAGGGCCCCTAGGTCCTTCAAGTTCTCTGAGAATCTCCTGAGTCTTTACAGAAATTCTTATAGCCAATGGATGTTCTGCATTCCTCTGGGACCAGCTCTGTGGTTTCCTTTGCTTTTAGGGCTCTGATGACATTGGTTTCTCTCTGCATTCTCTCCCTTCAAAACCAAACAAATTGCTTTCCATTAAATATATAGGTCTTGGCACTCATTTCTTTTCCCCCTCAATATTCATTGACTCTAATTGAGCACTTGTGATGTTCAGATGTCACCAGTTCCTGGATATGATGAGATGAGCCTAAACAGACATGGTGCCAGTACTCTCAGGGCTATGGTCAAGTGTACTTCTCTCATTGAGTTGCACTTCTGCCTCTAGATAAAGTCCTGCACTTCAGCCAACCATGAGCTGAATATACAATGATGCTCCTACAACCCTTATTCAGCAACTTTATTACTACCTTAGTTTGTGTAAGTAGACTCTGTAATAGTCACACTATGACAAATTCACTTAACATCGTTAAGCAATATAAGCTTGCATACCTACTATCTGTCTGCCTGCTTATCTGTCTATCTGTCTATCTAATCTATCTATCTGTCTATCTATCTATCTCTATCTATCTATCTATCTATCTATCTATCTATCTATCTATCAATCATCTACCTATATAATCTCTCCATCTATATATCCTCTGTCTGCCTCTATCTATCTATCTATCTATCTATCTATCTATCTATCTATCTATCTATCTATCTTTCTGTCTGTACTCACCAGTGATGTGCAATGTTAATAGAACATGCCTTAGAATGCCAAGAACAATGTCTTTCACATAATAGATCCTGCATGAAATGAATAAATTAGTGAGGTAGGGGTGGAGAAAGGCTATGAAAGGCTAACAAGGCACATTTCAAGGAGATCTGATTTTTCTTGCTCCATTTTGGAAGAAGCTAAGTATGTCTGATAAATTGTATTTTAGCTCAGCACTCTGGAGAGGGCAGCAGACATGCCTTAGGCCTGGGGCTTATGCCTAGACCAAGGCCATGTTGGGAAGATACATGATGAATGCGAACTAGACAAGAAAGAAATTATTAAACTTACAGATGGGAACAGCAAGGCTTTCCTGTGGTTGCAGAACTGGTTGCAGACTAAAACAATGCTCTGCAGAAGAGCCTATTCTGGGCAAGAAAGTGGCTTTCATTCTCTAGGTTTTGATGTTCCTTTGGTAGCTTTTGTGTGCAGCTGTGCTGGCCCCTTCCGAGAGGCTAGAGAAAATGGCAATTTCGTGGCTGATCAGCAAACTGTCCAAAGCCAATAAAGACATGTGCTTTCTCGCTGAAGTCCTCAAAAAGCCAATTCCCAGTCCCTCAATTTTATCTCTGTTTCTCTATCACCCCTTTCCACATTTTTCATTATGGGAAAACAAAGTACTGAGCAGTTATTCTCTATCGACATGGGTGGCCCCCTAGTGGAACAGTGAACCTCCATGGTGTGTGTGTGTGTGTGTGTGTGTGTGTGTGTGTGTGTGTGTGTGTGTGTGATACACAATGAAAGTAAGTTACATTTGCCCAGTGCAGTTGCTCTTTCCCTGAAGACATTGATGCTTTGAATCATTCTCTATAGATAGACTGTGCCACATGGGTACGGTATTAGTTACTTTTATCATTAATACAACAAAATACCTGGCAGAATCCCCTTTGGAAAGGAAGGCTTTGTTTCAGCTCACAGTTTGAGGGTGTGGTCTACCACTGCCATGAAATCATTGTGAGCACATTGTATTCACAATCAGGAAGAGAGATGAATGTTGTTTCATCTCCATTTCTAGGCTCCATCTTTCCATTTTATTCAGTGCAGGACCCTGGTCCCTGTTATAGCAGTATTTATAGTTTATTGAGAAACTATTTCACAGAATGCTCTAAAGCTTGCCTTTTAGGTGAGTCTAGGTCCTGTCAAGTTGACAATATCAACCATCACAAGTGCTCTACATGAGAAGGATGTCTCTACACCTATGGGTTCACGTACACATACCCTGTCATGTGTGTGCTAGGCAGGAGGAGTTGTGCCTTGTCCAAGGTCAAGAGCTAGCAGACCATGGTCCTAGGATCTGCAGTCAGAGTTATCTTACTCTGAAATCTGTGGTCTTGTCTTTCTAAATACTCCAGTGGCATCCCGCCCTAGTGGCATTTATGAGGTCTCTGCTGGTGAAAAATGTCCTCATTGGTAATTTCAGAGTCCAGGTCTCCACCTGGATGGTCCCAAGACACAGAAACATCTTGAAGTTTTAACAAAAGCATCTAGTTTAGAGATTGAAGGTGCCATTGAGACTCTTAATTCATTCCCTTTTCCACCTCAACTCATTTTATAGATAATGAAACTCAGACTAGAAAATTTAGAGACTGGCCCAAGGTCAGAGCCAACTCTCTAACAGCAGACTTGGGAGTCTCTCAGCCCAGTGTACTGTCCATTTCACCTACAGTAGCAGAACTTAGTTTAGCCAGAGCTGACACTCCAAAACTGTGACTCCACAAAGTAAGACCAAGTTCTGATAAAAATAAACAAGAAGGAAGCAAGTAAGGTATGAAGTAAATTGGAAGCAATGAGGAATACCAATCTGATGTAAAACAAATCAGAAGCCTGACATCTTCACAAGGTTAGGGATCAAAAGTCTTTCTATTACATCACTGTATCATGGGTGGCTTCCTTTCTAAGTTTCTCATGGTTAGAGATGGCTTCTGGAGCTACAACCAGTACCCCCAACAGCTTCAAGGAGAAGGCGTTTTTATGAAGTCTGTTTTTGAAGACTTCATATAAGATATCTATCTCATTGGCCAGAGTTTAGTCTATGGCCATAGCAATCAAATTGGAGACTTGAAAGTGTCGGCTTGTATCTGGATGCTTAGTTGACAGTCAGAGTAATGCAGTTGCACTGAGAGAATACAAGAGAAAATATTGGGAAGTAACTAGCAGATGTTTCTCTAGCTCACCAGCCACCACCACACTAGTTGCCAACATCCTACTTGCTCATCTGTTTGCTCTAGAAGTGCTGACCTAATGAGGCAGCTGAAGTAGCAGAAAACTAAGCTTTCATGGCTCCATCTTCTCTTAATAAAGGAGTAAGGTGTGCGGTCTGAAGGAGTCTGTGCTATGGGATTTTTTTTTTTTTCAAACCAGGGGGTTTAGTTAAGGCTACTTGCAGAACCATAGGTGAGGAGTTATTCGCAAGAGTATGGACGTCTTGCCCATGGCTACACTACTGAGGCTCAAGATTCTCAGGGAGAGGTGGGGCCTCATAAGCTCACACTCCATACCAAGATATTGATGGACTTAACTTTAACCTTGTGTAGGTAGTATAGCTGACTATTGTTAATTTGAGAGTGCAGTTTCTTAATCATGTCCCCAAAGCAGTGTTTCACAACTGACTTAGTCAGGGTTATCCCTGCTGGGGTGAAACACCATGACCAAAGAATCGTGGAAAGAAAAATGCTTTTTCTTACACTTCCACAGCTCTGTTCATCATTGAAGGAAATCAGGACAGGAACTCACAAAGGACAGGAACCTGGAGGTAGGAGCTGATGCAGAGGCCATGGAGGGATGCTGCTTACTGGCTTGTTCCCCATGGCTTTCTCAGCCTGCTTTCTTATAGAACTCAGGAACACCAGCCCTTAATGAACTGAGTCCTCCTGAAACAATCAATAATTAAAATGCTCTACATACTTGCCTATAGCCTGACCTTATAGAGGCATTTTTCTAACTGAGGCTCCTTTCTCTCTGATGACTTTAGCTTATGTCAAGTTGACCTAAAACCAGCCAACACATTTCATTACTTTCTCCATCTCTTACAGTCACCCTTCTTTTTGGCAATGTCTCTTGGGCGTTGTTGAGGATGGTGCAGATGTTAGCAGGCTTTTTTTTTTTTAACAGAGCACAGGTAGTATAGGTATAGTAGTTAGGCTTCTCCTAAGGAACATAGCTGATATAATAAACATATATATTTAAAGTGAGCTATTAGATTGGCTTTCAGATGCAATGGAGATAGCTCAAAAACAATGGCTATCCCATACTGAAGAGGTCAAGAATCCAATAGTTGTTCAGCTCATGAAGATGGGTGTCTCAGATATCCTAGTCTGATTCTGCAGGCCAGGGAGAGGCCTGGAGGGTTCCTGGGGGAGCTGCTGATGTTCAGTACAGATTGGAATCCCAAAGAAGTAGCTTCTAATATCAGTGAAGGAGAGATAAAGTTGCCAGTGAGAGTAGGGGCAAGCAGGCAAAATGCAAAGCTTCTCCCTACCCTGTCCTTTTTATCTGGGCTTCCAGCAGGAAGTGATGCTGAGATTTAGGTAGGTCTTCCTTCTTCAAATAAAATAACCAAAAAAACAAAAAAAAAAAAAAAAAAAAAAAAACCTACAGGATGGACAAGCAGCTTGTATTCTGGTTGGTTTCAGATGTAGTCCAGCTGACAACCAAGACTAGTCATCATAGAGGGTTCTAGTATATTTTGGTCCATTTATGAGACATTACTGGTGTAACCCTGATGATGTCCTAAATTTTGCACAGTATTATGGTAGAGAATACATAGACAAGCAAATATGACATACACATAAGTACCAAAGTCCTATGTGTATGTGTTTTTAAAAGGAGTAATAGAAACCTCATGTTTTGTGTCTCGGTACTTTTCTAATTCTATCCTAGGCTGAAAAAGCATGAGATGTTGATTTGGCTCTTGGCTGATGCTTTCAGTCCTATGTAACTATGCTGTGGCTTTGAATGCCTCCAGGCAGTTAGAGACTTGGAGGAAGAGAAACAGACTGTGAGCTCTAAGGTTTTGGGTAGAGATGGCTGACTCTAGCTACCTGCTCTTAACAGCTAAAAAGACCCAGGCCTAGAGAATGCACAGATCTCTGCAGCATGCGCAGGTCTGATGCTGGGGCATGCTCTTCTGAGGCCACCTGCCTCTTTGGTTCTGTCTATTGAATGCATGTTGCTATTGTTTCAGAGCCTCTGTGATGTTCAAAGATGCACACAAGACTTTGGGGAAAGGAGCATAAAGGGGTGACTAAAGCATATCCCCTCAGCCTTAACTGGTTTATAGTCTAGGGAGGAAGACAAATGCATCAGCAACCAGTGAGAAAGTCGGACAGAAGGCACCAAGGGTCACATGACATGTATCTGGGGGATGTTGTGGAAAGGCTGATGGATTTGGATGGGGATATGGGTGTGGAAGAGCTCATGGAGAAGGTCTTGAAGAAGAGAGAGTCTGACGAATAAGGTAATACATATCGGAGGAAAGCACAGAGAGGGGGTTGAGTGTCTTTTTGTGAATATCTCTTTGCCTTTGGCACTACTACAGGGACTGGAGAGGGCTCAGTAGATGGATCTCATCTGCCTTGAGGGAGGCCCTCAAGGCCTGGTGGTAACTTAGACAGTTCTCCATGCTGTTTGGCCATTATCATGGCTGAGATTAACCAAGCTATGGCGCGCACGCGCGCGCGTGCGTGTGTGTGTGTGTGTGTGTGTGTGTGTGTGTGTGTGTGACTTCTCAAAGTGGATGACTCAGAATCTCAGCAGGTAGCACTCAGGCACTTAAGCCTTTATTTATAGCTCCTTGGGTGATTCTGGTCCCTAAATGGGCATTTTAGAGGAGTGGATGATAGAGATGGATGGATGGGGTTGCCGGATGGACTCTGTGGCTGAATTTCCTGAGGGAAAGTCACAGGTATGACTCCTGCCATGCAGATGAAGAGATCTGGAAAAGGAGGAGCTTGTCTGAACTCTGCAGCTCACTGGTGATAGCATCCTCATCCTTCAAGCTTCTGCTCCTCTCACCCAGGTCAGGGCCACCTCCATTCAGCATGCCATTTCCTCTGTTGTTCTCCGGAGAAACGATGGAGAATGGTTCATTCTGCCTGTGGTTGCTTCTGATGCTGGTTAGCAGGGAGGTTTGTTTTGAAGAGTCCCCATAAGGAAGCTGATGATACATAGTGCTACTTGGGTTTCTTCTTGCGTTGTGCCAGACACATAGAGCTGAACTGCAGAGATAAAATGGTGACATTAGAGAAGAGATTCCCGGTCTGCCATCTATGCTTGGGCATAGGCTGGAGAGCAGACAGCCAGAATTCAACAACTAATGGGTTGAGGGTGAGCAGGAGGGAATTTGGATGATCATTCCTGCAGATGCCAGTTGGGTGTGGCCAAGATGTCTCTGGTTGGAGGGGACAGCCAGCAGCCAACCTACTTCATTTCTATTTGGTTTCTTTGCTATGGTGAAAGGCTCTGCTTGTTATTCCAGTCCTTGCCTTGGGCTCAGTGGAGGCTTATAAGTTTTTGTTTTGTTTTGTTTTATATGGTGCCCAAGTCTCTAGACTGCTTCTGAAAAACGTTTTTTGTTTGTTCAGTATTTAATGATCTGCAATAACATGTCTGGGGCTGGGGTTGACTCAATTAGAAAGGTGCTTGTCACACAAGCATGAGGACCTTAGTTTAGATTCACAGTATATACATAAAACCTCAGATAAAAAGGCCCCAAATTCCAACGTTGGAGAGACCAGCTGAATTGGTTAACTCTGGATGCAAGTGAGAGATCCTGTCTCAGAAAATAACAAGAAAAACCCAATATGGTGCTCTGAATAAGAATAGCCCCCAAAGGCACATATGTATATCTGAGTACTTAGTCATTACTGAGAAGCACTATTTAAAAGGATTTGAAGGATTAGGAGACATGGTATTGTTAGGTTAGGTGTAGCCTTGTTAGAAGGAGTGTGACATTGAGGGTGAGCTCTGTGATTTCAAAAGTCCACACCCTAACTCTCCCTTTCTGCTTGTGAATCACTGTAACTCTCAGCTACTGTTCTAGGGTCCCATGTGCTACATCCCCCACCATGATGATAATGGGCTAAACCTCTGAAACTGTTAAGCAAGCCCCCAATTATTAGTTTTCTTTTATAAGAGTTGCTTTGGTCATGGTGTCTCTTCACAGCAATAGAACAGTGACTGAGACAGTCACCGAGGAAGATTGCTGCTTCAAGGACATAGCTTGTCCTGCCCTGAATTCCCTCCATCTCACGCAGGACCAAGTATGCAGTGTGCCCTCAATCAATATTTGTGGACACAATGATCAGTTTGATGCAGGAAGAAATACTTGGTTCTTCCTGTGAGAGGCAGGTTCTTATCTGCCTTTGTCCTAATAATCTGGGAATCATAGGCAAGCCACTTAATTCTGTCTGTCACCTCCAGAAATGACAGACAAGACAGAACTACCATAGGCTACTGTTCTGTTTTTCTGCCTTCCAAGTTTATCAGGTAGGATGATCAACCTGGATTTGGCCCCAAACCTGTCCTTTATGAGAGCTACCACTAGGAACTCTATGCCTCCAGGTGAATATAGCAGTTCATTCACATAGAAGGCATAATGTGCTTTCAGAAGTCTTGACTCACTAGACATTCAGTTTTATCTATAATAAGGATGACTTCCATTTGCTTTTGGCTCTATTCAATGGTTGAAGGCATCACCAGCCCCAAATTCAGAGTTAGCCCAGACAGACCCTAGGACTGGAGGTGAAAGAAGGACAAGGTAGTAATGGTGGGGAGGAAGGTGTCTCATTTATGGAGGCAAGGGGTGAGGGGAACAGGATCTGAGCTGGCCTGAGTTAGAGTTCTCAGGAGGACTTGTTGACTTCCAAGGTCAATGAATGTGTGGATTTGGAAACAGAAATGTCTTTGTTGGCTTCCACACAGCCTGAGTAATGGTGTTTGTGAGACTGCAGATTTCTAGCAATCACCTGCTTGCAGGTCAGTCCTGGCCTCGGGATCTCCAGCAAGATCTGGACCATCAGGGAGAAGCCCACCTGGCTGGCGGCTTACTCTGAGCCTCCTACACTGTTCCCCAGACCTCTCTGTGAGGGTCTGGAGGACCCAGCTGTCCCTTCCAAGATGTTCTATCCTGCTTAGCTCCTTTCTCCACCAATTTGGGGCTCGTCCCTCTCTTGGCTCTTTGTGGCTCGGGAGGGACCCAGCCCCAATCATCTCAGCTCCAAGAGAGAGAAGGAAGAACATCTGTTAACACAAATGCTTTTCTAATTTCTTTTTAAATCTCACTCAGCATCTGCGTTAAACAAGGCTGATCGGCTTGTACAATATTTAATTTTGGAACCATTTCAAAAGGCGCTTGTGAGAGGGGGCAATGGGGAGATCAGCAGCCTCCCAAATCTTTAATAGCGTTACTGGTTAGGAGCTTCCGCTGGGCTCCATCCTAATCACAGAGAGGAGAATAAGCAGAGACAGAATTTCTTAATAACAAATACCTTCGCAGCACCTCATTAAATCACTGCATTTGAGACACACAGCAGGACACTTGGATGAATAAATAGTCCAATCTCACAGTCTGAAGCATCCTCACATCGGACTTATTTCTCCTGCATGTGATCAATTCTTTTTTCTTTTTCTTCTTAAAAAATATTCTCCAAATGATTTTAGCTGATGAATTAAATTAATGGAGATGTAGAGGCAAAGTTGAAAACTGTCTCTTCCCTCTCCTCCCTTTCCATCCCCCCCACCCCCATACTCTGTGGTCATAGAATCTTACCTGGGGAGTTTCTACAATATTGCCATCAGCCCTAAAAAATGGAAGCTGAAAGAGAGGGGGAGAGGGAGGGAGGGAGGAAAGGAGGAAAAGAGAGGGGAGGGGTAGAGAAGGCTCTGCAGGTTGTCTGGTTGCTATGCTGAGGACAGCAGATGGAGCCTGGGTGGGAAAAGTGAGCTGAGACAATGGTGTAGAAGAAGCTGGTCCATGGCAGTTGTGGATGAAGATCCCTCGGTTTCCACAGCCACGCCCATCTCAGTGGGATCTACAGCCCAGCAAGACAGCTGAGGGAATCAGTTTTTCAAATGGACTTGCATATTTCCTAAGCACCTACTGTGTGCCAGGCTCTTGAGGTAGATTTCAAGCAAATGCTCATATTAAAAAACTAAGTCAGTACTCATAGAATTCGAGGAAATGGCTCAATTGTTAAGAACACTGCGCGTTTTTGTAGAGGACCCAGATCGAGTTCCCAACACCTGTGTAGTACCTCATAACTGTTCCTAAAGCTGGTGCCAAGAGATCCTACACCTTTTCTGCCCTCTTTGGGGTCATACATCCATGTGAGCAATAGACACACACTCAGAGACATTCATACATACCAAATAAAAATACCAACAAGCAAGCAAACAATCAAAAACTAAACCAGGAAGTCTGTTTCTCGGTCCTGCTGTATGCTGACTAAGCATGCCAGCATGTTAGCAACAGTGCATCAAGTTTTGTTGGAGAGGCAACAAGGCAGATTGTGTGCTCAAATATATCTTTTGTTTGTCCCCAATGCAGCTGGCCGCATAATCTTCCTTTGCTTGTTTGTAGAACTAGACCCTGTAATACAGTACTTTGGAAACTGTGGTTTACAACCACTTAGTGGGTCTTGAAATCAGGTTAGAAGAGACCCCAAGTTGCCTGTGCTTAAAATTTGATTTGAGGAAATATCTATTTTCAAGTACTTAATTAGTGTATTTTTTTCAAGTCTCTCAATACATGGGTGGTTATTTTTTTTCTTACTTTCATAATAAATACCACTGGGGGTGGGGAATGGAACGGAGTAAGTAGGGCAGGATAGAATGGAAGGGGACATATCAGAAGAGAGACATAGGGAAGTGAAACAGAGAAGGGGAGGGGATGTAAATGGGGAGGGGAGGGCAGGGCGGAGAAGAGAAAGAGAAGAGGAGAGAGAAGAGGGGGGTAGAGAGAAGAGGGGGGTAGAGAGAAGAGGAAGAGAGAGAAGAGAAGGAACCAAAAGGAGAGGTGGAGACAGAAGGTGAGGGGAGAGGTGGCCACCAGATTACACTGAAAGCTTTTAGTGTCTTACAGTTTTGTATCTTGGGGTATGTATGATCTAAAATGCATCTCTCCCAGCGAACACCACTTTGGATGCAGGGCACTCAGCTTTGCACCCGAAACAGAGCATCTCTAGGCAATGCTCATCGCATTGGTGAAGAAGGTAACACAACTCTGAGTCTGCCTTAGGCAGAGATTCTCCCAGCTATGTCTCTGTGGGCCTTTGGTTCAGTGGCTGACAGCCATACAGCACCAAGAAGCCACTGCCGGCCCTGGGGTCTGCTGGTGGTGAGCCCTGCATTCCTCTTTTCCCTACCAGCTTTCTCTTTAGGGAGCTCAGCACATCTCTCCAGTAAAGAATTTCTTACCAGCCACAGTTGCTTCCTTTCCTGGCAACTAAGAACTCAGACTTTGGGGCTTAGAAATCAGGAAGCTTCATAGACCTGACCTGAAACGTACAGTTCCTTTGGGGAGAGGTTTGAAAGTTCTAGTTGTATGGTCATTTCTGCTGAGAAAGCCCAAAATGTCTGAGAGTTTTCTGGGCCCGCCAAAGTGTTTTCTGCAAACTGGTGGCTTAGAATAATAGGAACAAACAACTGGAGTGGAACCTCTCCTAGGTCTACAGGCCCAAAGTCCAAACTTCGTTAGGGCCCTATGCTTCTGGGTCTCAGGGAGAGTGGACACCCTGACCTCGTCCCACATTAGAAACTCGCAGCATACCTTGGCTTGAGACCACATCTCTCCAGCCTCTACCCCCTATTCCCACAGCCTTCTCTTCTCCTCTTCTCTGGGTCCTCATCAACCCCACCTCATCTCTTGTAAGGTACTGAGATAGTTGTTGGGGACCCGCAGATAACCAGGATGACCCTTCCTCTCAGGGTACCAGTGAAGTCTTTTTCCTATGAAGTTTACATTCACAGCTCTCGATGTCTAAGTGAGGACACACTTCCTGAAAAGCACCATTCAGCCCTCTACAGATGAGTTTCTCAAGCTCAATCGGCCTGCTGCCTCCATCACTACAGCTTCTGGGGACTACTGTCATGGTCCTCTCTTACTCTCATTTAGGGAACACCAGCTTCAGGCCCAGGCAGTGGGGGAGGTAGATGTGCCAGGCTAACTCTCCACCCTCAGCAGCCTTTTCTTCCTGAGCACTGATGTTTAGATGGAAATCAAAGGGGTGTGTTAAAGACCAATAGTTTTAAAGTTTGAAATGTGATACCTTACTGTGTCATGTGTCACAGTAATGGCTGACTCGGCAGAGGACAAAAATTGAACAGTCAACTCTCACCCTGTTCCCATCCTGTTGGGTGGGGTCTGGGGAGAAAACCACTGGGTCTAAGTTAGATCTCATATGCATGATTGAGTGACATAGCCTAGGGGGTGGGACTATAAATAATAGGGGAAAGTAGGTGGGCAAAGAAACGTCTCTGATGGCCAGGTGACATTTGAGATTTAAGCCAAGCCTTAGAAGACACTTCTTAATGCAGCTCTTCATTGCTGTGTTGACCCATGTTGCTGCTTCGTAACTGTGGCATTGCTACTGTTATGAATCAGAATCATGATATAAATATTTTTGGAGATAGAGGTTTGCCAGAAGGGTCATGACCTGCAGGTTGAGGACCATTGGGTTGGAGAGGGATCTGTATGTGTTTTTCTGGATGGGATCAAGAATCCTCAAAGACCCCCAAGACCATTGCAAGGTTTGTGTGTGTGTGTGTGTGTGTGTGTGTGTGTGTGTGTGTGTGTGTGTGTGTGTGTGTGCTTTCAAGGAGTAACCAGGACGTCAACATAGCCTAATCAGCAAGTCCCAAAGGACAAGGTCTCAGGCACTGTCATATTTTAGCTGGGGACTCAGTGAGAGCTCAGGGCCAAGTACATGCTCCTGGAGAAGTGTTTTAGACAGAGGTACATCAATATAGATGAGGAAGAGGTTTCCTTTAGACTACACTCTGAGTGAAGCTTAGCCTTTTCTTTAATTATGAATACATTCCCTCTCCGCAGCATCCAACCCGCAGCAATTTCATGAGCAACTGTGACTTTGTCACCAGCAGAAATCACAGGTATTTTTACATCACGCCACAGTTATTAGGGTTATCTTGAAATATTGTTTTCTCTCCGCACTACTTCAAAATTATGTAATTAGACCTGCCATTATTACTTATTATTTAATGTGTTACTAAAAAGCTCATATATTACTGCATCTCAAATTAGTTTTTAAAAAATATTTTCATAACTGCACTTCAATAAAATTTATTTCCTATGTAATCCTATGTGTTTTATTTTATACCTTGAGAGGCAGTGTTCTGGGCAGGAGTCCAAGGGCTTCTTTCTGCAGACTGCCCAGGGAGTCTGTGGTGCATACTCGAAGTGAAGGCCTTTGCCTGATGCCTTTGGAGAATTGCCCTGCTCTGCCTATTGGAGCATCTTCGGCTGCCCCTGGGCCCTGCTCCAGTGCTTCGGTATATCACCCATGCTGAGCTGCAGCAAGCTTCTCCAGGCAGCCAGCTCTCAGGGCCAGGAGCCTTTGCAAATGCTGCTCCCTCTGCCTCCAGCTCTCCACGGGTTTGTCGGCCTTCCCCTGTGTGCAACCAAGGTCAGACTCCCCAGGACTTAGTCCTGGTGCCTGGATGGAGCAGGCACTCTGCAGGGTCACCAAGCATTTCTGGAGTGAGCAGTCACCTCAGTGGAAGCTGCAGAAATCCCAGGGTATGGTAGGGATCAATTACATCACATAAATAAAGAGCAGTTACTGAAAGGTGGAAGAGTCGGGGAAGGACTTGTAGGCTGGGGTACCAGGGAGAAGTCTCTTTGGAGCAAAGACACAGGGAACCAAGGCTACATAGAGAGCAGGTGGGGCCAGGTAGGGTCAGATGGGCATAGAGAGTTGGTATAACCCTGTTGACAGGAATGCAGATATTCAGAAGAAACGTGTGTGCCCTTCCTGTTGTCTCTCAGACTACTGAGGCAGTGTGTCCCAAACTAGAATTTCACAGACCTGACACTACAGGACAGACTGGAGCTTCTTGCCTTCTGTTTAAAACTGGAGCTCATATCCAAACCTTGAAGATTGTGTGTGTGTGTGTGTGTGTGTGTGTGAATCTCTTTGTTCTTCTTCCCAATGTGGCTACATCAAATCTCTCTCTCTCTCTCTCTCTCTCTCTCTCTCTCTCTCTCTCTCTCTCTCTCTCTCTCTCTCTCTCTCTCTCTCCCCTCCCTCCCTCCCTCTCTCTCTTTCTTCATTCCTTCCTTTCTCCCTCCCTCCCTCTTTCCCTCCCTCCCTTTCTTCCTCCCTCCCTCTCTCCTTGTCTCTGTCTCTGTTTGTTTGTTTGCCTGTCTGTCTCTCTCCACATCAAACACATCAAATCTCTCTTTCTCCCTACCCCCCTCTCTCTCAGCATTTTATCATTTCTTGTATCTAATTGGTCTACTGGGGGTAGGTGGCCAAGCAGGGCAGAGCAAAGTACTTCAGCCATCTCTCCCTGCTCACTTAGACCTTCTGTTTCACTCTGGTCCTGCAGGTGAGCTTCTCCAGAAATTTCACTCACCTTTCTGGTTCCCAGGGTAGACGGTGTAGACTTTTAAATAAGTCAGCTGCACTGTGTGGCACTGAGGCTAGTTCCTTGACCTCTCTGGTCTTAATTTCTGTATCTGCTACTACAAAATATGTCATGGAAGCCAAATGGGCTGTTAACATCAATAGCTTGTGCCCAGGAGGTGCCTGCCACTGTTTCTCTCATCCCCTCCCCCAGGCGTCCCAAGAGGACCACGGACTGGCAGGTATGATCAGAGCCCTGATCATGCCTCCGTTAACATGACTGTGTTAGTAATCACCTCTTCCTTGGGCTGTTCTATCCCTAGGTACACGTGCTTTCTTGCTATTCTGCTGACCTTCTTCTTGCTAAGTCCCACGTGGCTCTACCATAAATCTTTCAGCATCTTCTTCATAAGCAATAAGGCTGCAGGCCAGGCCCTGAATCCATATCAAAGGGTTTCTCTGGAGCTGAAGATGAAGCTATGGTTTTTGGAGGTAGCAAAGAGGCTTCTCCATTTGCTTGTGCCTTTGGGGGCCAAGGCCTGGGGCCACCCGTCTTTATCTGGGTTGGCTCTCTGGGCAAAGAGTAAATGAGACCAAGTGAGCTCTCTGTGTATCCATCCTCTGTGAAGGGGGTTTAGAATGGAGGCTCAGTGTGTGCAGAGTACCATTAGGGGTAGCATTTACCTGCCTTGGTTACACCTTGGTAGGTGTCTGTTCCGAATGGGAGCCAGAGTTACCCCAGTTTTACTAGAAGGCCGAGGCTCAGAAAGATGGGAGAATTTTCCTCAGCTTGTGGGGAGGAATCAACTCTGTGCTGCTCTACCTCCAAAGCATCCATTCTTCCCACTGAGCCCATCTGATTACACAACTCCTCACCCCAGTAAGCAAGAAGGGACAGGAAGGAGCCTACCTCATGGGTGGCACCTGTCCCAGGTTGCACAGGTTTGACAGAGAAGGGTCCCAAGAAGGCTGTTTCAAGGACAAGAGTTGAGGATCATGGGGGAACCCAAGAACAGGGGTTCAGCATTCGAGTCCACTCCTAAGGCACTAAGCTGGACATCAGCATAAAGTTAGCGTCCGTTCCCTGATCACTCAACATACTCTGTGGTATGCATTTGGGGCGCCAGCTGTGGTACCTCGTTTTCACTTCCTCCCACTCAGAGTGTCCAGATACCACTGCACACAGGACTGGAAGGATGAAAAGAGTTTGGAATGGGTGGGGTATGAAGAATCCCAGCCCAGCTGGGAGTGAGTGCTGGTGGGGAGAGAAAGAAGTCCTTCTATGATGACCTTAGTGTCACAGCATTTTTAGAAGAAGGCCTCCTCTGACAGTCTTCAATGAAACAGCTCTCTTCCACGATTTTAGCTTGTGTGAATACCTTTATTTGGCGTGGACCTTGGAGAGTGGGAAGGAGTTTTTACGGTAGATGAAAACCATTGACTAGAGTTTAAAGTTCTGCAACGCCTGTGTTTGTACTGGGAGATATTCCTGGAATCCCAGGTACTTGCTACACAGGCTCTTATAGGGGCAGGGGTGTGAGGGGGAGGAATTCTGTAGGTCTGCCAAGGATTACTCATTCTTCCCTAGGCAGAGGGTGTGGAGAATTGGGATCCCCTGACAAGGTCAGGAAGGGAAGCCCTCCTGGTTAAGGGAGTTCTCTATTTTGCATAGAACTGAGGAGCTATCTGGTTATGGTTGATTGCAACCTTAATTAGTAGGATTTTTCCCCACAATACTCCTGCTGACTGGGGTACCCATAACACCAGGGTAGTTAGAAATGTGTGTATATGTGGGGGGGTGTTCTTTACATGAAGCCTGGGGAAGGGCCTTTGGACATTTGCCTGGATGTGGGTTTGTCTGCTCTTTCAATGTACTCACCTCAGATCCTAGTCCCTCCATCTTATTCCTCGAGATGCTTGGGGCTCTACAGGCTTCTTGTCGGTTGTAGCCTATTAGGCCTTCAGTCATCCTGGACTCTGGGGCCAGACTCTGGCTACACTCATTGCTGTGTGTGATGTTTTGTATATGCTTGGCCCAGAGAAGGGCTCTATTAGAAGGTATGGCCTTGTTGGAGTGGGTGTGGCCCTGTTGGAATAGGTGTTCCACTGTGGGTGTTGGCTTTAAGACCCTCATTCTAGCTATCTGGAAGCCAGTGTTCTGCTAGCAGTCTTCAGATGATGGTGTAGAACTCTCAGCTACTGCACCATGCCTGCCTGGATGCTTTCATGCTCCCACCTTGAAGATAACGGACTGAACCTCTGAATCTATACCCAATCCCAATTAAATATTCTCCTTGTAAGAGTTGCCTTGGTCATGGCATCTGTTCACAGCAGTAAAACCCTAACTCAGATGCTGTGTAATCAGGCTGTGACTACTCAGTTGCTTGACACTGCCCCATTGTCACAGCCTCTACCCTGTGTTCTGTGAGCAATGGGCTCCAGCACCTCTGGCATTGTCTGCTCTGATCTCCCTGCTTCTACTTTTGTTCTGCCTTCCACCTGGAACATTCTCCCTGGATTCTTATGTGCCAACCTACTTCCCCAGAGCTCTACGTGACCATCCCTGGAAGGACCTCTGCCTCCTCCCAAAACATAGTACTGTGGCCCCAGAGCATCCACAAGCTGTTGCATTCTCTATTCTCACCTCCCCTTTGAGTCTGCATATATACCTTAGATTGGCAGGAATGCAGCACTTACCTATTGAATGAGGCTGTGGAGCCAGGCCTCCTGGTACAGGCCTGTCATCCTATGTATTTAGGAGGCTGAGGCAGGAAGATTCAAAGACTAATACCCACTTGACAGATGCAGCTAGTTCAAGAATAGCCTGGGTAACATTACAAGACCCTGTCTCACAATAAATAGTAAAAATTAATAAGTAACCAAATAATAGCAAGCTGCAAAGAACATAGCTCAGTGATAGAGTACCTGCTAAGTAAGAGTGAGACCCCAACTTCAGTTCCTAGAAGCACACACACATCACACATGTGTGCACACACTCATACATGTGCACACACTTACATGAGTAAACACACATGAATGCATATACACACATTAATACATAGGCACACACATGAACACATGCACATATATACACATACTCACAGGGACACAAGGCATGCATGCATATCCATACAGGCATACCCCTCCTACCCTCACCCCTCCCACATGCACACACACACACAGACACACACACACACACACACACACACACACACACACACACACTGAAACGTAGGTCTTAAGACTTAATTCATTTCTTCAAGCAAGTGTCCCTGTATTACAAATTTTTTCCATGACTGTCTCTTCAGGTGGAAAAGCACATTCTCATTGTCAACATTCAAACTCATCCTCACAGCAACTCTGAGAAAGCTAAGTTAACCCATTTTACAGATGGAGAAGGTGACTTTTTGGGAGCATGTCATATCTGGTGACCACTGGTAGGAGGCAGAGGCTTCTGGCTCTGGATCCTGGTGTCTGATTCTTACAGGCTTTGGGGCAGACGTGGACATGATGAATGTCCAAGGCACACTCAAAGACCATCAGAGTGACAGGCATGGCCGCTAGTTGGGAAATCTCTGCCTAGTTGGCCTCTTTCCTCACCTAGGGACTGCTGAACTACTTGGATGAAAAGAACCGCATCAAGAAGCAGATGGTGGCCCTGGATTCCAAGCCCTAGACAGAGGGCAGTACAGGCCAATGGGATCCAGTCATACAGACGCTAGCTTGCTCACTCTTTTCTCTGTCCTCTCTCATCCCTCTTCTCTTCTCCCTTCTACTCTCTTCCCCCCTCCCTTGCTTTTAAGGGCCTCTGTGTGTCAGGCAAGTACTCTACCACTGAACTACACTCTCAACCCTCTTTTCTTTACTTTTATTTTTGATACAAGATCTCACTAAGCTTCTCAAGCTGGCCTTGAACTCAGTCTTTAGCCTCTGCAGAACTCGAACCTGCAACCCTCCTTCCTTAGCCTCTGGGATAGTTAGGTGAGAGTGCAGGTCTACGTTACCAGACCTGGCTCAGATGCAGCCTTTTCAGGCTCCGCATAGTGTTTTTATCTCTACTGAAGTCAGGGATGGTTCCTTTGACCTCTTCTGAAAGCTGGTGGGTATGAACAGGTATGCACAGAGCTCCTGATGTGCAACATCATCAACATGGTAGGGAGTTTATTCTGCACTGGACACCATGTGGAATTGTTTCCATGTTTGTTTCATTTATTCTTCCCCATGATCCATCTGTTTAGAGATGGGTCAACTACGGCTCAAGACATTGCGGTTGTCAAATGTCACATCGTTTTTCAATAATGCCACTAGGCTGAATCCTTGGAAGTTTCTTCTGCCCAGTGTATCTGCCGCAGTAGCTAGCACTTGGCCCAGTCAATAGATGGAATTGTTACTACTGGAGACTGGAGCCAGCTCCTGTCCCTGTGCATTAGAACTTTTGAGCTTGGATATACATTACTCATGGTATGGTGGAGATGAAGTGGAGGCTGGTACTGGATTGTGGGTAAGCCTATAGTGCCAGGGACAAGAGGTTTCTTTCTGTCCCTGAGCACCTGGGCTGGAGGCAGAGCCCTGGGCCACTTGTGCCTGCAGTGCCCACTCTGACATCCTGATGGATGGGATTTGACAGCGTCCTCATTCCCTCTCAGCACAAGGAATTCAACCCCCAACCAGCTGGGGACCTAGTCCAGGTGAGCTACAGGCCTCAGGCAATAACAGATACTTTGTGCAAACAATGCCTCCTCCCCTGGGGCTCTACCTCTCTTGGGCCATCCTCTGAAATAAATGACAGCATGGTACTCAGAGCCAGTGAGACCCATAGGAGCCATCTGCCCAAGGCGGCCCTAGCTATGACCTCTAAGCCAGTCTAATCCAGCTGTGTCATGTTCACATCAGTGAGCCTGCTACACAGTTCAATAGGACCAAGGGAACTATTGGGGCTGTCTTTCTTGACAGCCTAGCTGTAGTACTGAGTTGACAGAAGGCTGTCTTGGCTTTGGTTCTTTGCCTAATTCACTACATACAATTACCCTCTTCCAAGGACTTAAAATATCTTGGCATAATGGCCTCGCTTTAGAGAGTGTCTAGTGTAACACACTCATTGGTTGCCAAGAGGCACTGCTGTGTGGACCTGAGTTCTTTCTCTGGGTAGTCACAGCTTCTGTGGGTTTGACTAATAGCTGAAGTATAAACAAGGTTCTACTCTCGAGAGACATAACCCTATGTTAGGATGTACTGTTTGAGCAGCACAGACAAAGAGATATCAGCTTCTGCTAATACCCTTGGCCAGGCACCCCTGGGTCCTGTGGTGTCTGTGGCTCTTCTGTTCATTCCCCTTGCCCCCAAGGGCCTCAAATCAGATGCAATCTGTCTTTCATACTCCCCACCTTTTTCTAGCTTCTTGCTTTTGTCTCCTTCCCCAGTAGGGTCCTGGGAGAGAATGTTCTAACTGCCGATGGATGCACCAGGCTCAGAAAATCAAAACATCAGCACCGCCTCAACTTTCCTCTTTAACTGGCAGCTGAGCTTGTTTCTAGCAGATTTATTTCCAGTGTAGTGCTGTGGGCCAGTGCTGATTTGCATGACCAACTCTGCTCTCTGGGAGCTGCGAGCCTTAGGTAATGTCTTCACCATCGAAACGTGTCTCCCTGGTCCCTTTTTATCTCCTGTGGAGAAGTGATGGGAACCACCTCTGCCCCATGCAGGAATCAAGCCTGTAAGTCCAATGACCTTCCTTGGGTGTGATCCCTGGCTCAGGAGGACGTCCAGCTCTCATCCCTTCAAGCTTCACCACCGATCTAACATCCATTATCATTATAGCTACACTCTGTGCTTCACTCTTCTGAATAACATTTATAGGCTTGGAGAAGTGCATGGTGCTAAAAACTGGGAAGTAGGGTCTGGAATCCAAGATAAGCAGATCTTGTTTCAAAATCATAGTGAAGAACAAAGAAAATTATTATTGTGTGTGTATGTGTTTGTGTGTGTGCATGCAGAGAGCAAGAGTCAACACTGCATGTCTTCCTCAATCAGGACTCTATGTGGAGACAGAGTCTTCTACTGAACCAGAGTCCCCCAGTTCAGCTAGATGAGCTGACCAGCAGGCGCTCAGAGTTTACTTTCTCTCTCCAGCGCTGGGATTGTATATACTGCGCACTACTGGGCCAAGTTTCTGTGTGGTGCTGAGGACTCAAACTCAGGTTTTCATGCATGGGCAGAGAGCATTTTATTCACTGGATCATCTCCTGTTCCATGGGAAAGGATTTTGAGAGATGTTTGCAAACACAGTCTGGCCTTGAAGGGAGGGCAGCTGTGTCCCTTGTCACAGTTTCCCAGCTCCTCAGCCCAACTCCTATGACTGGAAGCACAGGGGATGCCTGGACCTGCAAGTAAGTCCATCTGCAGCCCAGACAGATCCTAGCAGGGATGGAAGCTCCTTTCAGCTCTGTCTAATTACAAGGTGTGTGAGTGAGCCTCCCTCATGGTTAATTTGCTCTGTGCCTTTACTGCCAGCAGAAGACAGATGACGCACAGAGGGTATTCCATATAGACCTGCCAGCAATTGTCGGTATGACTTCACGAGCCTTTTATGGGTCCTGCTCGGAAAGGTGTTTCCTTTTTATTTTCCTTCTCCATTTTCAGTCAATTAAAAAAAACATTTTGGGGGAGCAGGAGGAACGTCAAATTCGGGGTCTGGGTGACACAATCCTAACAGTGTCAGTGACTGACCATTGGTATTGAGTCTGAGCCAAAGATGCTGGACAGAGGGAAAGAGGACAAGGTGAATGGCCGGATGGGGCATAAAGTGGGTGGTCCCCAACAGTGATTAATAGACACATCATCATAATTTAAGGATGAATAAATGTTTCTTTTCAGCAGATTTGCTTTCTCAATGATGCTTGGCTTAGATTAATGATAATTGTAGTTTCTGTTTCCAAGTTCACACAGACTACTCTGCTGGGAGGGTTGGGGTGAGGAGGTGGTGTGGCAGGTAGGGAGAAAATGATGGCCCAAAAGACTATCATGAGAGGCCTTGGCCACAAGAACACATCCAGTTGTTGTGTGGGCTCCTATACCCATGCAAGCACCAGACACTGTCTAAATAGGACAAGATGGTGCTCAGTTCCAGTGGAGCTCTTGCTGGCGCTGGCTCACACCGGCTCCTGAAAACAAATTGTTAAGTTTTTGTAGAGACTTGTTAACTCCTTCACAGTTACTTGTAACTAAGTCTAAACCAGCCAGGGTGGGATTTTTTACACCACAGTCATGGGCAGAGCTCCACCCTCACCCCTGGGTAGTAGATAAGCATTTATTGGTGACCCATTCTGGCTGTCCATATAGTAAAGTGGTCAATTGTCAGGATGGACAGCAGTCACTGCACACCGGGGACTGTCCAGGCATTTCTAGTCCTGCTTCTCTTCTCCCTCCTCTTGCCTTTCTTCTAGAGTCTTGCATCGTGCCCAGAAGCTACTTGAGCCACACAGGGTATTAGCTCATATTCACATATCCTTGTCTTACAGGTAAGCAAACTGAGAGCCAGAGATGGGTGGGGGGTGGTGTAGCTTGGCTAAGGTCAGAGGCCTGGAGTCAGCAGCCTCGAGGCGGGTGTTCTGCCTCCCCACCAGCGTTCCTCTCTGCCTTCCGTTTCCAGATATGCCATTCTATATCACACCAGCACAAGTCCGCAGAGTGAGGCTCAGGGGGCTGCGTGTGTTCTTCCAGGTGCTGCTTCTGGCTGTGTGGTTGGGGTTTGACTGTTCCCTGGTGCACAAGCTCCATCCAGAGCCGGCTTTCCTGCCACCCTGCCATTGTCTGAGGATCCCACTGGAAGCAATTCAGGCTTCAGGCTTTCAGCAACAACCATCTGGAATAACAAGAAAAATAAATAAATAAAACAAAAAACCCAAACTGGAGCTCAGCCCATGATCTCAGAATCCTCAGTGAAGCGGGGAGTGGCAGCTAGCTGGGCTGAAGCACTCACAGCCAAATCATAAGCCTGAGAAGTTCAGAGCTAGCTGCATGGGGGTTCAGGGTGAGCCCATCATGAACCAGGCTTAAGAAAATAGCTCTCCCAGGGAGCTGGTGCTTAGAAGTTTGCTTCCAGGATTGCTTTTGGTGTGAACAAAGGGGGCTTGAGTCAAGAAAGAGACTCCAGATGAAAATCCCCTCAATTCTTAAATATATAGGTATATTTTAATGTAGACAGCAGTCTAATATGGTAAACATCTCAATGTAGACCATAGGATCAAACAGTCGCAAGGCTGAAAAGGCCTACCAGTCTCTTTTCATATCTCCAGTCACTGGTGCATATTGTACTAGAGGACAAACAGTGGAGGCAGGGCCAGTGTCCCCCTGCCTCCCAATACCTCTTAAGGCTGAGCTTCCTATCCAGGTAAAGGAGAGTTTCAGACCTTATGGTTCTTTCTAATTCTGTTATCTTAGATCCTAAACAAAAGGGAGCATTTCACACACAGACACACACATACTCACACACACTCACACACACACTTACACTCTGATAAATAGGGAAAGCTTTCAAAAATCTCATTCAAATTGTTGCTGGATTTGTCTATTAGCGAGATTTGTTTCTTTGCATGTGCTAATTGGTCTTGGCATTAATTAATCTGATTCCATTATATTCCCTTTAATTTGTCAAGATATCATTTTGTTATTGGGTGACGGAACACATTGGAGGATTGTTAGAGTCGGAATGTATTTTTTTCCCCTCTTTGAAAGTTCCTGGAGAAAAGTCGTTATCAATTAAGTTAATTTGCATACACATTAGGTTAATCGTTTTAGTTTAGCCAAATTTGTGGAAATTTACATAGCAAATTGACCCTCCACATTTCACTTAAACATATGTAGCACACAGCATAGTACATTTTGAGTTGCTAATGAAACTGAGGTTATTTTACACGCTTCTTTTAGTCAAAGAGGTCTAATTAGACCAAGTAATTTTTTATTTCATCCGTAATTGCAAAACAAATAAGCTTCTCTGCATTTTTCGTCGGCATCACACGGACAGGGACATTAATAGGGAAGTCATGTTTTCCTAATTAAGCCCGGTTTGATTCCTGCTCACTGTTGCAACGTCAGCCCTCCACGCTTTCTCCTACGTGTTCTCCTGCCAGAAGCGCGAAGCCTCCTGGTATACCTATTAATAGAAGACTCCCCCACATGGAGCCAACTGAATTAAAAAATGTAACTAGGAAGGCAGGGTGGGAATTTTGACAGATTTTTTTTTTTTAATGCCAGAGAGGAGAAAGTCGAATTCAAAAGGGGGGTCTTGTTTCTTTCCATCAGGGGAAGAAAGGAGAGGAAAAATAGCTTTTGTTCTCCCCCAGAAAAGAAGTTGGCATAACACATTGGTGGCGTTTCCAAAGTGACTCCAGGGGCTAGCTCATTCAGTGCTGGAAAACTGTCTGCTGTCTCCGCTCCAGGTCTTCCAAGCAGATCAGCGGAGAGCTTATAATATTTTGGGATGATCGTGAAATTTCGGATCTGGGATCTGAGTCTTTGCTGAAGCAAGATGGCAGGGAAGATCCTGGAGGTTGTGGGTGCTGAAGACAAAGAAGCATTGGAAGAACACTGGCAGAGCCCAGAGGAAGCTGTGCTTTTAACAGTTCTCCTGCCTCTACACAAAGAAGACCTTGACCACTGCCACCTTCGCTTTGTGTCTATCTCCCGGCACTCCCAATTTTACAGAGGGATTGAGGATAAAGGAATGGAAGCAGAGGAAGGTTGGGCAGTATTGGACTCAGAAGGGGTTCTGTACCTTGTTTATGGAGACTTGAATTCCAGTCCTGGTTCACCACTGTAAAAAGTGGTTACAATTCTTTACATCCCGCACTTTAACACATGGCTTCGCAACAACTATCATCAAAGGGTTGAATATATACACACCCTTTTGGAATCTAGGCTGTTCTGTGACTTGTTTGGGTCAATAGAATGCCCCATCGTATGTTAGTCCCAAACCTAGTCCTCAAAAGCCCACCTGCTTCTATTCACATTGTTGGAAGCTTGCTGGTATCCAGTCCAGCCTGCTGGATGAAATGGTAGGAGACACGTGGCCCAATTGTAACTCACGCCGAATTGTCAGTCAGCTGAACCCTAGGAGCAAAACCACCTCATTGACCTGCAGGTGGCCACAGATTGCACAAGGGAGCCCAGCTGAGTCCAGGCTGAATTCCCAGTCTACAGATCGTGAGCTAAATAAATAAGATTGCTTTTAGGTACAAAGTTCTAGAGTTATTTACTGAGCAGCGGTAGCTAACTGGATCAGTAACTACCTAGTCTTGGGATATTCTTGGTAAATACCTCTCTGGGTTCTAGTCTTTGCTTCCTCACCTGTAAAACCAGATAGCATCTGTGTGTCTGAGTTTTCTTCCAGCTTCATAAGGTTCCCAGTTACCTAAGAGAGCCATCATGTTCTCGAATTGGACACCAGGCACAGGGCTCTGTGAACAGGGTACGAACATGCAAAGGGAAAGAAGTCTATTGGCTTCTCTAGTTGCAGAGAGTGTCTCTGTCTTGGGACAGAGACCAGGAGCAGGAAACTGTTGGGTACTACCATAGGACATGGGTATGTGTACACATGTGAGTTTCGTGAAGAAAAGTTACTGAATGTCGGCAGGAAGTGTGTCCTGGGCCTGGAATTTCATCAACATAGGACAAAGCCTACAGGAAACCCCTAAGGATGATGGCCACTGGATATGTAGTCAGTGTTTTTTTTTTTTCTTCTTTTTCTAATGGTCTTTCTTACCTTTGTTTCAATACCATACATGCAATATTGTTTAGGACCTCACATCCAATGCCTATAGTGGACTCTTAACCCATTTACCAGTCAAGAATATACTAAAGTCACCCTCTTACAAAGGTAAACATGCATTATGTGAACTATCCTCTGCCCTTACAATGTACAGAAGTGTTGAAATATGACAAACATGCCAGGTGAAAGGAACCAGGCCACAAAGCATCACATGTGAGTTCACGTATATGAAAGTCCAGCATAGGGGTCGTGATAGCTAATTTATACAGGGTTTCTTTTCTTGGGTGACAAAATGTTCTAAAACCTTTCGTTTAATGGGTATATAACCATTAAATTATATTGTGTAGCATATGAATCATATCTCAATAAAGCTTCAGAGGTACGTTTAGGAGTGTGGTGGTTAAGAACAAGAGGTGTGATCCCAGCTCTACCATCAGCTTGGTGCTTCTGAAAGAAAACCGAGCAGTGGGCGAACTAAAGAATGCTCCTCAGCACTGAAAAGGATTCACTCTGGTTTAACTCAGCAAATTATCTGCACACATTAATCTTTTTGTCTATATCTTTGTTTTGACACAGGGTCTCCCATAGCCCGACTTTGTCCCAGACTGACCATGCAGCAGAGACTGACCACTACTGATTTTCTGGTCTCTGCTTCCCCAGGGATGAGGGTGCAGCTGTGCATCACCAAGCTCAGGTATAAAGTTTAATTTGTTGTTTTCTGCAACATGTTACTTCTACAGCAACCATGGGATGGAGTTCCTCTAGAAACATCTGCATGATATGAAGTCCCTGCTGTCAGGCTCAGCTAATGAGTTGGACTCCTAATATTGTCGCAAGCTCAGCACAGATCTGAGCACAGCTGTTGTCTTGGGTTTCTGAGATCTTGGTTTCTGAGACTACAAATGTAGTCTGTACTGTGTCCTGCCCATGCCTGTATGTGGTCTGGCCCCACTGTCTCTGCCTGCTGCATTCTCCTTGTACTCAAGAAGGACCAGTCTCTTCTTTCCCAGGTTCCCTGATGCTAATCCAGAGAGGGGTGGACAGTCACTGGAACATAGCCATAAGTGTCAGGAGTCTGATCCTGAGACATGGCCCTCAGAAGTCTAGGCTCATTCCTGTGGTAAGGGAATGCCTCAGAGCGGTGGGCCAAATGGACGTTGTGTACGGCTTGAAGCAAGGAGACATGCTCATTTAAGTATCTGAGGTTTGGCTTTGTTTTGGCAAAGGAGATGGGTTTTATTTTGATGGCCTGTCCTGTTCCCTCCCAGTTCTCACCTGCTGTGTGGTTGCTTTGTGTGTCAGGGTTTTAATTACTGTGAAGAGACACCATGACCACAGAAGTTCCTATAAAGGAAAACATTTAATCGGGCCTGGCTTACAGTTTCAGATGTTTGGTCCATCATCATCATGGTGTTCCGGAAGCACGGCGGCTTATGGGTAAACTTGGTGCTAGAGAAGCCAGGAATTCCACATCTTCATTCACAGGGAGCAGGAAGTGAACTGAGAGCCACTAGGCCTGCTTTGAACTTCTGAGATCTCAAAGCCCACCCCTTAGTGACAAACTTCCCCCAACATAGCTATATCTACTCCACCAAGGCCACACCTCCTAATAGTGCTTGTCCCTATGGACCCATGGGGGCCATTTTATTAGGGTCACCACACTTTTCTTCTCTCCTGGCTTCTAGCCCATCCTGGTACATCTTGGTACTCTTCCTGTCATCTTTCAGATACTCACTGTGTCTATTTTCTAGGACTGTCTGCTTTGAGAGAGGGGAAGGACCCCCACATCCACCTTTGTATCCACTCACTGCCTAGCAGGCCATCCCAAATACAGATTCCAATGTGTCACAGGGAATGAGAAATATCTGAGTGACAGGGACTCATCTGTGTGAATATGGAGCCAGCCTAAGGTGGCAGAAGTGTATGTGGCTACTGTACCCCTGAATAGACATACAGCAGCAGAAGTAGATGCCTCGTGGACAAGTGGAGAACTCCTGCTCTGCTGAGGCCTGGGGCATTCCGGTGTGCCTCTCTGAAACACTGGTAGCCATGGAAGCTTGTCTGACTGAGGCTGTGTGTTTCCTGCTACAGGTGGAGCTTGCACTCTCCAAGTATGGGGAAAGGTTAGATGGCGCCTGAACAGCAAGGCCGGTAGGATAGGGTAAACATGGACTTGACCGATGAGGGCCTGGCCTTGCCTCTCTCATGACGAGCTGAGTCTCTCCTGAGAAGCTGAGAGCGACTCAGAGAAGGCGTTTCAGATCTTTGTGCCTGAGCTTGCACAGCAGTGAGACGGGACCATGACTGACAAAATGAGGTGGGCTAACTGCACTTTGTAGAAGGTGGAAATTACCCAAGGAAGCAAAGCACAGGGAGCTGTCCTTTGGTTGTTGCAGGACCAGTCAGGGGTGGGAGCCATCCCCTACTCCCATAGGGGCTTGACACTTGTCCCTTTGTTGATCTAAGACCTACATAGAAAACACACTTCTGAATGAGTCTGACAGTTCACCAGGCATGAAAACCTACCCAGTTGTGACTCAGAGTTTTGGAGGCACAGATAGAATTAAGGAAATGTTAATGTATTCCTATGGTTTTGCCTCCTGCCCACACAGGCAGGAACAGCAAGGAGGGAGGCTGGAGTGGAAGAGGGAACCAGGAGACAGGAAGATGAGCTGACGGGCTCTGGGAGGGGGAGGACGGATGGGGTCTATGGGGTCCCAAGGCTGCCTGCCTGCTGCAGCTGGGCCTGGGAACCCCAGGGGACAGGGAGGGATGTGCTGGCATCTGGTCTCTGCCAAGCGAGTCTGCCACCCAGAATGTAGCATCGGCTTGGTCACAGGGCTAGAGCAAGCAGGGGCCCTGGGGTGCATGTGTGCCCACGTGGGGGAACTGCGGAGAGAGGCGGATATGAGCCAGATAACCCAGAGCTGTCTGTTTTAGCCTCAGTGATGTGGCTTGTCAGTGGCAAACAGCCACTTAGAATCAATGTCTTTCCCAAACGAGGCCCCCTCAATGTTGTATGCTTAATATACTCTATCTGTCTATCTGCGTTTAAACGGAGAGCTGGCTCCCCAGGGCACAGCAGCCAGTACGCTACCTCAGCATGGAATAAGTCTCCTGGGAGGCTTCCTCCTTCTCCCCTTCCTACAAGGGCTCTAGGACTGAGCCCCGAGGGGCTGGGATGACTGGCTGCCAGTTTGATGGGTGTACGTGGTAGTACGTTGACTCATTGCTGCTGCTACTACTTCTCTTTTTGTTCCCAGATGCATCCTTTGCAGAGTGACAACTGCCTTGTCACAGTGGAGACCCAAAACGGAGACCCAAAAGGTAGAGGGGGCCTCATCCCCTAGGTTCACAGGCCACTTGTCATCCAGGCTTATGACCCTTCCCCAAAGTTCCTTCCTCTAGTCTATCTGGGGTGTGGGAGGTAGTCAATAAATGTATTGACAAGAAAAAAAAAGATGCTGATGATAATAACAGCCAATCAAGATTCTGGGGTAATATCTGTTCAAGCAACCGGGGTTCCCTTGAACACTGCTGGGAATGTAAGGTCCCTGGATCTTTTTGGAATGGAGGATGTAAGGGTGACATCCTAGAAGGTATGCATGCAGGTGGCACTGGGGGCACTGTGTAAGGTTTGCTTTAAGGAGCATCTCTTATTCTTCCTCTTGGCTGATACCTCCTGCCTCAGGTTCATCCAACATGTCACATGAGGGCATGGAAGAGAGTTAATGCATTGTACTACTATTCTTGTGGCTGAATAGTATCGAGAAGCAACATAAGGAAGCATGTGTTTGTTTTGGCTTTTAACTTGATGGGATATAGTCCATCATGGTGGAAAGCCACGAGGTGGGAGTGCTAGGTAGACAGCCACATTACATCTAAAGAGAGGGAGTGGAGTGTAGACAAGGGGGGGGGGGACCGGGCTGTACAAACTCAGGGCTTTCCCCTGGTGACCTACTTCCTCCAGTGAGGGTTTACTCACTCAAGGTTCCACAACCATCCAAAAGCAGTGCCACCAGCTGGGTACCAAAGGTCCTATGTCTATGTGTCTCTGTGAAGACATTTTCTATTTAAACCATGGTTAGCCAGTGACACCACAAAAGAAAACCAAAAATTCAGCAAGGGAGTTGAAGGCTTGGGTGAGGAGGCCTAGCCAGGAGCATCTGACTAGGCTTTGAGGATTCTGGGGGTGGGATCTTCCCTGCTTCTTTGGGCTGGAAAGTCTTGAATATAACTTGCCAGGAAAAAAATAATGGCTCTTTTCTATTTCCTCTGCTCTCTCCTCTTGTTCTCAGGTCCTGAATGTTTTAAATGCCAGTCTTCATGGTTTGATGGAGAATTTTACACTAATGCAGAGTATTACCTAGTTAATTTGACTAGAATAGACTGTGATTCTACACGGTGAAGCTCTGGCCTCCCGAGCTAACAGTTCCATTATCGTGGGCTGGGCAGCCTGCTCTCCTGGAATCTGAGAGCTGAGGATGCCAGCAGGTGGGATTCTGAGAACACTCGGGGAGGCTGCAGAACAAGGAGATGTGGGGACAGGAGCAGGGAAACAATAATTCTTCTGCCAGCCATCACGTTATTCATGTCAACCAATGTTTCTTAAGATCATTCCCTCCATTCCTTCATCCAATAAATGTTTATCACGGGCACAAGAGTTGTCAGACCCAGTGCTGGATCCTAGGTGAAAAGATGCTTAGCTGCAGAGGCCACACCTTAAGCACTGGGAGCCTTGCCTGGGAAGAGTTGCAAACAGCTAAGCTGAGCAGAGTAAGGCAAGCACCAAGGCAAAGGACTGCAGAGAAGGCCTCGCTACATAAGATGCTACAACAACCTCCAGGGAGGGACCTGCTCACCCTTCAAGAACATCCCAAGGGACAAGCAGCTGTATACAAGGAAATTGTAGTTTAACGTTATTCTGAACAGCAACACCAGGTATGGTCCTTCTTTGGGATTTTGGAAGGAGCTCTGCCCTTGCCTCCCCTCCCAACTTCCTAGTCACTGGAAGGAAGGAGAAGCAAACCACGGGTTATAGTGGGGACTTCTTGCTCCCCTTCAAAGCCAGAGGAAGCTGCAGAGCTCTGAGGAGATTAATCATGAGGACCAGAAAGGAGGACCTCACAAGAAGAAAGGGTGACATCTCACTTTAGAGCCAAATGAAACACTTGTGATTACAATGAGAATGGTGAGGGGTCCTGGGCGAGCCTAGCTTGTGTCTTCTCCTTGCTCCCTCCTTTGTGATTTCCAAAGCGGGAGAAGGCATGATGGGAACTGGGGGATGGGGAGGGAGGGCTTGCTGAAGCAACTTGGACCAAGGAAAATAGGTACTAGACTGTAGTCAGTCTGTTAAGTGATGTCCTTTCTGTTGTAACGCTCCTCAGTTCTGAGTACCATAGAAAGCCCAGACATGCCCTGAATCTGAAACAGCGAAGGAACAGGATATGAAGAGCAGTTGTAGGTGCTGTGGGTGTCCAGCAGAGTGCACATAAGCTGGAAATCTCTGTTTAGGGAGATGGAGATAGACTTAGGCAGGGTCTCAGGTCGCTATGGCTAACCTGTGATGACATTTCCCTCAGTGTCACACTGGGCAGGAATAACTGAACACATAGTAAAGACTATCACAGTTGTATTCCCTCCACAAAGACTGTCACCTGTCCAGAGGTACCTGCAAGAGGTAAAACCAGGCTAGACCCACTGGAGGCTTCTGTAGGTGGTCAGACCATTGCTTACCTACAGTGACTCCAGCCATTTCTCATGGATCAGAGGATTCAGAGTCACGAAAGTTATTAGAAAGCTATAGTTTCTGCCCATGGGGTTGTAAGGAAGATTCTCAAAAATGTATAGCCATAAAAGTACAGTTTTATGTCCCACTGAACATATAAATCATGTTAGTTTTTCATTGCCATGATAAACATCTCAAAGAAACATCTTAAAATGGGAGAGATTTGTTTTGGTTAACGGGCTTTCAATTCACGTCTGGTTTGTCTAGAGCTGTCTGTAGTCCCATGGTAAGGCAGAGCAACGTGGTGACAAGAATATATGAATATATGACAGAGAAAGCTGTTCACTTATTTGTAGCCAGGAAGCAGAAAGAGAGAGAGAGAGAGAGAGAGAGAGAGAGAGAGAGAGAGAGAGAGAGAGAGACAGAGAGACAGAGAGAGACAGAGAGACAGAGACAGAGCACACACCTTGGAGAAGAAGAACTACTTAAATCATTGGTTCTCAACTTGTAGGTTGAAACCTCTTTAGGGTGGTGACCTTTTCTCAGGGGTGACCTAAGACTATTGGAACACAAGTATTTGCATTACAATTCATAGCAATAGCAAATTTACAGTTATAAAGTAGCAAGAAAAATAATGTTTGTGGGCATTCACCATAACTTGAGGATCTGTATTAAAGGGTCACAGCATTAGGAAGGTTGAGGACAAGTGACTTAAAGGAATATGCTTAGTGACATAATAATTCCTCCAGCCAGGTCCTGTTTCCTACCATCTCCTAATAATACCATCCAATTATGAATCCATGGAGGGATGAACCTCCTGATAAGATCCTGACCCTAATGATTCATCCAATCACCTCTCAGTGCTTGAACCCACCAGCTGAGACTAAACCTGTGATATGTAATGTAAGGGGGCACACTTCATATCCATGTTGTAACAAACTACTCGGTAAATGAATCTCTTGGAGAAAAGGGGTGGAGCGTATAGGCAGAGGGGACTACACAAACAGGGTCACTGCATGCGGAGGCCTCGTGGCAGAGAAGTGTAGATGGATTGTAAAGGTGGTGGGCCAGTGCATGTGGCTTGAGCAAGGTGGTGTATAAGGGCCAACACATTCCTCAGGAGGCCTGGAAGCACATCCCAGGAACATTCTTATGAAGGTATACTAGCTAGTTTTGTGTCAACTTGACACAAGCTAGAGTTATCACAGAGAAAGGAGCCTCAGTTGAGGAAATGCCTCCATGAGATCCAGCTGTAAGGAATTTTCTCAATTAGTGATCAAGGAGGGAGGGCCCAGTCCATTGTGGGTGGAGCCATCCCTGGGCTGGTAGGCCTGGGTGTTATAAGAAAGCAGGCTGAGCAAGCCAGGGGAAGCAAGCCAGTAAGTGACATCCCTCCATGGTCTCTACATCAGCTCCTGCTTCCTGACCTGTGTGAGTTCCAGTCCTGACTACCTCTGGTGATGAACAGAAAATGAGAAAGTGTAAGCTGAATAAACCCTTTCCTCCCCAACTTGCTTCTTGGTCATGATGTTTTGTGCTGGAGTAGAACTGACTAAGACAGAGGGCATGGGTAGGCTTTATGTGGGTTGTACAAACAAACAAACAAAACAACAACAACAAAACCCACTCCAGGTGGTCTCACACTTTCCACTCATACATTCATCAAGGAGTATACATCAGTCTGAAGCCTGGACTCAGAGGGATCTATAATCCTAACAGCCACCCTCATGAGCACTGCTCAGGCCCCAGGGAAAGGCTTCTTCATGTTTCTTTTCTTACATCGAGGAGACAAAAGTTTGCCAAGCAGGAAACGCCATGAGGGTTTGTGGATTATGCCACTGCCCACATCAGGGACAACGCACTTTGGAGTGGGTAGTAGGGGACTGGGGATTTAAGCAGTGGAAATGCTTAGATATAAGAGCAATTAATTAACTTGTCAAATCCTTCTCAGAGTGGGTGCAGTGGATTCTCTCATAATGAAGCATCCAGTGCTCTGCGCATCCAATCTCTTGTTTTCCTTGTGTTCAAACCCATAGTTCTGGAAGTGCTCGCTAATTAGCATGATATTTGCAGTTGCTGAACGTAAAAAACGGAGAAACATTTTGCAATATTAAACAACTCATATCTCCCTTAAAGGTTGTCTCTGTCTAGCCCTCCCTGTGTATTTCCAGGGGATGGTTCCAGGACTCCCCACAGATACCCCAACCCACAGATGCTCTGACCACATATATAAAATTTTACTGTGTTTGCATCTAAGCAAAATACACTTCCGGTATTCTTTAAATCTCACTTAGATTACTGATGTGTCCGAAGGAAACATGCAAACGATATATATATATATATATATACTCATTACATTGTATTATTCAAGATCGATGACTGTACATGTTCAGTACAGATGCAAGCTTTCCAAGAAATACTTCCAACATGAGAGTGGTTGGCACCGCAGATGCAGAAGCCACGGTTGTGGAAGGCTGACTGTGTAGAGGCCTAGACCCAGCATGCATAGCCAGTGACAGAGTCAGTGGTAGGAAATGGGTGGAATGAACTTACTGTGTTTCCTAAAGTAGTAATTTATCAGAGGTGAGCACATTGTAGTATTTTAAAATAAGCAAAATTTAAAGCCGTCTTCCAAAAACTTAGAAGTATGACTCCAAGAATTCTTATTGTCACTTCTTATTTCTATGACTGCAGCATACAAGTTTCTCCAAATTGAAATTAGTAGGGAAAAAGAAGAAGAAGAAAAAAACCGAGAAATACAATGACTCACAAGATGGCATCAGTGTTAGCATTACTTGCAGCGAACAATTATTGTGTAAATACCTTGATTATAGCAACACAATTAGGGGGTCTGTTTAAATAGAAGCAAGAAAAATAATTTTGGAGCAAATCTATAATAGTTTTTTTTTAATGATTTAATCTTTATTTTCTCATTCACCCAATCATTGTTAGCACTCAGACAGTCTTGTGCAAAACCAAATTATTCTATCTTTGCTATTTGCTGAATTTCATTCACAGTAAAATGGTCCACGGCTCACGCTTACATTTTGACTTTGTCATCATGAAGACGTTTTTGTTAAGGTAGGAAGAGGTGCTGGCCCATGTAGGATGCTACAGAGAAACACTGTAACTAGGGTCAGTTAGAAGACAGACACTTGTTTCCTGTAGTTTTGGAGGCTGGGAAATCCAAGGCTGCCAAACTGCTCAAGATCTGCTTTCTGGGTTTGTGCCTTCTCTTTGCATCCTTGGGCTGTGAAGGGAGGAAGAGGGCGAGCTAGGCTGCCTTCCTAGAACACTCACCCCAGTGTGAGGGCTGCAACCTTATCTACTCAACTCCTAGCAGCCCCTCCTGCCAATGCAATAGTGCTAGGGGCCAGGATGCCAGCTCCCTTCCCTTCTGTGTTCAGAAAAGGTGGAGAACCTTTAGCAAAGCCTGAACACATGTGAATTTGGAGGGGCATAACATTTTCAGTGTTTAATAAGGGAGAAAGCATTTAACTGAATAGTTTTTAAATCTTAGTTTGAACCTTATAAGTGTTTGGATGTGGGGGCTTCTGTTGGCCTTCTTGCTCTGAGCTCTGCCCTTGTCAGAGCTGAGATGCTTGGCTGATCCCTGCTGCAGTTTTAGTCAACTCCCTCAGTCCCAGCCCCAGCCCCAGCCCCAGCCCCAGCCCCAGCCTTCAGTGAACAGCTGCAATGCTGAGACATTGGGGAAGACCCCGATACCTCCATAACTCTAGCCATGGGGACTTGAGGGTATCCTTGTCTCCCTCATTTATAGGGGACCTTCTGAGGATTGAACCTACATCAATACCTCAAGAATGCCAGGTGAGTGTTCTGCAACTGAGCAACATCCCTAGCTCCATTGCTCCATCATTTTATAAACAAAGAAACTGAGTTACAGAAAGGCAAAGTATCCAGCCAGGAACACACAACTAATGAAGCATTTGAAGACCCTGAGGGGGGATTAGGGTCCAAAGGAAGGACACGGGGAGTAGAGTGGGAAAAGCCGAGACACAGGCACTGGCACTGTAGGATCCCTACAAGCTCTTACTCGGACCCTAGTTAGCAGTGTCCAGCCACAAGGACAAAGGAGAACATGAGGGTAGCCTTTCACGAACCCATGTGGGCTGTGGTCCCACCCTTTCTGCCAACCAAACCGTTATTTCCAACCTTGTAAAACAAACAGCAGAGGCAGAATGCTCTGGAAGATGTCTCCCAGTCTCCCTGCCCTATGTCTGAGCGATTCCCCAGAGGCTGCAGGTTTGTGGAACCCCAAGGGTTGCATTTGGCCTCAATCCACGTTCCTCCTTTATTTCTGAAAGCACGTGCTGTTGCTGGAACGCTGACTCCATCTGGTCCTGATTCGCTTCCTCCTGCTTTTTCTCCCTGCTGGAGAGCACTGCATCCTGCCCGAGGCACCTTAGGGAGCCGCTCTCACAAACTCCCTGGTTTTTCTCCCCTGAGGCTTAGCAAGTCAGGCATTGCCAACAGTTCCCTTCCTTCTGCCCCAGCAGGCTATAGTCTGTCGAATCCGGCTTCTGTCTTCCCTCCTTAGGGAGGTAGTCCCAGCCTCTTTCCCTAGGACACCAGCAAGTCACATTTACTCCCTATGCCTGCTTCTCTCTCCTCAGGAAGCTTGCTCTTTCTTCACAATCACATCTTCTGCCTGCCTACTTCCACCCCAAGCTCTTAGCCCCTAATACCATCTTCCCCACCCAGAGGGGTCTCTCTCTCTCTCTCTCTCTCTCTCTCTCTCTCTCTCTCCCTCCCTCCCTCCCTCCCTCCCTCCCTCCCTCCCTCCTCCTCCTCCTCCTCCTTCTTCTTCTTCTTCTTCTTCTTCTTCTTCTTCTTCTTCTTCTTCTTCTTCTTCTCTCTCTCTCTCTCTCTCTCTCTCTCTCTCTCTCTCTCTCTCTCTCTCTTTCTCCCCCCAGTTTGTGTCCCTAATCTGTTCCACATGGCCTGCGTCTGTCTCTGGGATGATTTCCTTATCTGTCAAATGGGAATATATTTTTACCTGATGAAAATAGTAGCATGTAGTAAATAAATAAAATAATTAAGAAAAAGATTTTCCTAAGAAATACGGGGGGTGGTGGAAAGTAGCGTGTTGCAAACGCCAATCATTAGAGTCTCTTAGTCTTTTTGGTTGGGCTTTGGGAATTGACCCCAGGGCATCTCACACAAGGCAAATGTTTATAGACCTGAACCTTCTTTTTACATTTTATTTTGAGACTGGATCTCACTAAGTTTCTCAGACTGACTTGAGATTCTTCTTGGAGCCCAGATATGCTGTGAACTAGGGGCTCTGAAACTTTAGCCTTCTTACTACCTGGGGTTACAGACCTGTACCACCATGCCAGGTTGAATTCAATGAGTCTTTGTGATGTCCCGAAAGTTGGATTCTCAGTTATGTGTCTGGGTTTTGCTAAAGGTTCTGCACCTTTTCTGAATGTCAAAGGGAAGGAAGCAGGCATCCTTCTCCCACACCTCTGGGAAGTCTGGAGGATTCTTGGGTGGTCCAGTTCTGATGGCTGCTTCTGGTTCTCACATCCATCCCCACTGCAGTTCTGGAAGTCTCTCTTGATGCCTTGCCTTCTTCATTTTCTGTCTGCCTCCATTTCCCCACCAAGTGATCAAAGGCTTTCTTTCCAAGACACTAAGACTATTATAAATAAGGCTGCTATGAACATAGCGGAACATGTGTCCTTGTTATATGTCGGAGCATCTTTTGGGTATATGGTCAGGAGTGGGATAGCTGCATACTCAGATAGTACTGTGTCTAATTTTCTGAAGAACCTCCTGACTGATTTTCAGAGTGGTTTAAATAACCCTATTAAAAATGGAGCACAGAGCTAAACAAAGAATTCCTGACTGAGGAATAGCCAAGAAGCACCTAAAGAAATGTGTAATATCCTTAGTCTCAGGAAAATGCAAGTCAAAACAACCCTGAGGTTTCTCCCTCACACCAGTCAGAATGGCTAGGATAAAAAACGCAGGTGACAGCAGATGGTGGTGAGGATGTGGATAAAGAGAAACACTCCTCCACCGTTGGTGGGTTGAAAGCTGGTACGACCACTCTGGAAATCAGTATGGAGTTTCCTTAGAAAAGTGGACATAGTACTACCTGAGGACTCAGCTATACCTCTCCTGGGCATATACCCAAAAGATGCTCCAACCTACAACGAGGATACTTCTTGAAGAAAAATATAAAGTTCCTGGGATGGGTGACCTTTGGTGAAAAGGGGTTGAAAACCCCTCGGGAAACCAGTTGAAGATTGCAAAGCTCTGCTAGGCTGTCTTGAATAGAGAGAGCAGGATGATCTTACTGCCCCCAAGTGCTCACTTTGACTTGTAACATGTGTGGGAAATAAAATTCTTGGGTGTTACCTACCTATTACACACTTTGGAACCCATTGGTCTCTCAGCTATATCACTCATTCAACTCTTTCTTCCTTGGGATCATCATGGTTGCAGCCTTTGTGCAATGATGACATTCTGTGGTAGACACCAAGCTCCAGGAGGGCACTCAGTATGCACTGTCACTCTGTCCCCTCTGCCTGGTGCCAACAGGAGCTCCAGGAAGCTTTCCCAGATTGCATTGAATGCTTCCGGACTTAGCAGCACCATCTGGCTAGAATAGGGACCAGTGCTGCCTTTTGGTCGGTCTGATGGCTCATCTTGCTTGTCAGCTGTATCTGGAATCAATGAAAGCATGAGACCTTGTGAGGGACTTTCTTGATCAGACTATTTGAAGCAGGCAAACCTACCCTAAATGTAGGTGGCACCTTCTGGTGGCAGCTCAGATAAGAGGACATCAAAGAAGGAAACTTTGCTATTGGCCTGCTTGCCTCTACTCTTGCTGGCAAGTGTTTAGCTAGCCTATTTCTGCAGCATCCCTTTGCTGATATTAGGACTATTGTTTTTGGGATTCTAATAGAGACTGAAAACCAAAAGCTCTCCGGGAATCCTTTAGGCCTTCAGCATCAGATTGATACTGTTTGAGACATCCAGACTCATAAACTGAGAAGCTATTGGATCCTCAACCTCGTCAGCGTGAGAAGGCCATTGTTGGACTACCTGGACCATATCCTGAATCCTGTAAACCAACTTAATAAGTTGTGTGTGTGTGTGTGTGTGTGTGTGTGTGTGTGTGTGTGTGTGTGTGTTTTATGTTACCATTCTGTTCTTTTGGAGAATCTAACACCGGCACAGGATCCTGTATCTTCTTCCTTGATTCCACTTGGCCTTAAACTTGCCTGATTTTGACTTAGAAATTAAGCTCAAACACCTAGTCCTAAATGGTTACACCAGTGGATCCCAGAGCCATGTTCTTATCTCTGATTTTCCTGGTTCTGAACAGTGCATGAACCTCTGCTTCCTAGGTTCCTCCAGTTCCAAGATGCCATTTGTGAAGCCATATGGATTTGTGCTGGATTTACATACAGATCAATTGCTCATCCTCCTGGAACATCTTCAGTCTTGCGACATCTTCAATGTCCTCTCTAGATACTCAGAGTACCGAGAGGACCTATACCACAGATTATTGGAAAGACTAAATAAGATAATGCATGAGAAACACTGGACAGTATTTGACATACAGCAGGTGCTCAGTAAAGTGCTCATTAACAGTCACCATCATTAGGATTTGGATGTAATTTCAGTTTATAATGTCACTTCATGAATTTTAACTCATGTCCTTCCTATATCCCTTAGAAAAATCAAACCCAGAGCCCTTCATAAAGAAAATAATCACCCCATATAGCCAAGTACAGCATTTGTATTGGCAAGCCTGATGTGTCATGTTAATAGATAACATTATCAAGCGGGAAACTGAGACCAGGAAAGAGTTTTACATCTGCTAGTGAGAGGTAGAATGGGACCCAGGCCCTGGTATGGAATACAGTCTTCTGTTTCCTATAGTGGCGGATTTCTATGCTTGTTTGACAGTCTCCTGTCTGTGAAAACAGTGGCAAAGGTAATCTGAAGATGACTTTTGCATCAGCGTTTCCAAGAACAACAAAGCCATCAGAAGTGACTCATAGAAGTTTGGCCCCATCAGGGACTGGGTTGTCAACACTGACTATCTACTCATTGGATATCTAGGGAATGAGGTAGCTGCTTAACCCAAGAATCTGGAAACTTCAGGCCATGGGGGACCAATGACAGCTCTATCCAGGTCTTCAGCCCTGGAAGCTCCCTGGAGTGCCATCATGTGGACCCACACTGAAGGGTCTGCCGGTCAGGGGTGGTGGCAGCAGTAACACCTGCACTTGCTCAGGAGACGGGAGCTTACATGCAGTGCCAGCTTTCTCTTCTTCTGTCTTTATCTCGTCCTGGTCCCAGCCATATGATGCTTCAATATCCAGAATGGGGTTTTCTCCCTCAGTTACTGTACCACTGGTCAGCCATCAGCGGCAGTGTAGTCTTATTGTAGTCACACTAGATGTGTGCTTTACTAATCTCTGGGGCATCACATCTCTCCATTGAATACAGATGATAATCAGATTTAACCTCCATGACTCTTCCTCTGTGGCATGGGGTCCCCAGTGTGCCTCTACATGCACATGTACTTGCTTATGCACAGGGACACACCCGCACCAGCATGTCTGACTTCTCTAAGCTGACTTTGTCCCTTGCCACTCACCCTTTTCTCCTCACCCACACCCTGCCTCTCCTCTTTTGGTGCCAGGGAGCAACTATCTCCTGGGCAGAAATCTCAGACTTGCAACAGCATCTACCTGTAATCTCAGACTCTTGTGGGGCCCCCTAGCCAGCCAAGGGAGGAGGTTTGCTGACTCCTGGTCTCTTTGCAAAGTTTCTGGGGAGGATGCAGTTTAGCAGCAAACGGCTGCTGAGGCTAATCCATCTTTTCTGTGCCTTTGCAAGAGACACAATTAAGAGTTCTGCTGAGGGGGAGAAATAAAGCACACCATTAGATTTGTTTAGCATATCATATCAGGTCTAGTGCCTTCCTGAGCCCTCCGCCACACAGCACATTAAGGTAAGACTCCGGAAACAGCTCCAAGGTTGCTTGATGGGATCTGTTCCATGTTAATTCGGAGTAAATATTTGCTATTCAGGCTTTTATATGCTCTGCTACCAGCAGGGACTTTGAAAGGTGGGCTTCCTCTCTAAACAGTAATCATTTAATTATCAAACCACTTAAGCATGGAGTTCCTGAGACACCCCACCCCTAACTCAGTACTGGCTTTGTCTTGCATTTTGTTTCCTCCCGTTTTCATCCCCACCCCTGGACTTGAGTTCCTTCTTCTCACCGTCTTCTTCTTTCTCCCTCTCTTTTTCCATATCCAGTGTCCAGAGCTGGGAGCTCAGCTTCTGGTGGCATGAAGTGACCAAGCAGCTGACAACGATCCTGGATTAAGGATGGCCAGGGCTTTGCTCTCCTCTGAATCCTCTGCCTGAGTTTGAACCAGCGTGACTTGAGGCAGAGGAGCTGGGGAGGAACAGGAAGGGCTTCACATGGGGTCAGAAGTGTTCAGAAGTGGGCATGTGAGAGTAGGTGGAAGGAGGCTGGAATCTCATGTGAAGATGGGGTTGGGGTGAGGCTTAAGGGTCTTTATCAGAGCCAGATGGAATGGAAACTTATTCTTGGTATTAGTCATGTTTAATGCACGAGCCTATAATGTTTGGAAGGGTCACAGACTCCCTCACTGTGCTCTGTGAAAGGTGCTATGCAAAGGCCAGAAGAGGTGGTCCCTGCTACAGGAGAGCAGGGGGTGGATGCTGGGAGGGCAGGAGGGACATTGGCTAGGCTAAGCCAGACATGGCCTTGAGAGGTCCCAGTGAACTTCACACATGAACTCTAAGCCACTTGGAGGCAGAAGAACCTCAGAGGTCAGGTGGACATCACACATCAGTTCCTCTGGTCAAGCCTGTTAATGATAGAGACATCTTTCCTGAGAGGATCACTCAGCCTGCAGAGTAGTCGAGCCATGGTGGGGGCAGTTCTGGAAGAAGGGAACTATTACTGCATTGAACCAACATCACCTGTCTGTCTGCCTTCTGATTTATTGGTCCTGGGTCACACTTTGGGGGTATCCAGAGAGCTTGTCTAATCTCTCTACCATGCTAGTACCTGTTCCTGTATCATAGGTGTGCATGAAGAATGGTTCGGCCAAATGGAGTGCCTGGAGAGGGGAGGGGGATTTAAACGAATGCATGTGCATGTATACACACTTACCATTCAGCTCCCTAAGTTCCTCTGTAACTGCCCTCCTGTCCATTTCTCTCCCAAGACAGGAAACTCCTTGAGGGCGAGGGCTGTTGTTCATCTGATTATTTCCAGTGCTTAGCATGGAGTTTGATGATACTTAACCAAGGGGCCATAGTTTAGATTTAATTAAATTGTTTAATTGAATTAGTTGAGCAGAGGCTGGGCATTCAATGCAGACATGGTTGTTAGAAGGAACTGCACAAAGCTGTTTATACATGGACATGCCAGGTGTGGGGGCATGTCCCCACATCAGAGTGCTTATAAATGCACATGTATAGTATATATAATATATATCAACCACATATACCATATATTATTATAACACACACACACACACACACACACACACACACTCAGTGCCCTCTGGCCTTTGGGAGGCAGACATTTGAGATTTGAGATAGATATACATCCAGACAGATGTTGGAATATGATCACAAGGTCAGATAAGGATCTTTAGGATACACACGGGATGAACATGCACAGAATAACTATATATTAGACACACAAGATGGGGATTAAGAGTTTGTGCCTATGGGATGTGGTTTAGTTACTTGTTGTGACTACTATCTGACACACAAGGAGAGGGAAAAGGGTTTACTTCAACTTACAGTTTGGGGGAATGCAGCCAATCATGGTGGGTGAGGTGTTGTAGAAGGAACGGGGTGGTCACCTCTATATAAAAGCTGGAGGCCCCAACATAGCCACAAAGGCATCTCCTGAGGGAGGACCTAATGGAGGACTACCCCAGAGACCAAGGGTTGCGGAGGCAGACAGTGCCAGCCAATCAAGAACTGCTGTTTAAAAGAGATGCTTTCTTGGGACCAGTGGGACATGGGTGGAGGGTATTAAGGAGCTTGCAGCAGTGTTCAGATGAGCTTGCTTCAGTTTCTCTCCTGCTCCTGGAGTCTGTCTGTCATAGACTCTGTGTCACCTCACCTCCAACCCCTAAGGGCAGGTAGGGCGGGGTGGTGAGTAGTCCAGGGCACAGGCAGCAAGGCATGGAAGCAGGTGTGATGGCTACAGGTCACATTTGCATTCACAGTTCTAAAGTAGAGTGAACAGGGAATGGGGCTGGGCTGTCCATCTCAAGGTGACCTACTTCTTGATCAGGGTGACTCCTAGGGGTTCCACAGCCTTGCAAAAGAGTGCTACCAACTGGAAACCAAGTGTTCAAACACGAACCTATGGGGAATGCTTCATATTCAAACCACTACCACCACATTATTCAAACATGTATAATGGGGTTGTGTGTATGTGTGTGTGTGTGTGAGAGAGAGAGGTGTACAGATCTATCTGAAGTCTATATTAAAGATCTGCTCCTAGCTAGGCTGGTGAGAACGGGGTGGGGAGATACAGAGAGTATGCACATTTTGGCTGCTCCTGCAAACATGAGCAGACATGTGCAAAACAGAAGTGTGTTTTACAGACATGGCTTGTTGAGAATGAGTTTATCTAGGCTATGTGCATGTGTATATGGCCTTTTAAAAGTACATACACACACACACATACTGGAAGTGTGCAATCAAGCTTTGGTTGTTAGTGGTGGGTGCAAATGTTGGGATGTATGTAGAAACGGCAGTTGTGAGGGAAATGGCGTTGTGATTGCTAACATTAGCATCAAAGCTGGTACAGGGAGACATGTGATATGTGTGTGAGAAGAGTGAGCACACATGTGGACTGCATAGGGCTGCAGGGTTCATATGATTAAGGGGCAGGAGACACGGGGGAGGGAGGGAGGGAAGGAGGGAGGGAGGGGAAGAGAGGGAGAGAGAGAGAATGAGGAGGCAGTCTTGTGGAGTTACAGAGACGAGAGCAGTGTAGGGTGTGCCTGCAGCTGTGAGCTCTTTCAAGAGTAAATATTTAGAAGCGCCCATTTTGAACATGGGTTTTGAAAGTTTGTTTGCACTTTATATTTCTTCCGCCTGTTGGGATGACAGCTGAGTGTGTGCATAAAGGCATTGGACTTGGGGAATATGTATAGCTGAAGATGCATGTAAACTTTCAGGTTGGTAAGGGTGGGTACACTGGCAGAGTGCCTTCAGTGTGGGCAATTGCGCATGCGCGTATTACTGAATGCCTACCCATGTTGTGTAGACCACGGCCTCCTCCGAATTTATCCAGTGTGTTCCCAAGCACGTTCTCCTCTCTCCTCCAGCCAAAACTCTATCTGGGCCGTTCTGTCCTTGAAAATTGGTCTCCTGAGGAGATTCACAGGACAGGGCATTAACTCAGGTGAATGAGCATCTATATCAGAGACCTCTCTAGAACTGGTTGCCTAGGAGGACAATTAAAAATAAATAAATAAAAATGTTCCCGGGGTCTCTTTAGCTGCTTGCAGAGGGAGGAAAGCGCAGACCTTAGGGGAGAAAGACACTTGAAGTGGGGGTGGCGGGGGGGGGGGGGCGAGAACCAAGCTAAGAAGGAAAAGGAAGGGAGGAAGCAGGCAAGCGGATGAGCAATTTAGTTGCGCCCGAGGCGGGAGAGCCTCTGTGGCAGTGGCAGCAGCTAACGGGCTGACAAGCCGCGTGTGTTTTCTGTGCCCATTAACTCGCTTACCCAATAAAAAAAATGCATAGTTACCAGGACCCGGATGTGCCACTGCTGGAGGAGGCCTGCCCAAGCCACATGCCTCTGATCTGTGATCCAGGGGGCCCCCTCAGCCTGAGACAAGCACCATCAGGCAGTGAGGAAGTAGTCCCCAACCTACACATGAAAGAAATGAAGCCTTGGCCACTGGAAATCAAGAGCCGCATCTCAAGCCTTAGAGTTGGTGGCTTGCTCTCTGGGGATTTTGTATGAGCCCAAGTTTCCACATAATATAGTCTTGGGCTGTATGTAGTCTTAGGAAGGGAGAAGAGGCAAAAGGGTAGGTGGGCTAGGTAGAGAAGGTGGAGAGAGCCCAGGATCATGGAAGTGAAGATTTGGCTTATAGAGAAACAGCTTGTATTTTCCTTAACCTTCGATGCTATAGAGCTCGACTCTGATTTGACACTGGGCATTAAGTAAACATATACTGTATGCCATAAACTTTTCTAAATCCTGAATGTCAAATACCCAAAAATACACAGCATGTAGTTTCTGGCCTCAGGTAAGGGGTCAGAAAGGTAGCTGAGTGGCTCTAAAAAGAACACATCGGAGAGGAAATGGGTCCGAGTCTCAGCACTGTGCCTCTCTAGCCATTTGTCAATGGCTGACTGCTGGGTCTCATCCCCCTCTTTGTCTTTCTTGTTGTCCCCAGCAAGGGATACGCAGCATGCACGAGCAAACTGGCCACCTTTCAACTTGACATTGAGGTTAACAATGACATGAGAGTCTCCCTGGGAAAAAATAACTACAGAAAACCTAGAAGATCCTTTGCGGCATTTGTTAGAGCAAAGAACATTTTTCTCTATCATTAGATTCAAGTCACCTTGGTGACAGATGCTGCAGGCCACCAGTCCTGGGCAGATGACATGGTCTCTCCAAGCCCTGGGTTTACCTGTGAAATGGAGATCCTGGTGATTCTTACCAGCATCTTCTGGGGACTGAGATAATACATTAAAACCGGTTAGCAAAATGTTGGGAACAAGCAGCAAACAAATGTGTATTTGTTATTGTCACCGGGAACTGGGGGTATCTAGGCTTCCTTCCAAGAACACTCCGGTAATCTACTGCTTTACGTTAGAAAGCATTAACGGCTCTACAAGGGCTGGGCAAGCAGGCACTCTTTAGTACACCAGACCTGTCTCCAGGAAGAGCCCAAGGGACTGTGGTGTTAGGAGCAATCTGTAGATAAGGCGACAGAGAAAGATGTAGGATTTGAGACTCTGCAGAGGCAAAGGAACTTCTGGGTTCTTAACAACATTTTTATTCATTTATTTGGAATCATCTTCCTGGGCTGCCTGCCAGCGAGATCTTGGGTAAGGAGGCTCCGCTCCTCCACTTCATTCCTTGTTCTCCACTCTTACCTGGAATGTTAATTTTTAAGGACAAAGCAGCACGCAGTGGGCTTTGAGAGAGAAGGGACAAAGAGGAGGTTACATGTTGCCATGTCCAATAGAACGGTTCGAACCAGAAAGGCACCCCTTAGGCTAACACTTTGTTCCCAGATGGTGGTCCTATTTGGGGAGACTAGCAGAAGTAGGTCGTTAGACACAGGTCTTTGAAGGTTGTAGCCTAGATCCTAGTTTCAGCGGCTCTCAGCTTGCTGGTCCTCCATAATGGTAGTCTACTTCTGTGCCCACAGATGTGCTCTCCTCACCTTGATGGAAGGAGATCCCCAAAAGCAGAAGCCCAAATCAACCTTTCCCTACCTTGAGCTGTACCTGATATACTGGTTATACCAACTCGAAAGCAACCCATAAACTGTGTGCCCTTACAAAAGGCCAAAGGCAGGCCTTTCCCTTCTTACCTCAACAAAGATTAAGTTCAGAATGGTGGTGTTCTGCTCTACCCATGGTGACACCTGTCTTTACACACAAGACCCAGATGGGTACCTAGGATACTCCAAGGAGTAACTTCAGCTGCTTGAAGAAGAAGGAACAGTCCACATACCCGATTCCTTATGAGGAACTAGACAAATAACTAAAACAATGTCGCCAACAATACAGTCGCCATGCTCACTGGCTTCCCGTGTGACTGGTGCTATTCTAAGTGCTGAACTCAGTTTTCAACCTAACATGTCCGGTTGGTGTTGTTACCTGGAGTGTTGCCTGGTCTTGTTGGCTTGACCACGTATAGGTCTTGCACAGATAACAATAGCTGTTGTGAGTTCATCAATCCAACAGCCATACCAAGTCTAGAGGACAACATTTTACTGCACCCCTCCCATTCTCTGGCTCTTACCTTACGTCACCCTTTGCTTCCAAGTTCCCTGAGCCTTGATGCAGCGAGACTGGGCTTAGTGGATTGATATAGACTTCCCATTTAGGGTTAAGCCATTTGTTCTCGGCCCTCTGACAGTTGTGAGCATTACCTGCTACTGCAGAGAGAGGCTTCCCTGGCCAAGGTCGGGGCACCACACCATGAGCATAAGCAGAAACACTTAGAAAGCAGTTTGACAACATGTCCGTTTAGTGAGACAGCCACATTTGGTTCTGGAGAGTTGAGGGTGGATATGATCAAGATACATTCTTGCATGTTTGAAATTGTTAAAGAGTAACCGAAAGCTACTCTGCCACTAAAACAGAAATTCTTACCATCACCCCAGAGTGGGGGCCCTCCTCCTCACCTCTTGTTGGCGAGCAATTGGAGGGACAAGCTTTAAGGAACTATACCCCGATAAGTCATCTCTCCACCTCACAGTGGGGCTTTTGCAGGCAAAAAGCTCATGTCAGGGCAGTGGAACAAGACCAAAGCAAAGCCACCACTCAACCCTTGAAAGGAGGAGGAATGGAAGATGCTTGAACAGAGCAGCTATGAATGGGTGCAGGTAGTGTTTCCCACTCTACCTTTATTTTTGTCTGTAGTTTTCTTGGGTAAAATGTTTGTTGTACTGTGAAACAAACCAACAAACCAAGCTGTCCCGAGAGAGTACAATTACCTAACACTCTTTTTTGACATCACCCAGGACTCTAAGACCATTAAGGCTATAGGGGAAGCTGGAGCCACCAGCTCTCCCGACCCCAAGGTGCTAAGGATCTGTCCCTCTGCAGAGCGAGCTGCACGCCTGCCTAAAGACTCTGGGGCTGCTTGGATTGTTTTCTGAAGTCAGAAGGTAAACTCTGACTCTAGGCTCTGAGCTTGCTGTCGCTGGAGGGAGTTTGTTGGGAAGTTTAGATGCAGCTGGGCAGCTAGCTTATGCAGAGGGCAGTTGATCCAGCAACTCTTAAAACAGCTCTCTGCTAGAAAATAAGCCCCGAGAGCCTCCCCAGAGGCAGTACAGGGGGTTTCGGCTTGGCTCACATAAACACCACTGGGCCCCGAGGACTCAGAGAAGGGTCCTGAGACAGGAGGAGGAAGGCTTTTGCCAATTAGACCCTCTCAACGACTCAGGTATTCCCTCACCCCAACATCAGCACCTCTGACTCTTCCCTTCCCTGCCTGCTTGTCTCCAAGCACCTCTGCTTCTTCCTTTGGCTGCTAGGAGCCAGCTACCCCTTAGAGAGAAGAGAGATAACAGTGCTTCCGGGAGATGCCCAAGACAGGAAGCAGAGCTAGAAGCTGGGTGACTAGAGCCCGACAGCGTCTAGGAAGCCCTTAGGACTGCAAGTCAATCGCTGAGGTACCAGTGGAACAACTTGGGGAGCCCTTGCCCTCCCGTCCATCCTGCTTCAGGGGCTTGTCCCTTCTGCAGCTCCACCTGCAGGAGAGAAGAGGGAGCGGAGGGGCCACTGTGGTGGTGGATAAAGGTAGCCATCTCCAAGCTCAGTCATTCTCTGCTTGAATGTGTGGCCTTATTTATGCCTGGCTAAAGATCATTAAAGCCTTTTTTTTTGCTGGGGCTGGGAGGTGGGGGTGGGTTGTGTGGCCTACAAGGAGAGTGGATTAATATTAGAACACCCTGTCACAGCTGGAGAAAAGGCGGGATTGATTTTATAGGGAGTTTAGTCAGAGCTGCACGTGAAACCCTGCGGGTTGTGCTGGAGTGTATCCATCTCCTCCATTAGGAAGGCCCCACGGGAATATTCGGCTGCAGTGTTTATTATGACCAAAGCTGCGTATCACAGCGCGTGAGCCGCCCTTACACAGCTCCCTTTTAGCGACTGCCCAAGCTCCTAGAGACTCTATCCTGGGGTCTCACACAGCTGTCTTTACCAGCCAAACTTCTTAGCTGGACCACGAAGGGACTGACACTGTTCTGGCAGGGCACCTCTAGAGAGCCCCCTGCTGGAAGACACCGGTGAGCCCCATCTATTCCTAGAAGTTGCCAGAGCCTCTCAAACACCCGTAGATTTCTTCTCAGCGCCGTAAAATGTCTGAAGACTGAGCTAAGCAAGTGTGGTCTGTCTTTTCAGAAAACACGAGCCAGAGCTTGGAAAACTTGCTTCTTCCAGAGTCTGCTTAAACATCGGCTGAGTGGCCCTTTAAGAGTCAGTTGCCTCTTGTTAGCTGGTGACCCTTGGGCAGATGTGGTGATTTCTCAGGGTTTAGTTTCCTTGTTAGCTCTGCAGATGTATTAAGAATTAAATGGTTATCTCAAGAAAAGACACGAGAATCACTCAATGCTAGTCAGTGCTACCCTGTTCTCAGATGGCAGTTTCAGTATATTCTAAATGGGACTCAATTTGTAAACATGTAGTTTAAACAAAGCCCCTTTAGAACTCCTTTATTGTGGAAGACACAGCTTACCTGTGGACACGAAATCTCTGTAGGGTCTTGTTCACCAGCTTCCTTTCTGACTGAGGTGTGCACGGAGAGGGGACAAAGCTCAGAGCCAACTGGGATAGCTTTGAACTTAGGTATGGTCTTGCTTACCTCATCTCCTGGCATACAGACCCAGATATAACTGGCTGGGTCTGAGGTGTTGTGAGCAGGAGTCTGGGCCAGCTCACTCCCAGAGGGATGTTGGTTGGACAGGTAAGTAGCATAAAGGGTCTTATTCAAGGTGCCAAGAATCATGGCGGGGAAGATGGCTAAATCAGGAGAGGCCCAGGGTTGATCCCTGGCACCCAGATAAAAAGCCTAGCATGGTTAAAGAAGCCTGTCTCCTCGTAGCTGGAGAGGCAGAGACAGCAGATCTCTGGGGCTTGCCAATCTGCCAGCCCAGCCTAATTAGTGAGTCCCAAGACAAGTGAGGGACCCTGCACCAAAAAACAAGGTGGATGGTGTTAGGAAAGAGATGAAGAGAGTGGGGGAGGGGCATGGAGGTGTGGCAAGGCCTGGGGGCAAGGGGATACCTCTGGGGGACCCATGTTGAGAATCCCTTCCCTCTGAGGTATCAGCCACTTGACAGTATGGTATAGAATAGAGTTTATTCAGGTCATGGGGGAGTTAAGAGGGTAGTAGAGGCAAAGAGAGAGAAGAAAGGAATAGAGGGGAGAGACGGAGGAAGGGAATGGGGAGAGGAGGAGCAAGGGGGGAGAGCAATAAAGAGAGAAAAAGAGAGAGGAGGGGAAAGCAGCCCCTTTATACTATCAGGTAACTGGGGCAGAGCATACCTGGCTATTGCCAGGTGACTGTGGGGTGGGGTCTACCTGGCTGTTGCCAGGTAACTGTAGGGTAGGGTTTACAGAAAGAATCCCAACAAATGGTGCCTGAGAAAGAGCTGGACTGAGGCCTGTACTCTGTCCTTATCTGTGTTGACACAAACATGTGTGCTCATCTAAGAACACACACAAGCATCATCGCCACTCATTAAAATGATGCATACACACCAACACACACATGCACACCCACATAAGCATGCACACACACATTACCCGCCCACCCACATCTACATTCAGAAGGAAGCCAAGAGTCTGAGCCAGAAGAACTCACACCTCGCTTCACACAGCTTCTGTAGCTCTTTGGGTAAATGTCCAACACAGTGCTCAGCAGTTCTGCCTTTTGGAACTTGAGATTAAAATTCAGATTCCCTGGGAGCCAAATGACCTGGGTTCCAATTCTTGAAATTCCTGCCATTCACTCCTCTGTTCATGTGAAGAAGGAATGCCCTGTGCCTCAGTTTCCTAGTCTTTGAATGGGTGTAACAATGGCACTGGTGTTAAAGGTAATAATAACAGCCTTGAATGAGATGATATGCAAAGTGTCCATAGAAGAGCCTGCCAACTATAATCTTACAGTGTCAATCTCATGACATCATATGGCCATCCTATTGTGGCCTCTGACATACTGAGCTCCCTTTTCCCTCCTAGAATAGGGACTTGGAATCATTGCTTCCATGTCACAAAAGTCCAGCCCAGGGATGGTGTACATAATGGGAACTTGGTACAAGACTTGGAGCTGTTGGGCTGAGTAGGATAAATAGCAGTTATATGGGGGCTGTCCTAAAAGGAACTACAAAGTCCAAGATGGAAGTGAGAGCAAAGTCAGATGTCAGATAGAAGGCTGCCAGGAGTCAAAGTCAAGGTTAGGGGTGGAGGTGGTGGTAGGGGTTTCCATCTCCAGAAGCACTCAATGCAGAATCAGAACCAAAGGAAGAAAATCAAGAAGAGGGCAGTGAATGTGCCCAACCCAGGAAGAAGCCTTGGGTGATTCAAGCAGAAGAGATCAGGGGCACTGTCCTTCTGCCAGTGGCTGGACTTCAGTACAAGGAGCGTTGCGTAGGTAGTGGTGGGGATGTTGTGTAGGTAGACTCTGAATGGAACCTCCTTTTTCTTGCACATACCTCGACATCTGCTACCTGTCAAGAGGCAAAGTTCTTGGAGGAAGGGACCTGCTAAAGGCTGCAGGAATCTCTGCTGTGTAAGTATCCACAGAAACCAAAAGCAAAAGGCCCCAGGGCTTGTGAGTCTTTAAAAACAACAAACACTGCAAAAAAACAGCTCTGTAAAATACATAATAACCAGAAGATTAAAGTAGAAATTACAACAACCCAAGCCCTGCATCTAAGAGATAATCATCACTAATGTTTTGGTCTCTTCCTTCAGCAGACTGAGGGGTTCCAGACTCCCGCAGGGGCCCCTTGTTGTCCTAAATGAATGTATTCGTGAGAAACAAAAGAAACTCCTGATGTCAGTTAGCAATTGTAGTATCAAAGTGTCTCCACAGCCCCCCTCTCACTCCAACCAGATTTCAACCTCCAAGCTCCTCTTAACTAAGCCAGCAATGCTTTGGGCATTTTCTTCTGCGCATGTGACTACACATGAAGGAGCCCAGCTCTGCAGGTTGCTCTGTTATCTGTTTCCCGCCCCTCCCTTCGACGACACAGAATGTCAAAGACATCTTTCCAAGTCAATAAGTATAGAACCACATTATCATTTTTAATGATCACGTACTACTTCTCTCTTGTACGTCTCATGCTTTACTGAATCGCTCCCCTATTGATTGGCGTGTAAGTGAAATTTTGCTGTTACAAATAAGGCTTTCACAAGCATTCTTGTACTTACACCGTTTCCTATTTAGGCAATTATTCCCATAGGGTAAATTCGAGAACTATTAAATGAACAATCGTGCACAGTTTATACTTTGATAGATAAAACTGTATAGGTTTTTACCTGCTAGCCATGCAAAGGGAGAATCATCTACTTTGTCATCTGGGTAATAAGCGAGGTGCAATCTGTGGGCTTTAAAGAAAAATCAATGCTGATCAGATGTGTAAAACCATCTCATTCCTTACCTTGGATTATGGCAGAGGCTATGTGTTTTCCGTGTTTCTCAGCCATTTGTATTTCTTCATTTGTGATTTGTTTGAACATTAAAAATCAGGCTGGTGAGCTGGGTCAGCAGGTACAGACACCTGCTGGCAGGCCTGGTGTCCCGAGTTCGAGCCTGAAACCCACAGAGTAAAATAAGAGAACTCTCCAGAGCTGCTCTATGACTCCCACACATGTATCTTTACACACAGAGACATGTATGCACACACACGCACTCATTCAGGCATGCACAAAATAAGGAAAGAAACAGATAAGTGTATTTTTAAATCATGAGGACAAAGCAGAAATAAAAGAAAGTGCCATTTTATAAGAGAATATTGGTTGATGTAAGAAAATAGTTATAATGCATTCCAAAATGATTTGAATATGGGCTACGTAATAATAATAATAACAATATTATTATTATAAGGTAGTATCTTTTTTTAAAGAAAACACATAGAAAGGTAGGCAAAGACTGAAGACAACACATTCTGAAGGGTTAACAGGCCTGGAAACGTGCAATTAAAATAGGGATAATAAGAAAATAACAACAATAGCCCCATAGGCTAATGGAAATCATCACTGGGTTACTAGGAACTAGTTATATGTGTTTAAATTTTATTTTTTAATTACCTTACAAAGTCAGTAACAGGTTTCCCTATGGTATTTTCACACCTAGTTAGCTTTGGTTGATATTGTCTCCTACCATACCCTATCTCCCTTGACCCCACCCCCATCCTTGGACTTCAGTAACTTTCCCTTCTGTTTTATATCAAATATGTTCTATATTTAAAGGAAACAACAACAACAACAGCAAAAACCAGCTGGGCTGGCAAGGCTTGAAGTCTGGCCATCATGGCTGGCGATGTCAGTTGGATCCCTGGGACTCATGGGGTGGAAGGAGAGAACCAGCTTTCACAAGTTGTGCTCTGACTTCCACGTGCACATGAACACAGACAAGGACTAGGTAAACAAAATGGGATTTAAACAAGAGGACACCCAGAGCTTATTTTAAAGTGTTCCCTAGGTTTCCAACTTCTCTGCGACGAGAAGGACAGGTTTTTATAATTTTAAAGACCCCTAAAATAAATAAGTAGACCCCAAAGAGCCATGCATAAAGCTTCCCAGCATCCTTTATTTTTGTAGTTTGCTCTTTTGTGCAGCTCCTTATGTGCGAATAGCCACAAAAGAAGACATTTTGAGCTAAGGGGATCTTTAAATGTCATTTATTTGCCTCTTCCCCTCATTTAAAAATCAGCAGACTGAAGCCCCGGAGTGGTCCAATGACCCAGCCATGGTCTGCCAGCCGGGGTGGGGGTGGGGGTAGGGCACCAGGGAGTGGGGGAGGGTCACATCGGGAGACACCTACAGGGTGTCACGCCTCACTCCCCTCCTCTGCCCTACCTGCCTCTCTGCGGGAGACCTAAGCAGTAGGTGGCCAATTGTGGAAACCAAAGCTTGTTCAGTAAAGCTGGAGTCTTTACTGAACAAGAGAGTGCAAGTCTGGTCAGGGCTAGGAATGAAAACCTGCCTGAGGGTAGAGGAGACACAAGGCAGTCCTGACTTTGGCTTTAAGGACTTAAGGGCTGTGTGGTCCACAGACTAGTACAGGCCTGAAGGCTGGGTGTGGGAATGGAGGTTGAGGGTTAGGGGCGTAGGGGTGGGACTTGCTCCAAACTCCCTGATCTAGGAACCAGAGTGGAGCACCTGGAGGGGGTCCTGGGCTCAGCCTGCTCCTCAAGCCTGCCTCACAGAATGGGAGGGTTTTCCCCCGGGGGAGAGGGTTGTTGTTGAGGTTTTTTCCTTTCCGTTCTTTCAGGACTCTGTCTGAGGCTCTGCTCCACGCGGGTTAGAGAGAGCAGCACACAGCCTCTGGAAATCGGTTCCCATGCTACATGACATCAGTGGGTTATATTGCAACTTTCCACATGGCTGCCCCGACACAGGCTGCCGTGTTTATGAAAATTCTCTTGATACCAGCTGGAAGCCTCCATGGCGCTGGAGGCTGTGTGCTGCCTGGGCTGTGTTCCGTGCGGCTGACACAGGTTCCAGGGAAGGCTGACACCCCCGTGCACCTTCGGGAGACCTGCTCTCCTCCTCCAGTGCAGGGACATCGGTCTACAAGCCTTCCTTACAGAATTTCTGGCGCCTAGTACCGGGGCTCCTGACAGGAGGGAACAGCAGGCTGGAGGTCAGGACCCCTGTGTTCTCTCATTCTTAGTGTAGCTTTGGCTAAGCCATTTTTACTGTTTTACTGAACAGTGGCAACTTTTTTTTCTAGTCCGCCAAACCTGGGGAAAAGACCACTGCTCCTCACCAGGAATGAGAACCAGGACTCCGTGGATCTGGGAAGAAGGCCCTGGAAGCTGAGGCTGTCTCCATCAGCTTTTGCTTTCTTTCCCCAAACGTGAGGGGTCAGGTTACTTACTTTCTCAGGGTTGCTGGCCTGCCTCTCTCCCTCCCTTTCCTCTTTCCCTATCCCTCATCTCCCCCCTCTCTTCTTTGTCACCACACCCACTTTCTTTTTAACTTGGATTTCTTTATTTTTGTTTGAGATTGATTTTTCTAGTGTTGCCCAGGCTAGCCTTTAACTAGCCCGATGACCCAGGCTCTCCTTAACTTGCCGTCTCCTTCTTCAGCCTCCCAAGTGGTAGGATCATAGGTGTGCACTATCATGCTTGGCTTTCCAGTTTTAATAAATGAGTAAACACACACATCACTATGCTGTGACACTTTCAAATCCTCGGCCTCTAACATGGACCAAGATGGTCTCCTGCTGATGCTCAAAGACCCAGTATCCGAGATAATCTGGACTATGTGATGGAGCTTAGAAGGCTTAACTCTTCTTTAGCACAGGAAGCCTTTGGACCTGAGTGTCTCTCAGTGCTCCCCAGTGCTGTGATCCCAGGAGAGGGCCTGTTCTAGCCTCAACTGCCTGGTCCCTCTGTTAGTACTTACGGAGTTGGTAGACTAATTCCATTGGAACAATGAAACACTGTCTGTGGTGGTAGCTAAGATGTAAATGGAAAAGGCTTTGCATGCAACAGCTGTGATCTGTAATAGTCATGCATTCATTCACTCACTCACTCACTCACTCATTCCTAGGCTAGATGGGGAACCACCATTCACTATACATTTTGGGATCTTCTCCACATCTACTCTCCCGACCAAGGAAAAGTGAACAGCAGCTAGCACAGGCCGATTTGGCAGTGGCTACCAGCTCCTGCTCTGTAGCCTCTGTAAGCACAGCCCTCACAGTGACCCTTAGAGGCATTCGCTTCCATCACCCTGCTTTCTATTGCTTGGTCAATGGAGTCACGGGGAGGAGAGGTCCACTGTCTAATAAAATAAATGATGCAGTGTTGGTTCAAATGCAGACCATCTGACTTTAGAGCTGATGACCTCGACCATTACACCCCTCTATCAGACACCCCCAAAGCTAAGAGCAAATCTTAGGTGGGAGTGTTTCCAAAAGGAGGACTGGAAAGGCTTTCCTGGAGGAAGGTGTGGAGGGGTGGAGGTCTAGTAAGTGGAAAGCCCCTAGAGCAGCAACCTAGTCCACACTCTGGAAATACTCACGGCTGGAAGCCTCACCTCTGACCAGCGGTTGCTATGGTCTTGTCTGCCAAGACAGGGAGCTGGCAGCAATGTCACCTTTGCCTACTCTGTCCCAGCAGAGCATCCGGCAGATATTTATCATCTCAGAAGGTTGTACTCCTTGCACTTGGAGATATTATCAATAGCGTGGTGGGGTTCCCATGGTTGGCATGTTCTAGCTATGTGTGCATGTGTGTAAATATTTAGGTGGGCGTGCACATGTGTATTCAGGTGTATGTAAAAGTGTATGCGCACATGCAGACTCTCTCACTGTAGCTGAACTCGGCACTTCAGATGGAGTGGGTGGCTGAATTATAGGAATGTGCTACCATGCCTGGTGCTTTACTTGGTGTCCTGACTAGCTTTATGTCAACTTGGCGCAAGCTATAGTTATCTGATGGGGGGGGGGGGGGTCCCAATTAAGAAAGTGCCTTCGTAAGGCATTTTCTTAGTTACTGGTTGATAGAGAGGGCCCTGCTCATGGTGGGTGGGGCTATCCCTGGGCTGGTAGTCTTGGGTTCTATAAGACAGTAGGCTGAGCAAAGCCATGGGAGCAAGCCAGTAAGCAGTACCCTTCCATGGCCTCCTCATCAGCTCCTGCCTCCAGGTTTCTGTCCTGTTTGAGTCCCTGTCCTGACTTCCTTTGAGGATAAACTATGATGTGGAAGAATAAGCCATATAAACTGTTTCCTCCCTAAGTTGCTCTGGTCATGGTGTTTCATTGAAGCAACAGTAACCCTAACTTGGTTTCTGGGGATCCGAACTCAGGTCCTCAAGATTGTGCAGCAAGCTCTTTACAGACTGAGCCATCTCACCAGCCACACCCTAGCTTTCAGGGACCAGCTTCTTGGAATTCAATAAGAGGAAGATACTGCCAGAAGGGTTAAGAGGACACCCAGAAGACAGAAACTACCAGAAGGCAGACACAGAACCGTGGAGTCCCTAAGAGTGGAGGCTCAGGTCAGATGAAGGACTTCACTTGTTTCTTAGCTCTCTGCTCTCCGCAGCTCTATCTGCCAGTGTTAAAGCACTGCAGGATCAGAACCAATCTCCCCAGGGCTGATTTAGAAGAGGCCCCGCAGAGCAGCTATCCCTCCCATTGTAATGGGCATGAGTCATAACTCTCAGCCACCATAGGTCTCACCCAGTCTCTCCCTCTTCCCGAAGGCTACTGCTCAGAGGCATTTAGGGTAGATTTAAGATCAAAATCAAATCAGAGTCACCAAATACCGTGTCAGGCCAGGCAGGAGGGATGGGAAGCTTGGAGTTATAGTCTGGAAGATTTCGCAGCTCCTTGGAGACTATTAAGTGAGTATATTTTATGGCCAGACACAATGCTGAGCAAACCGTCTATAAACCAATTACAGGAAACTTCCCTGCACACCTCGGAGAGTGCTGGCGGATGTGGGTGGGTGAAGAGGACATCTGCCTTCCTGCCAATAGGCATTCCCTAGGGTTCCACCTGCTGGTGGCATCCTGTCTAGCTCGTTCTTCACAATGCTGAGGTTCCAGTGGGAGGACTTCACAGAAAGGGTCAGCAGTGGCTTTAAAAACAATAGCCTCAGGACTATGGCATCAAGTTTATGTGCGTGGAGGGGGGGGGCGGGGAGAAACGGGTTGGGAGAGTCCTTATTCAAGCCCATAGGAGAATCAAACCTGGGAAGTACTAGAGAGTCTCCAGCCCGAGTTCAGCTTTCTCTGCTTCCAAGATCCCCAAATCTTTTCCCAACTCCCGTGGGTAATGGCATAAAGCAGATTTCCCTTAGGAATCCCATTACCACTCGGGGCCAAACCAAATGCACTAGAATGAAATTGCCATGACCTTCTGGTACAGTTTGGATGCTGAGTATCTGCCATAATTGCAAATATTAAAAACTGGATCTCCTGGATGCCGCTGTTGGGAGGCTCTGTGGGTCTTTAGGTGTTAGAGCCTCAAGAGAGTTCTATAGCCAGCCGTTGGTGGCTGTATCTTCCATGGGTCCCCTATTCCTCTTTCTCTCTTTTATTCCTAGCTTATTAGAATCTCAGTTGTTCTGTTTCAGGGGAGGAAGGCTGATTGGTACCCTGCCATCAAGAAACTCCAGGTATACCATCCATTCTAGAAGTTGATTTCCTATTTTAAATAGTTGGGGCTTTAGGAGAGAGTGGAGCCCAGTGATCCTCTCCCCCCTTTGCGGTCCCCAAGTGGCAGTCTCCCTGCACAGCATCTGCTTCCTGGCTGCTCCTGTCTTGGAAAGTCAGCTCTGAAGTTGCATTGGCCATCTCTGAGGAGCTGGCAGAGGCTCAAGGGAAGCAAACCCCAGAGGACCCAGATGCTTTTCTGTCAGGTCCAGCTGCCCTGAGAGCTGACGGCTTGACAAGTGGCATTAGCATAAAAACCTCCACCTTGGCAGCTGCCAGCTCTGTGCCAGAGCCTACGGTGCCCCCGCTTGGTACCACTCTCTGTCACAGGGGTGGATGCTTGCCAGCCAAAGGTGCATGGCTGTCTCTCACACCAACACCTTAGACTCTGTGCCTGAAGTAGGAACATCTCTAGCTGTCCCCTCAGCTGCCCCATAGTCTCTCCTCTCTCTCCAGTCTCCTTGCTTCTTGTCTACCCAGAAGGCTCTGCTCTATTTCTTCACTGAGTCTCCTCTCTGATCTGGATGCCAGGCCCTGACCTCAGCTTCTTTCTAACCAGGGCAAGAGAAGGCTTTCCAAAAGCACTCCTTGAAGATCTTAGTCTTGCAAAGGCACAAGGGTCAGGCTTCCTGGATTCCATGCTCAGTGTCCTCTCAGGAAATGACCCTTGGTACCAGGAATGGAGATATTTGAGTTAATGGTCTTGTTAGAACAAATGGCAGGGGTTCCAAGGTCAAGTGAGTGGAAGTTCTGGGGTGTAGACAGGATAGTGTGGAGAGACAGAGACTCTGTCTTGCTCTGGGAGTTTCTCTACTTCCACCATCACAGCAAGGTCTCGATGCCCCTTTCCCAATCTTTGTGACTCGGGCACATGGATAGAAGCTTCCATGAATATTATCAGCACAAAGTAAAATTGGAAGAAAACGAAAAAGTATCAGTACTGTTATCAAATAGCACAGAAATCCTCTGGGCTGTACTGTGACCAAGCTGTCTGAGAACCAGAGCTCAAAGACCCGGTATCTCTTTGTCCCTTTCTTCTTCCCACTTTACTGTGTACCTGGTCCACTGCCCTCCTTAGTCCAGCTTTAGAGCTTTCTGACTCTCTGTTGTTTGTCACAGAACCTTCCAGAACTCTCAGCTAAGGAGTCCCAGGCTCCTCTCATCACCATGACCCCTTGTTCTTGGCTTTCATTATAGTCAGGAAGAATAAGATTGTACACTTTCCTGAAGACATTTAAAATGACTTTATAGACATCTCAATATAAAAGCTCTCTTTCCCTTTGCAAATTAGTGCTTTAACCAGGGTTATGTATACACAAAGTTTTAAAATCAAATAATATAGTAAGATGTTGTTGGAAATGTATCTGACCTGTAACTCCTCTTTTCCCATCCTCTAGTGACAATCACTACGACTCTTGCCTGGTTCTACTGCTATCAAACATTTCATTAAATAACACACTACAAAAACCTATGTTTTTAAACCCAAGATTTTATTATATAGTTTAGTTTAGTTTTAAATCTATAAAAATGCCAAAAGTGTTTTTGGTGATAAGCCATAAAGTCTGAATTTTGTAATTAACATTTTGCTGTATCTACATGTTTTTTTAGTTATCTATCTATTAATCCACTCATTATCCACCCACCTACTCACCCACTCACCCATCTATCCATCCATCCATCCATCCATCCATCCATCCATCCATCCATCCAGCCAGCCAGCCATTCATCATCCATCCATCATCTATCCATCCATCCAGCCATTCATCATCCACCTACCCATCTATCCACTCCCCCATTTATCCATCTACTCATCCACCCATAAATCCACTCACACACTCATCTCTCTATCTACCCATGCACCCATCACCCACTCACCCACCCACCGACCCACCCATCCACACCCATCCACCCACTCACCCACTCATCTCTCCATCACCCCACCTACCCATGCACCCAGCAGTCCTACTGTTCCAGCATGTCAGTCGGCTGCAGGTACAAATGCACTTTATTTTCAGAACCTTCACCTTGTATCTCGTTAGAGGTCAACATTAGCTTCTGGTTTATTTTGTTTTTGTTTTCTTTTGAGATAAATTTTGCGTGTAATGGAATGTATAGGACATGAGTATACCAACCCATGAGTTCAGAGAAATACAACCAACTATGTAACTAGACTGTCACAAAAATCACAAGTGTACCATTACCCAAGGGCTTTGGTTTACACCCCAGAGAGTGACAACTGCTACCTCAGGAAGCAGGTGGCCATTACTGGGTATTCTCTTTGTATGTCCTTCTTTCTGGGTACCCTTATCTCTGTCACCCTTCTACCTCTTATATCTAATATAAGTAAACAGTTTTTGACCCTATCTCCTGACTTCCTATCTTGGCTCAAATCTTAGCTCATGTTGAATCACAGGCTTACCATGACTTAGATAGTGAAGTCCAACTCAACCTGGGCTACAAAGTAAAACCCTGTGTTTTAAAAAGGTCTTGCTTCACAGCTTCGTTTTCTTTCCTATAATCTACTCACACCACACTCTAAAAACTTCAGTCAGTATCATTGTCATACACACCGATAAATAAAAAGTTCTTTCCTGAGAAGGCACTAAGCAATGGTCCTTCTTGGACAACCTTGTTCTCTTCCTCAATTTCTGGTTAGTTTTCTTTACTATGCTACACACACACACACACACACACACACACACACACACACACACAGAGTTATTTAATGGAACAAGAAAATTCTATCGCTCTTATTTGCTACCTGAGCAGATGTATTAGATAATCTATAACTTATTTTCCCCTGAGAAGCTGCTGTTCCATCAGTTGAGAGCAGCTTCCTCCAGGCTTTTAGAAGCCTCTCATCTCTGGTGCGGGAGACATCACCATCATCTACCTTAGACCTTTAATGACCCTTTCAATCGGCAGACCAACATCTCTAGGCTTGGGAAAATTTTCTTCTATTATTTCTTTGATAATTATCCCCTCCATTTTCTCTGAACCTTTCTGGAATTCCTAACGGTCAAATGACCAAGCTCCTGAACTGATACTTTAATGTTCTCATTTTCTTGGCCATTATCTGCCTTTCTCTGCCTCGTATTCTCTCTCTTTCTGTTCCACTTTTGGGGGAAATTTCATCTATTTTATCTTTCAAACCTTTTATTGAATTTTGAATTTTTGCTATCACTTTTAATAGCCGGGAGCTCTCTCCTGTGCGTTGATTGCCATGTACGATAGCCAGAACCTACACCTGTCTGTGAACTCTCTGCCTCGCCGTCTCCCATCCACTGAGTTTTACTGCAGGTGGGAGCTCCGCTTTTATTTCCGTGAGGACATTATGTATACATTTGTGAATATATATGTGTACATTTGTACATGTCTGTGGTATGTATATGTGGGTGTTCATGCATACATACACATGAAAGACAGAGGACAACCTTGGGTGTCATTCCTCAGGGACCATCCACTTATTTTAGAGACCTGGTCTTTTCCCTGGCCTGGAGCTCACCAAGTAGGATAACCTTACTGACAGGAGTCCCAGGGATCTGTCTATATCTTTCTACCTGATCCTGGGATTATAAACTAATGTCACCATGCCAATACATGCACACATATTTGCATATAGTTTTGATGATTAAGTTGGGGCCTCATGTTTGTCAGGCCAACAAGCACTTTACTGGCTGAGCCATCTTGCCAACTGTGTGTTTCAAGTTTTCTTCTACTCTCCTATTGTCTCAGCTTCTTCTAACTTCCTTCTCTTCTTTTCAGCTTGAGTGGCATCATGATTATATGATATATGATAAGATCTATAATAAGAGTTCCTTGGTTGCCCATCTCTGAGTAAAAGAGCCATTAAGAAAGCCTGACTGGGGGTCCAAGAGATGGTTCAGTGGTTAGAAACACCAGCTGTTCATCCAAGGGTCTTGGATTCCCAACACCCTCATGGTGATGAGCACCTGCCTGTCACTCCTGTTTCACGAAATCCAGTGCCCTCTCCTGGTCTCCGCAGACACCAGGCATCGAGTGGTGCACATACATGCCTGCAGGTGCTCATGTATGTTTACACATAGAATCAAAGCATGTAAATCTTAAACCCCAAATAAAAGTTACAGCATTATCGATTCCCTATTTGCATTTAAAAAAAAAGAGAGAAAATCTGATTTGAAGTTCTCTGGTCACGAGTGGGTCCCATCCACTGGTGTGTCTCACTGTGAGATGTATAGATAGGAGCTGACTTTCCTTAGAAGGACAGCCCTAAGTCAGTGTTGTCTTTCTTTCCTTAAGCCAGCTTAGGTTTTTAGCTTCCAGCTTAAAAGCCTGGCTGGGGGAGGGGATTCATAGTGGCTCAGTGGCACAGAGGTTGTCCTGATGCCTTCCTTCTGTGAGATGTGCCCTCTGGTTCTCCATTCACTCAGCCTGGGCAAGAGGAGAGCTGTTTGCTTCTCTGCACAGGCCAGATGAACAATCTGCAGACCTAGCCTCAGTCTCTCACAGAGTCCCGCCAGCTCCCTCTAACTCCTCAGGCTTCCTGGGACCGCAGGACAAGGCTTCTTTTCCAGCCACACTTTCCTCTGTGAGCTGGCCAGTCAGACTTCCTGTTAAGTCAGTTAGTTTCCTGTGAGCCTGTGCTTAGACCTCCCCCAAATAAGGCATTTCCTCCCCATTTCTGTCCTTTCCACGTCCTTTTTCTTGGTGAGATGTTGATGTCTTGAGTTCCACATTAGTGGGACATTGGGAGGCAACTGTGAAAAATGATCATGGCCGACCTTCCAGATCTAACCTGAAGTCTGAGGAGCTAACATCTACCTTCCCCACTAGCTTAGCACAGCCCTGAAGACAGACCCTCACCAGCTTCCTTCCTCAGCTTTCTCAGCACCAAGCAGAGTGCTGGTCACACACTGGCAGCTTAGGGAATAGGTGTTGACTAAATTAAAAGTGTGGAGGCAAGGAGGTTTTACAGGGAAGAGTGTCTGTCTTACTGAGTGTGAGACCTCAGTCTGCTGGGTGGCATAAAAGTCAGGACTGGGTTGGGGGCTTGGCAACTGTACTGGCTGGTTTTGTGTCAACTTGACACAGCTGAAGTTATCACAGAGAAAGGAGCCTCAGCTGAGGAAATGCCTCCATGAGATCCAGCTGTAAGGCATTTTCTCAACTGGTGATCAAGAGGGGAGGGGGCCCAGCCCATTGTGGGTGGTGCCATCCCTCGGCTGGTAGACCTGGGTTCTATAAGAAAGAAAGTTGAGCAAGTCAGGGGGAGCAAGTCAGTAAGTGACATCCCTCCTTGGCCTCTGCATCAGCTCCTGCTTCCTGCTTGAGTTCCAGTCCTGACTTCCTCTGGTGATGAACAGCAATATGGAAGTGTAAGCTGAATAAACCTTTTCCTCCCCAATTTGCTTCTTGGTCATGATGCTTGTACAGGAATAAAAACCTTAACTAAGACAGCAGCTAAGCTTGGCCATAAGCAGAAAAAAAAAAAAAACCAAACCAAACCAAAAGCATGCCCAAGAGCTCAGAGGAAGAGCCTGCCTCCAGCATTCCCCCCACCCACATACACATACACACTTGAATGCTGTCCACCCCCCCCCCCCAAAGGCTTTCTGTGTCAAGCCTGGAGGGGAAGGAACCAGAAACCTCCATTCTAGAAGTCTGGAGTAGAGAGGGAGGAGGGCGAGGAGAAGGTGGGAGGAGGGGGAAACAGTGGGAGGGAGGAGGAAGTGTTGGAAGAAGGGAAGAGGAAGGAAGGTGGGGTAGAGATGGGGAGGAAAGAGTAGGAAAGGGAGGAACAGGAAGAAGAGGCAGAGGACAGCCTGTAGGCCACAAGAGCCAGCACCAAGCCCTGCTGCAGGATGAGAGGCTGAAAATACTGGGCTTACTCCCCAGCACTGTCTTAATGTAGTTTTTAAACTAAGGCAGCTTCTTTCTACTTCTCCCCCACCACTGTCATTTATTTCAGTTTTTATCTCCACAACAAAAATTCCTTCCAACTTTCCCCCCTGCCTCCCTCTAATGCTCTTCACTCTCAAATGCTAATAACCTCCAGCTGCAAACGGCTTAGAAGTGGCTCTAGATTGTTTGATCTTTGGCCTGTGATCTGCTTTCATCTCTCTGCTTTCAAATGTTACTTTAGGTTTACTTTAACCTATTAACATGCTTGGTATTCATGGACACGCACACTCCAGAGCAGCTTCCCAGCTCCCCAGCCGCACCCCCTCCCCATTTTAGCCAGGCAGGAAACTGAAACTCCCAATGCAGACCGGAACTTTCCAGTGTTGGATGGAGGAGGAGGCCTGAGAGGCGAGAGTCTGAGGAGGCTACGCCGGAGAATGGTGGGAAGGGAAGGAAAGGAGGAAGAGATGAGGGGCTGCAGAGAAGCAAACGAAGCCAGAGCACGCGTGCGCCAGGGCGCGGGGAGAGGGGCAGAGAAAGGGACCAGGGTCATAAAAGCCAGGAAAGTGTCCAGGACTGGCGGCCTCCCTGCTGGTTACACACAGTCCAAATCTACGCTCTCCAGGCAGAAGACGGGGATCCAGAGCCTGCTGAGTTGCCGCCTGAAATTTCCAGCTTGCGGCTGAGCTGGGATGTCTGGCGTGTTGTTTCCACAGGAAACGGGAGGTATGAATATGTATGAAGCTCCTCACCGCGACCACAAGGGTACAGTTCAATTATTTGCCATATAAAGTAGCACGCCAGGATACTTGGTGCTTGATCATTTCTTCTGAGTACAAGTGTGTGTGTGTGTGTGTGTGTGTGTGTGTGTGTCCGAGCATGTAGGCGTGTGTGACTGTGACAGGGTGTGAGGAGGTGGCTGGAGAAGGTTCGCCAAGCACCTGTGGGAGATGAAGGACATCATGCCTTTCTGTCCCTTCTTGAATGCTCCCATGACCTGAGCCCTGGAGATGATATGGGTGAGGCAGCTTCCTATTTTCTACTTGCGCACTCTGGCAAAACAAACACACTCACTCACACACCACACAAACACACACACACACACATACACACACACACACTTACACCACATACTCATACACTCACACATACATATACACACACTTACACTACACACTCACACCACCCGCATACATGCTCATACCACACATACACAAATAACACACACACATACAAATTCATATCACACACACACACACAGACTCACATCACCACAATGTGCACACACTTACAGCACACACACATACTTATAACACACACACACACTCATGACACACACATATATACACACACCACATACACATACAAACTCATATCATGCTCACATACACACACAGACACTTATAGCACACACATATTTATAACACACACACACTCATAACACACACTCATGACACACATACACACACACCACACACACATACAAACTTATATCACACACACATACACACACCACAACACACACATACTTACAACATGCACACATACTTATAACACACACTCATGACACGCATACACATACTTACATCACACACATACATGCTCATTCCATACATACACACATAACACACACAAACTCACATCACAACACATACATACACAGACTCACACCACAACACACATGCACACACACACTTATAACACACACATACACACACTTACACCACACACACACAAACACATACACATTCACTTTCCCCACAATGCAGCTGTCAACCCACAGCCTCCAAATTCACCAACAGACAGAGGCCCAGAGGGGGACAGCTGATCTTAAAATGTTTGGGAGGCCTTGATGCCGCTGAAACCACCCCAAGCCAGCTGTTTGCTCAGCTCTCCTCAGTTGTCTGGGAGAAGCAGATGTTTCCATCTCCTCCGAGCAAAGCCTGCTGGCTGGAGAAGGACTCCAGAATCCTCCTAACAGTCTCTGCAGAGGAAAAGCCACCGAAAGGGGCAGCGAAACCTCATTCGTAGTTAAGTCTCAATGACTCAATGTCTCCCCTCAGCTTCCTCATCTGTGAAATGGATTTGCACCCCTCCTTGAGCTGGACTAACAAAAATAACCCCAGTGGGGCTATAACTGCAAGCCACACAATGCTCTTCCTGTAGCAGGTACTGTCTTAAGTGCCTTATAAATATTAACTTGTATAATCCTCCGTTAATCCCGCTTAATCCCCTTTTAACCCTATGAGGTGGACACAGTTATTAGTCTCGTTTTCTAGATAAGGAAATGGAGACACAGAAGGTTTAAGCAATTTGCACAAGGTCACACAGCTAGGGCTATTATGTTCATTTTAGACTAATTAGGCTATAGGGGTCATATGAATTCATCAATTACCTCATTCAGTTCCTTGACATGCCTTGGAGATGGGGCCATTGCCACTAGCTCCCATTGAAAGGAGTGGGGCCAATCTCACCCTAGACATCCAAGTTCATTGCCATGGGAACCCAAGTTCTTTAACACAGTCTGACATGAGGACAGATCTCTCCGAACAGGGCTAACCCCGCTCTTATTGTCATGCATGAGTATTGGTGAAGCCACAAAGTAGGGAACTCTTGTCTGGCAGTGTTCCTCGGCTGCCTTCTTGCTCGAACCTTCTTTGGGGCTGTCATGGCCTTCCTAGTGTAGCAGGTGGGTTGCTTCTGGTCCCCTACAGGAAGATGCGCAGAAGCTTTCCTGATGGACACACAGTAGAGTCGACACAGCACAGGGGTCCTAGCTCAGGAGCTTCTCATCCATGTCTTGACCCGTTGGCTTCCCATGATGACATTGGTTCCAGGACTAGGAGAATAGGGGATCCTAACTGGGCCCACCCATAAGTTACTCTTGTTCCTGAAGCAGCAAATCTACCCACTTGAGGTGCATTGACAGCCATCGGTTTGCTCGAACACCTCTGAAACCTGCTGGTTGTGTTTCTGTTCACATTACCATACTGCAGACGCCAAGTTTAAGTGATGTCAGCATGGTCATCTTCTTGTCACACCCAACAGCACATCCCTGGGTGCTCTGCAATTTTACACTGGTCATGGTGGTAGAGTTTGGCTAGGAAGCCACTTTGTAAGCCTCCTGAAGCTGACACACCCATGATTCCACATTTTCTGTGAATGTCCTAGATCCGGGTCTACTGGTGATCTGGAATCTAGGTTTAAGGTATGGCTTCTTCTCTCTGGACACTCTCTCCTCTAGCTTGCCTGGTTTAGATGCCAGCTCTACACTGCAGGTGCCTCCGTGGTGGCAGAGGCCCTTGACAGAGATTGAACTTGGCCTTTCTACTGATGGACTTTGTGCCACCCCGTGAATAGCTGACCAAGGCTTCCCATCTGCTTAAGTAGTGTGGTGTTTTGAACGAATGGTGACTTCTGGGTGACAGGGCCTCGAGAGTGCAGTTCCCTTAGAAGGGTCTCTTTTTACACACTGACTACCTACACAGCCCATTGAGGTCCCCTGGGGAAGAGCTGAATGTCACTCAGAGCTCCCAACTGAGGGGTTTAGCAAAGCAAGATGCATGCTTGGAAGGAGGGAAGGGCATCTGCATCTTTCATCCCACTGATCGCATAACTCCAGACTCTGTCACTGTTTATAGGACAGTTCTGAGCACCATGGTCAGAATCCAGACGAGCCTATTCTGGGTGCCAATGAATGCCTAGCTTCTGTTCTCTGTGGTGTGAGGCCTCCTGCCTCTAACTCAGAAGATGGTATCTCAGGCCAGGAAGAGCCTCCTGGCTCTCAGAAGAATCTCCATTGCTTTAGTGGTGAGAGCAAGCCTGGGCTGATCAAGGCTCTGTTTTTGCAGCCCCTTTGGCATCCTCTGGTGCCAGGCACAGCAGGGAGGAGCTCAAGGAAGCTGGGAGGGGCTGTAGGCACTGAAGAAGTCAGCCCCCTTCTTCATGCCACCCACCCGCCCTTAGTTACTGGGCAGAAGGAATGCAAATGGACCCAGAGCACAATACCCAGCATACACCGCCACGTTTCCTAGGGGCTTGCTGTAAGTTAAAGCTGGTCTCCTCCTGGGGGCTGACATTTTCCCTGGTTCAAACAACATCTGTGCCTCCGCTGAGCTTGGCAAAGGTGAAGGAGTCAGTCACTGCCATTGTGCGACAGAACAGAGAGTCACCCCATGTCCCTACCACCTGCATGGAGGGGGTGGGAGGCAAGCCCACACAAACACCCACACACATAGAGATATATGCCCCCCTCACAAATTATACAACATGTATGACTGGAGATGCTTCTCACACTCACCCGTAAGCCTAACAAGTGCCACACCTACTGACGTGCAGTGGCACATGTGTGCTCTTTCACAAACCCTTAGGCTTACACAAACACACATGAAGGTATTTACCACAAAGGGCAGACAGGTTCTTTCGATGGCATGTCCATCCTTGTTCTTCCCTATCCCCGGTCACAGCCCCTTCCCTCCCACCCGCCTCTACATTCTCTGACTGGGCAGCAACAGTGGGGGCTGCTGAGGATTCAAAATAAATGCTTTCTCTAAGAAGGACCATCTTCCTCTCCAGGCTCAAGGCCAAATCTTCAAATGAAATCAGGCTGGGGAGAAATGAACAAGTGAGATGCAGAAAACAATGTGAAGAAGAAACTCTGAAGATACGAATAATAATAGAAAAAAAGGTGAGAGTTATTTTTCAGCTCACTGGCTTTCTGAAAAGTAATATAAAGTTGGCCAGTGTCTTCTTGGAATCGACCTTTCTGAGCCGAGACCCAGGCCCCACGCACATCTTTTTCCTCTCTTTCTATTACCCGAAATTTGTATGGTTTCATCTCCTCTGATTCTCTTTCATTTGTGTGTCTGTGCAAACCCCCGTGTCAGGGGCTTGTTCCTAACCTGGCAGGCCTACCAGGCTGCCAGCATTCTTCTTGGGCCTCCTGCAGGGCTGAGAATTGAGATCCTCCCAGAGCCTGCAGCCTTCCTGCTCCAGCTCCCCCAAGCCCCCATCCTGGCCTCCAAGCTGTCTTTGTTCCTTAGAGGACTCTCTTGTTCTTTCCTGTAGACTGTCCTCTTCTCTCTGTAGGCTAAGGGGACAGGTCCTGGAGCAAAGCGGAGCCCAGAGTCTGCTGCACCCTGAAGCCGAGCACATTCATGAGGAAGGAGTGTGTTCTCTTCAGGGTGGCTGCTCCAGATTTTCCAGGATGAAGATTCAGGAGGGGCTAGGGCCATTGTTAAGAGTAGAAGCAATGTTTATTTGCTGCTTTTGGAACCCTCTCAAGGGAGAGGTGTGAAGGTTTTGCTTACGGGTATTTCTGCTGCTCCCTCCTTCTGTCACCTCCTACCCAAGGTATGCACACACTCACACATGTACATATGCACAAACACATGAGTGAGGTCTTCAAACATATCCATACACATATACCCACACCCTCCTCAAACACTCACACTCACCAATGTGTGTACATACTTTAAATGCATGCATTTAAGTGCAAGCATGTATTTTTAAAACCACACAGATGCAAGTACTTTACATACATCCACACAGGTACACACACATGTGCATCTCACAAACACATACAATTACATGTGGACACCTCTAAAGAGACCCAACCATGTGTGTGCATATACAAACACACATGCATTGAGATACACGCATATGTGTATGTGCTGATACATCAATCATATGCACATGTATACACCTCACAAACACATGCAAATCTATGTGTGTGCAGCTCTAAAGAGACCCAAACATACACATAACCATCTCTAAGGTACATTTGCATGTATTGAACATCTTATGCACACCCTCATAGTCACACATATATGACATATGTGCCCAGGTGTACATGCATGTTCTTCTGCAGAGGTGCCTCTCAAGGCAGTCCTGTTACTCCTTTGGTAGCCTGTGTCCACTCTCCAAGTCTTCCTAAAGAGGATGTGGAGATGCTTGGGAGTCTGAATCCCTATTGACTTTTGCAATAAATGTATCAATATTGGGTTTCCACCCCATGTGATTCTTTGCTGAAAAGATGATGAAAGATGACTTGCTCCAGTGCTGTGTGGTCCTTCATCAGGACCAGTGTGCTGAGCTCTCTGGGTCCACCTCTGTAGCTTGTCTTTTTGCTACTTTGTGGTTTCTTCTCTCTTCTGACCTTCTTTACCCTTTTTCTTTCTACTTTTCAACCCCCTAACACTAGATAGGAGAAGGAAAGGAAAGAGAGCCCTGAATAAAATGGAGGGTTGGAAAGGGAATGATGGTATTGTTAAATTACTTCCTGTTGACTAGGGGAGTTGAGTTCCTTGGGACAAGTTCGATCTTTGCAGTTAGGATACTTAATTTCTTCTTTTGTTTCTTTTTTTGCACATGACTACTAAATAAACTACAATGGACAGCAACCAACAGCAACCAGCAACCCACCAACAAACCCTTGCCTCTTGGGGCCCTAGCCTTTATATACACCCCAAATTCCAAATGGCACACAATTGTAAGAACACTCTGCTGCTGGAGTTGGAGGCAGATAATAGTCAGCTGTTACGGACACTCTGAAGCATTCCTAAAGCCCATACCTGAGATTAAAATGAAAACATATTCTGTGTTTTTGAAGAACCCCAAATTCCAGAACTTTTACCACCCCCCCACAAGTTAAGAAAGCCTGTATGAGTAGATATTGAGTGGGGGAATGAAGGAATGGTGATGCAGGGAAAGTGATGTATCTATCTGTCTGTCTGTCCATCCATCCATCCATCCATCCATCCATCCATCCATCCATCCATCCATCCATCCATCTATCTATCTATCTATCTATCTATCTATCTATCTATCTATCTATCTATCTATCTACTTATCTTTGCCAAAGGAATGTAGAAGGAAGTAACCAATTCTTGTGGCCTCCTCCTGTGCCAATGGCCTTCAATCTTCCTAATGTTACCACCCTTTAATACAGTTCTTCATGTTCTGATGACACCTCCCAACTATAAAATTATTTTCATTGCTACTTCATACATGTAATTTTGCTACTGTTATTAATCATAAATATCTCATATTCAGATGGTCTTAGGCTACCCCAGGCTACCCCTATGAAAGGACCATTTGGCCTCTCAAGGGGTCACAACCCACAGGCTGAGAACCTTTGTTTTATGCATTCTGTCACCTCATTCAAATTTTTGAAGCCGATGAGGGGTAGGAGGGGCTCAGGATGTGACTCGAGGGGTAGATTGCACAAGGCAGCGGTGATTATTGACATTAGTTCGTTCTTGGCTGCTTGTATAAATGAACCCTTTCATCTTTAATCCAATTCTATTGCTACACCCATGATTCAGTACAGGTATTTGCTGCCAAACTTACAGGTAAGGATTATGGGTCTCAAAATAGGTAAATGACTTGAGTCTGTCAGCTAAGCATCTGACAGATCTCCATGGGGCATCACAGCTTCTCCAGCTTGTCCCTTTTCAGTGAGAGTTGGTAAGATGCTCTGCCTGAGCAGTAGTCTGGAATTCAGGCTGCTTCTGTCTGTGGCTTTGTTGCCCATCAGGTTCTTGGAGCATGTCAATTAGGAAGGTGGATAGCAAACAGCAATCGAGGATCCTATGTGGTAATGCTTTTGTTGAGCAATACCTTGAGCTGGCACATGTCACCTGTGCTTACTCTCCACAGCTTAGAACGTAGTCACATGCCTATAGGTGATGACCAAGGAGGCTGAGATATACAGTCTAGTTTGGAGGAAGGAGGGGAGAATGCAGATATTTCTGAGCCATACCCAGAATCACACAGCTGCAGTCCACTTTCAGATGCCGACCTTTGCCTTCTAGGCTCAATGATCTTTCCTATAGTTTACAGCGAAGCTTTAGTCTTTACCAACACATCTTGGTCCCTGTTCTTTGTTCTAGGTCTAGAAGTGTCTTCATGTATAAGAATGTTAACAATCATGAGCATTGTGTTTAATGGGTTGGTTTGGTTTCTGTGAGCTCTGTTAGACACACTCTATGTAACCTTAACTACTTCCACATGAAGTAAATAGGCCAATGTCCTGACTGAGGACACTACACTTCAGAGATACTAGGCAGCTCATCTGAGTTTGAGAGGTAAAGAGGCTGTGGGCCCAGGGCTCTTAAATCTCAGTCTTTCTCCTTTCCACTACATTGCTATGGCTCTCATCAGCCATAGGACTGGAGGTAGGGTAGGCAGGAATCCATCTTTTTGTCCAACAGGATGGGATACCCTGATGAAACTTAAGTAAGCTGCTAAGGTTGTCAGGTGTAAGTAAAGTCTGTGCAGCCTCTTTGGGCTGGGGACACCTGTAGCTGTTGTAGGTCATCTGGGTTGATAACTGTAAACTTGGGAACACTGGATCATGCAATTTGGGTAGTGCGATTTGGATGCTGCACCACCCCCCACCCCCCCATGAGAAGATGGAAGACATTCATGCCTAGAACCATCTGTGATTGATGGTACCGTGGAGCATGCTACTTCAAGTCCCTGGAGTTTGGTTTCTCTTCTTTTCCCTTGAAAGTGGAAGACTGTAGCCCCCATTCTCACTCTGCACCACCGCCAACACTGCAGTGTGCCTCTTTTCACACCCTTCCTGCACACCCATGACAGACTAACCTTTGTTCTAAGCCACACATGCAATCTCCCCACACTGCTGTTCTACTCAATAAGCTATAGCTATTCTCTGCTATCAAGTCCAAGCTCATTAGCAGAGCCCCTGCCTTCCTTTGTACTGAGTGCTTGTGTTGCCTGTCTAGACAACGCATCTTGGTTCCCTTATAACACATCAAATGCTCCCACTGCGATGCCTTTTCCATTCTCCTGTGGCCCTACAACCAGGTGGCCCTCCTTGCCTGTCCATCAGTGCCACCTCTAAAACCCCTTGGTTAATCTCTGCTCATTTGCAGTCTTAGGTTGGCACCACTGGGTATCCAGATAGCCTCTGTCCCGGAGAGCCTCTCGGTTTATGGTCATTTGCACCCTTAGGTATGGAGACACACAAGTGATCACAGACTCTCTGCGGTATGTAAAAGAAAGATTTGGTGTGGAGGCCAAGCGATGCTTCAACTAGACATAAGGAGGCAGCCTTGGCGAAAAGCCCTGCAATTTTCTTGTGTCTGTCTGCAGAGATCATTGTGCTCATGAACTGGGTTCATATTTCCAAGCACATTTGGTTGTGTTTTCTTTGCCAACTGAGGGGACAAACCCAGGTGTCGCACAGGCTAACTGTCAATAGAAGCAAGTGGATAGGTACCTTTAGGGAGCTCCTCAAAGTGAGCTCTTTGGCTTTTTGCCCACACTCACCCCCCCTTTTTTTTTCACCAGGCTGAAGCCAGTGCACAAAGTAATAGATTGGGACTGGGGTGCTCAGGTTAAGTGGGCCGCTTTGCGGAGCTCATCCATAACCCTGCTGGAGCCCAGAGAGAACAATACGTTAATTAGAGCCGACAGCATGGCTCCCATCAGCCATCCATCCTGCCCATGTCTGTGGGGCCTTCCCCATGGACACGCCAGCCCACTCCCTATGCTGAGAGAGATTTATTCATTATCAATGTGTGTCTATGAGAGGGACCTAGTGGGTACTGAAGAGGGAGAGAGGGAGATGCCAAGAGGAACAGAATGTGAAAAAGGCTGATCTCAATCAGCTGGCAGATGATCAAGGGGCGTGGCTGGGGGATGGAGATGGGGTGTTCCCAATTACGGGGATGAAACAAAGCCACCTAGTTGGGCAGGTAAGCCAAGAGCAATGAGAAGAAATGTCGTGCATATGTCTGACAAGGAGTCTTGGCCAAGTTTGAACGCAGCTCCCTTAAGTCCCAAATGGTAGAAAAAGATAATATCCTTTAACTCTAGAGCTGTGTATCCCCAAAATTCTACTTCCAAAGCATCCAAAGATGCCCACTGAATGAAGGCATGATACCCAGAATAAGCAGAGGAATTAGGGTCAAAGGTCGGGGTGGGGGACTCACTACCAAGGAGCTGAGAGAAATAGGAATCAGGAAGGCCAAGCATGGCTTCTGAAAATTTATTATTTTATTAACATTTAATCCAGGAGGTTTTTGGTTTTGGGTTTCTGTTTTTGTTTTTGTTTTTTTTGTTTTTTTGTTTTTTTGTTTTTTTTTTTTGATGAAAGAGAGCTACATTTCCTTGTTTCTGGGTTCTGTTACTTATTGCAAAGAATTTTAGAGATGATAGAAGCAGATCTCTTCAAGGTGGTGTAGGAGCTTGGGGTGATAAGTGAGCAGGTCAGAGAGGACCAATCCCCCCTCTTTCTCTCTCTTTCTCCTTCTCTCTGCATCTGTGTGCCTCTCCGTCATTGCGTCTGTCTGTCTATCTGTATGTCTAGTCTGTCTCTCTTTATGTGTGTGTCTGTCTGTCTCTGTTTCTCCCTCCTTGTGTGTGTGTGTGTGTGTGTGTGTGTGTGTGTGTGTGTCTGTCTGTCTCTGTTTCTCCCTCCGTGTGTGTGTGTGTGTGTGTGTGTGTGTGTGACCAGAAGTCAATATTAAGAGTTTTCTTTTATTGCTCCATGTTATTTGTTTGAGACAAACATCTCTCACTGGACCTGAAGCTCATCAATTTGGCTAGACTGGCCAATAGCCTCCAGGGAACCTCCTGTCTCTACCTAACCAGAATTGAGATTATAGTCGTTCACCACATACATCTTTTTACATGGGTACCCATGATTCACAATCAAGACTTTGTGCTTGCATGGTAAGTACTTTACTGACTGAGTCATCTCCCCAGACCTCAGTCAGGGAACTTTAGTCACCTTTAGTAGTCAGTAGTCACCTGGAATGAAGGACAATTGAATTTGTGCAGGACCTGAGGTTTTGTACTTTTAGCAGACCTCAAAACTACACCCCTATTTCTGCTCTAGGGAACCTCAGCCTGAGGAACACTGGTCAGATGATTTCTGAGGGTTCCCCTGATTCCCATGTTCTGGGACTCAGTCTAGCCTCAGGACAGAATTTGCTACACCTGTCACTCATCTTCATGGTGGGAAGACTCATGTTTGTGGTGTGTGTCTCTCCCAAGTAGATGGACTTTTTCCATGTCACTTCTGAATTCTTCCGGTCCAGACAGTTAATGCTATGTTCCGTTCCCAGCAGTCCCTGAATGGATGAGTAAAGCCCTGCAAAATGCACGGAAGGCAATTCAGCCAAAGTATTATCAACAAGATTTAAGAAGAAGCCCATGGAACACAGCAATAAAACCTGGAAATAACTATCCATTTCCTACCTACAAAATGTCTCATTTCCGAGTCCATAAACGCTCCCCCCTCCGGATTCCAGGCCCATCTGTTTTGTAAGTGTGTATAATTATTAGCATCATAAAATCAGTTGCTATACCTAATGTAATTATCAGGAGCCAAAATAATATCAGGTAAAGGCAGGGGAGGGAAGAGGAGGCTTAGCTCACTGCAAACTCCGACTCGTTCTTAAAAGAGAAGGAAGTAGTCACATGAGAAGATAAGAATTCTTTACGGTGAGATTGCACTTCAGAGGAGGCCTCGGGACTGCTTCAAAAATAAGGCCGAGCTGGCTCACCTCAGAGTAAAGAGCAGCTGCTTGGCACATGCCATGGGCTCAATTGCTGTTGGGAATCTGAAGCTGAGATCTGTGCTTCCTCTGTGACCAATCTACAGCCTCTCTGGAGGCCCAGGGAGCATGCTCTTCCCTCCCGAGGCACTGCCAAAGCTAGTTCATTCTTTTCTACACATTGGCTCAACTTCTGGAGAGTCCAAAAGTAAGTTTACAAAGCTTGGCTGAGATTCTAAGTCTGTGGTGAGTTCTTGATTCGGAAAGCCCTCAGGCCTCCTGCCTTCCTGTCTGGTCACAGTGTCAAGGCTGGTTAGTTACCCATGGAATGAGTGAGCCAGTAAGTCAATGGATGGAGTGATGGATGAACAGAGAGGATACAGATGGTGACAGAAATGGTTATTACAGGAGATGGCGAGCATATGCCAGTTGCTCCGCCCATGTCTTATGGTGCTGGTGGGAGGTAGCACACTGCTCACTGAGGCATTCTAGAGAGGCTGGCTTGGATTTACTTCAGCATGCTGACCAGTAGATCAGTCCAAATGAAACAGCCATCTTTGCACAGGGGTGGGCTCTACCTTACCACTGTTCTTCAAGACCAAGCCTGGACAACCCCTCCCCAGGCATCTCATCCAGGAGGTTGGGAGGGGAAGTAAATAGAAGAACATTTACATTACATCTGTTGTGTATCAGACTCATCTAACCTCACTGAACTCACTCCACAAACCAGAACTAGATGCTCAAAGATTCATGGAGCTAGTTCATCATACCAGCTAGCGATACCCAGAGCTAAGATCCAAAGGAGGCTCTGCCTTCTCCAAGGTCCAGCACCTTCCACAATGGCTTGAAAGACTACCCTAAGCCTTAGAATCTTCTTTGCACTTGTTGGACCAGAACTCAGTGTGCCTGTCAACTGAAAACACAGGCTGTTGCCGCTCCTGGCTAAGATGTTGGCCTGCCTTCTGGATCCATCCCCGAGGATGCAATGCTGTCTTAAGAGGGCCTGGAGAGGGTGTGTGACAGTTCTCGGTGCCCATTGTCTATTGGTTCAAATGGGTTTGTCAAGCTGCCCTGGCATCTTCTCGTATGCTTGTCTGCCAGAATCCAAATCCAATCTAATGGTGGAGGGATCCTCTCGTGAGATCTGTGGCTAATGTGCCCCCTCCCCCTTCCTGCACCCCTCTGCTGCTGAGGACTAGGGTCCTGTCTCCAGGTCTCACTCCAGGAAGATTAGGAGACAAATGGGGAGTGTGTCAGCGGGACAGGGCAGATGGCTGGGGTCCAGGCAGTTGTACTGTCGCTAGTTTATAGGGATGGTGAGCACCAGAGGCACTGGCAGTGCAGTCTGGGAGAGGTGGGACAGCTGGACTGGTGAACTTTCTGAAGTGTCTCTGCAGCTTTCGCAGACAGCTCCATGTAAGCATGCTTCCTCCCGTCTCTGTCCCCTGCTCCCATACCAGCATCTGCTGGTGGTCCCCCAGGTCTCTTCAAGCCTAAAGGCCTATCTCTAGTTTCCATTGCAACTATACAGCTAGGACTCCCTCCTTCCTCCTACACTAGGAGGAAGCTGAAGAGCAAGGGAGGGTGCGGGGAGCTCCTGGCCCTGGGCACCACAATATGCCATCTTCCTTTCTTAAGGCTTCCCCCTTTCTTTGCTTCCAACTTAATTTTTTTTCTTTTTCTTTCTTTTTTTTTTTTTTTTTTTTTTTTGCCTCCAGTACCTTTCAGTGTGGCTCGCTGTAATGCTAGGACAGGGCCTGCCAGAGCAGGGCACCAGCCAAGCCTCTAGGAGGCTTCTGCTTTTACTGATAAGTGTCCCGTCTTTTACCTCCCCTCCGGTGGGGTGGAGATGCCCTCCCTTCTGAGCTCGGGAATTAAAGCAGGGAGCCAGGCTTTGGCAACTGGCCTTCTCCCTGGCTCTAGGCCTGCTCTGTCTCCATGGGTTTCTCTCTCTGACTCACTGTTGCCTGATTAAAAATGATTCCTTCTTGCAAGACAAAATAGGGTCTTGTCTGGAGTCCACCCCAAAATGAGACAGAGACTTAGAGTTCCAGAGCGTCAGAACTCAGTCCATAGAAAAGAAGAGCATTGGGAGGCAGGGGTGGGAGTGGCTTCTCTTGCAGTGAAGAGAAGGGCTAAATAAATGAACATTTGCTCAGAGTGTCTTATAGCCAATCCAGCCTTACCTGTTTGAAGAACCACAGACTGGGTGTTCTCAAACCACGGACACATGAACCAGGCACGGTGACACATGCCAGTAATCCCAGCACTTGGATAAAGTAGGAGAAGTGCCATAAATTTGAGCACAGCCTGGGTTACATAGTATGTCCAGGATAGCCTGAGCTACAGTGTCTCAAGCAAAACCAAGAAACAAAACAAGCCAAAGGAAGTTGCTTGACCCGAGGGTTTGGTTCCTGTAAGGGGGTTGGGATCTTTGTATTTGGCCAATAGATGGCTGCCTTCTCTGTCCTTTCACACTGAAGTCCCAAGTTTCCTTTTTCCATCAGTTACATCAGCATGCCCAGCCTGTCATAACAAAAAGAGATTCGGACTAAGCAACGGGCACTTCTTTTCCTAAGTTTGGAGGTGGAGAAGCCTGAGCTCAAGGTAGGCAAGCCTGTCCTTGTTATCAGGAGAAGCCTGTCTTCTCCTTGTGTCTTCACATGGGCAAAGGAGGACCTCTTAGAACCTCCACGACAGTGCCATCACTAGCTCTGTCGGGCTCAGATCTTGCCTTCATGGCTTTCTCTCATTCCTGTCATCTCAGAGGTCCTGCTTCCAAGTATGGCCATCCTGAAGGCTAAGCTTCAAAAACAGAACATTTCAGGGTGAAAAAACATCAGTCCTTGGTGCTAGTCATACTGGCTTAGAACACACACCTTACTTCAGCAGGATTATCTTGCTAAAAAGTGTCTGTATACAGATACATTCTGAGACAATCGGGGCTTTGAGACTTTAAGGGAAAAATTGGTAGGAGACAAAGTCACAAACTGACTGAACCCCAGTAGAAAAGAAACTGTTTCCTTTGCTTGGCCCTGCATGGTTTTCTGGGAATGGGGTACATTTAGAGTCTCCTCAGGAGCTTCCTGCACTGAGACTTGGTATCTAAAGCCCTTAAGGTTTGGCTCACTGTTGGCAGATTGACTCTAGGCTGCCATTGCTCAGACGGTCACTTTCAGAGTCACGCATTCACCACCCAGCCAGTCAGTTCTCCTTCAAGAGAGGACAGACATGCAGACAGTACGCTTGTCATTTCAGGAATCCTTTGAGAGGTTAATACAGAGCCAGTCTGAGCAAGAGAGGAACACATTCTAGGAAGATCTAGGTCCGGAGTCTGTGTAGGGATCAGGGAAGGAATGGAGACAGAAGCAAGAGAAGGCAGGGGTGAAAATTAAATCTAATTCTCGTTATTCTGAACTGGCCATCACTGTCGTGAAGGAAACCTCTCTTCACATTTTTCTCCCCAATAGGATTATTCTCCAAACATCTCAAGCAAGAGAAAATCGGTTTCTTTTTAAATCTTTATTTAAAATACACAAAGACTGGAATTTTCCTTTCTGGGCTAAGTAGCCCTTCTATGTTCTTTGTGCCCCATTATTTCCTTGTAGAAACACTCTGAGTGGCTACCATCATCCTGAAGCCCATACACTGCACTGTGACTCTGAGCCATGGAACTGGGGAGAGAGGTCAGGCTTTTGGGGTGCCTTTTCTTTCATCCTTTCAGCTGGTCTGTCCTCTGTCACCCTGTCTGCTGTTGTCTCAGGACTCCCTTAGGCTTCCTTCCTCCCATCCTCCAGCTCCCTGACTAGCTTCACCTGTCACTCAGCACCATTGTGCAAGGCTTAGGAACCAGAAGAGCTCAAGTGGTGGGGGCAAAAAGAGAAGCTTATGGACCAAGTGCATGTCACGTGACTTCTGCTCTGGCTGCACTTGCCCCTACTGATGCTTACGAAGAACCTGAGAACTGAAGGGTCTTTGCAGAACACAGAGCTCATCTCCCTACTGGATGTCCCAGTGTCTCAGAGGCCTGCCTCCATAGTCCCAGGGGTGGGAGGACTTTCTCCCAGTCTTTGTTAGGTGTTTACTGCTTAGCATGCTGGGATATCTCTGAGTAGGGCGTGGGTCTTCTTGGATTAGTCAGGGCTCTCCAGAGAAGAGGAATCAACTGAATATGAAGCATATTTTACACACACACACACACACATACACACACACACACACACACACACACACACACACACACACACATATATATATATATATATATATATATATAGAGAGAGAGAGAGAGAGAGAGAGAGCTTGTAAAATAGCATAAAGAACCAGCTGGAACGAGTCTCAAGGCCAACAGCTCCTACGCTGGAGACCCCGGATAGCTGAGGGTGTGAGTTCTTGCCCAAAGGTTCGAGAGCTGGGAAGTTGGTAGTGTGCTTTTTAGCTGTAAAAAAGCTGATGAAGTGTCAGGCGGAGAGGTTCTTTCTTCCTTGGGAAACAGCTTAGCTTTTCTACTGAGTTTGCTTTGCCCAGCTCTCCCCTGTCTGGATGGGGCCTCTCTCACACTGGGGAGGTGATCTGCTTTGCGGAAGCTACCAATTCAAACACTGTTATCCTGAGACATGCTGACATCTCTTAGAATTATGTTTGACCAAATAGTGTTTGACTAAATATATGGCCCTCCACGGTCCACTCAAGTGCATAGTTAAAATAGCTGCTATACTGCCTGTCTGCCATTCTCCATTAGACTGGCCTTCCTGTATTTGATGTTACAGGGGTATGCTCAGTCCTTTATGAACCTAGAATGCTCAGTCCAGCCATTTGCTTCTCAAAAGGGACCTTGATGCCCAGCTGGGAGACACTATTCCTCTTGGTTGCCTTCTTCCATGGTACAGCTGTCAGGTCCTCACGCCTCAGCTTGTCCTTCAAGATGTCTGCCCGCCAACCTCTCTATGCCATGCCGGTGGCTGGGTCAGATACATCTGAACGGCAGTGACCAGAGATCTTAGAGTCAGAACCTGGCTCCCAGGACAGCAGTGTTCTCTCTGTTGTCCCACTCTTGTTAAACCCCAGAGAAGTGACCAGGGCCAATAGGAACGTGAAACTGGCCTGTGGGAAATCTCCTTGCTGTCGGTTTCTGCCCTTGGTAGGGTCTTCAGAGAGGGCGGTGAACTGGGTTCCTACTTAGATGCCTAAGACTCTGGGTATCCTGTCCTTTTGGCAATGAGAACACCAGCACAGATAGTCTTAGCTCTATATAACAACAAAGATGCTGGCAAAGGAGGGCCTCCATCACACACTGGTTCCATAGTCCTCTACTGATTAAACTGAAAGTAATTCCCAAACCTTAACAACTTTAACCTTCTTCTTAGGGATGCTAGGAGCTCGGCAGGCGGCCATCCTAGGAAGTCACTGTAGGTTGGACACTGTGACATCTTCAGAAAACAGCAAATGGAGGTGGCTGGAGGAGATGGCCCCTGAATGTCACTTTTACCAGTGCTGGCATCTTAGGGATGACAATCTTCCCACAGACAGGAGGATCCCTAGCATGGGTAGCTATGGAGCTCCTTTATATTCGCTCCCTGGAAGAATGGCAGGCCCAGGGTCTCCATGTCTCTCGCAGTGCTGGGAGGAGGTGTAGGCACAGCCTTTGCAAAGGGCACAGCGGAAGTGAGACGGCTTCCCGTTTGCCAGGGCCCTTGCTTGCCAGAGCGTTCTGCAGGGACCCGGAAGAAGAGAGTAAACAAGGGGATTTTCAGATGGTCTTTGCCGGCCTTCTACTTTGTTTTCCCTTGGAGGGAGAGGCAGCCACGATTCTAAATCTTGGCCTGGAGGAGCTGGGTAAGAGGAATTGGAGGGGAGGATGGCTTATGTGAGATGAGGAGACGGAAGCCCCGCTAAGCTGATCTGGGGAGCGGTTGATCTGAGCCCTGCTCAGACAAGCTTCAGCTTTTCTGAAGAGAATGCGGGCTGACCTTTCTAGAGGCTGTCGCTTTTCTTACAATGAACGTTTCAAAGGAACGCTTGGAGTGTCGGGAAAGGATCACCTGGTATTCACTGACAGCCTACAGAGACAGGAACCTCGATACCCTCTCAGGGTTATCCATTTTACCTCCATGCTAGCCCTCCTAATGGTCTGCCTCCGGGTGGGTAATGGTACTGACCACCCAGCATTCCAGAGGCTCCTAAGACACCAGACCAAGTCATCTGTCAGCTGGTCCCATCCGGGCGGTCCCTCGGAGCACCTTCACACTTGCCGGGGATATGGCTGGCTGCTCCGTGTTAGTCATTTCATTTCCTCAGCTGGACAGTAAGCTGCTGTCAGCAGGGACCAGATCATCTCCATCTTTCATATCTCACGTACTCACTCCCAGCAGGCCGAGCATACGGCCAGCCTTGATCACTGACTGAATCATGGAAATAGGGAGGGAAGAAAGGAAGTGGGGAGGAAAGAAGATCTGCCCTCACCCTTCTCTCTACTTGATAATGGATTCCCACCAGGGGCAGAACAACCAGCGAGGATGTAGTTCAGTGGGTAAAGTATGCCCTGTGCAAGCATGAGGATATCGGTTCGAATCCTCAGCATCCAAGTGCAAGCTGAACATGGGGTAACTCTGACCCAGTGCAGCAGTACAGACAGGCAGATTCTGGGGGTTCACTGGCCAGCCAGTCTAGCTGAAACAGAGCACTCTGGGTTCAAAGAAAGACCCTGCCTCAGAAACAAGGTGGACAGTGGTTGAGGAAGACACTAAGGTGATCCTCTGGCCTCCATATTCATACTCATGAACACACACACACACACACACAGAGTGATCAGCTGTTCTTGACAGAGGCTAGCAGCACCTTGGCGTGAAAAATGGTCCATGCTTCGCTCTCTGTACCTAGGTGCCTGCTTTGGGATTCTTAAAGCAACCCAGCATAGTTCTCTATCTGAGCTTAGAGATGCTGGGCAGGGCTTGGATTTTAGCATGGAGACTTCAGCAAGGGCCATGTTGCCGCCATTAGTTGATTAATTTCCACTGAGAAGTTTCTTTATATGCAGTCTCAGAGTGCAGTGTCTGCAATGGGCAGTTGACAGGGGAGGAAGCAGAGGCTCAGAAAGGTTAAATGACCCCAAGACTGTGATTTGAATTCATATCCTCAGTTGTCCAAAAGACAGGACACTTTTTAATGCTAAAAAAAAAAAAAAAAAAAAAAAAAAAGTCAATTGTGTGTATGTGTTGTTGTTGTTATTGTTAAAAACAAATCAGGGACATCAGCCATGGGGCAGGGGAATGTGGGTGTCTGTGAAGTGATTATGTGCTGGTGGAGGTGTTAGATTAATAGGGACCATAAACGCCATGACTTGGTGATTTTCCTACCTAACACAGCAATACACACTAATAGCTCATTTGTTTCCCAGGCTGATTTTGAAGCTTCATCCTTGGCCTGTGTCATTTGTAGTGAGACTCTGGCCTGATAGCCAGGGACAGCTTCCCCCCAGGAACCAGGAACTGCATAAGGACAAGGGTTTCCAGGAGTACTCTGAAGGGGTGTGAGAGAAATCTAGAAACCAGGCGGAGCAAGGGATGATTGGGCTTTGAGGCGGCCATGGATGGGTCATTCTGTAAACTTTATCGAGCAGTTCACATGTGCCTGGAGCTGTGCTGAACCTCAGTGGGTTGACAAAACAAGGGCCTCTGGTCCCTGAGAACTTGAAGATTGGCAGGGAAGGCAACAGTTGGGGGTTTGTTACGAAGAAATATGGGCGACAGGGGGGTAGGATGACTGGAGGGCTGGCAGGGGAGAGGCACACTGGGTTCCTTCACTGGAATCCTCCGCCCGGCATCCCCCTCAGGCCTAGCTCTGAGTTTAAGTCAAATAGCTTTGGTCCCCAGTTGCCTCCTGCCTGCCATGTTCCAACTCAATCATTCTTTGAAATTTGGAACTGGAGCTAAAACGCCTTTTCCCCGTAACGGGATTTGCACAGTCTCCACAGCAGTGCCTGCATTGCTCATCACCTGCTGTTGTGATCTGCACAACTAAGCCTGCAGCTAGAGGCAGAAAAGCTTAACTGGTTTCTCCTGGCATAGAAGCCATATTCACATAATCCACACCCCATCTCCACACACAGAGGTTTGCAGAGGACGTACCCATTGCTCAGAGGGCGATGACTCCTTCTTTCCCAGTGGAGTTCTGAAGACCAGGTTCTTTCGCACAGATGGACTGAAGGAATTGTGGTGCCTGAGTTTGAGAGTAAAACTACTCTGGGGACCCTCTCCTCAAGAGTGTTGGTAGCAGAGACAAGATGGCTAATTTTTTTTAATGACTGTGATCCCTGGGCTTGACTGGATGGGCCTCCATATCTGCACCAGGAGAGTTAACTCTGTCTAAAGACATATACAAGTGGAGTTTGAGCGTATTTGGGTACAAATGCGCATGAATGCGTGTGCGGTGTAGATCCACTCATGGATGCTGATTAAACACCTAGCATCTTTTCTAAAGTCAAAACTACTGTGCACGGTTTATTGTCTTCTAGCTTTATCTGAACTCTTTGTGTGTTGGAAGAGCTGAGTCCAGAGTGACATTAAGCAGGAGTTTACTGACTACTTGCTGGAGCTCAGCTCTGTTTGAGGCACCGTGCTTCAATGTTCAGGGGTTTGGGGAGCTAAACACATGCACGCCGAATGGAAAAGCAATCTAGAAACAGAAAAAAAAAAGTTGCATATTTCATAGAGGTAGGGCGCAGACATATGGCATCTAACACATCCATTCAGTGGTGATCCATTCAGAATATATTTACTAAGCCTAACATGTGCTATAAAGAGCTAGCTTCTCATTGTAGCTTCTGAGAGACACCAGAGCTGTCCTAGTTTGAGTGGAATGTGCTGGAAGGACCAGGAAGTGAATGGAATTTGGCTTGTCCTAAGCAATGAGTTTCTGAGAGGCTGACCATCTAACAGTGCAGGAGGGATCCACATAAAAAAGCAGGTTTCTCATCCCTGGGAAAGTTACAAGTTTGAGTAGAGGCTTTGTAGGCAGATCTCTGAGATGCAGAAGAAACTGTACTAATCCTATAAGTGCCCATCTATTCCCACTGCCCCCATTTTCCAGTGCACAATGATATCTTCAGCTGGCAGCACCCCTTTCTTATTGTGTGAGAGCCTTCTCTGTCCACTTTCTGATGGCAAGCTGGAAGTCTCAAGGTGTGGATAGCACCTAGGGGCAGCAGCTTCTCAGATGTCTGCCAGGAGTTAGTACCCAAGTGACACATTCTTCTCCTCCCTAGCCTGGGCTCCTCTAATACCACTGCTTTTTAGAGCTCCTAATAGCATGAATCTCTGCTCCTTACAGTGGAGCCTTTCTCTGTAACCAGCTCTCTTGGCTGCTTTCCTACCCTGACTTTCTTTCTCACTTCCCTCCCAGTTGTTTCCTGGTGTTTCTTTGCACTTGGTCACTGGCCTCTCCTTTTTGGATAACCTGAAGGAAGAGAAAGGGTATCTTGGTTTGTGTGGAAGCTGAGACCTCTGAGGATTCTCTCCTTCTGTTTCCATCAGACTATGTTTGAGTTAAGAGACCATGTCACACTGAGCCTGGAGCTTCCCTCCTATGCTGAGGAATGGGGCATGAGACATTTATCACTCACCTGACATAAGATGCTCAGCTTGCCTTCTCACCAGGTCAGGGGGGTTCCCTGAGAGCATCTGGTTGGGGCTGCTTTAGTGACGCTTGCCCTGTCACCTATCCCATCGGAGGTCAGGCTTCTCAAACCATGATGCCTCATGGACACTTGTGGCTATGGCTCTCCTTGATCTTTGGATCTTTCAGTCTGTGATAGCTCTGGGCAGGGCTGAGTCCCCACACTCACCATTCCCAAAGACCTCTGTTTCACACAGTTGATGAGCCAAGAGTTGGGCAAGTCTAGTCTGAAGGTCTTTTCTGTGTCACTTGGCTAGAAGGCATAGAATGAAACAAGCAACCAAGCCAAGCTAATTGCCTGATACTCTACAAGCTAGGGCACTGCTAGAGCAGTGAATATTGTGTATCCACAGAGTGCGCTGAAACTACTTTTTACTGAAGCAGGAAAGGATGATGGAGGTAGCTTATACAGTACGTCTGATGGATACAATGATGACCACCTGTTCCTCACTAGTGAAGAACTCGCTGGCCAGATGCTGGGAAAGTAGTCTACACTTGGAAATAGTCTACCTTTAGGGGACAATTCAGCGACAGAGTGCCTTCTACCCTAGGCTGAGGCCCTCTAGGATTGCTCAAATTCAATAACAGATTGATACAGGAGAAGGACAATAAATCATCTTTACTGGATTCCGGATGACTTCGAAAGCCCTTTCACAGGACGCTGGAGAGATGGCTCAGTGGTTAAGAGCACTGGCTGCTCTTGCAGAGAATTCAGGTTCTGTTTCCAGGACCCACATGCTGGGTAACAACCATGTGAAACTAACTCCAGGCCCAAAGGATCCAAGGCCCTCTTCTTGCCTCCCATGGTACCCACATGAATGCAGTACACAGACATACACTCAGGCCAAACACTTATACACATAAAATAAAAGTAAAAGAATCTTTAAAGTTCTTGCATGCTCCAGAGACTCCTGTAGGGTTGTGTAAGGGAGTCCACAGGCTGCAAGAAAGGTGGTTCTGCCTCTGCCCAGGTTTTTTTTCTTTCTACCTTTTGTTGTTGTTACTGGTGTGAATTTTGTGACACTCTCTACTAAGTACCCTCTTGGTAAAATTCAGTTCAGAGGTTGCTTTTCGAGAACTTATCTTGGGACAGAGGATCATGGGTCTTGCTGACTTGACTGAACCTCTGAGTTAGTCTGCTAAATCCTAAAATTGTCAGTTTCTAAATTGTACCATCCAGAAAGCCCTTGGTACCTTAGAGAGTGCAATGAGGTCAAGCAGAAAGTGTGTGTGCGTTCATGTGTGTGTGTGTGTGTGTGTGTGTGTATGTGTGTGTAGTACAGGGAGTTGGCCCTGCAGGTCACATTTCCTCCCCCTTACACACACATGCCACTACATCCTCTGGTGCACTGATGCCTGTCTTATAGCACAGCCACTTTGTAGTCAAGGGTTCTTCAGAAGATGTATCAAATACAAGACCCCAAGCAGCAGTGCATCTCAGTTCTAGGCATGCTCCTATAGCAGGACTACAACGGGAGCTCGCTTTATTAGATCCCATTATAAATGGATGATTTGCCATCTCTGAAGATAAATGGGAAGCTTAATGCAGAGGTACCCTGTCTGGGGAAACTGGAGAGTTATGGATGTTAGCTTTGTAGCTTTGTGAAAGCACTTTCTTAGGGAAACTGCAATGACCAAGATGAGATTGAATTAGCATGTACTCGTGTGAGCTTTTTCTCCCCCTATCCATCTTGATTTTTTTTTTTAAAGGAAAAAGATTTGCCTCCTCTGTGAGCAGTTTCATAAAATGAAAAGCTGGATTTGGGGATGATGATTAGCAGGGTTGCCTCCTGGTGCTAAGGATGTTGCTGCCTAGCTGGAATCATCTGTGGGGGTGGTTAAGGAAGGACCCTCTGCAGGCTTCCTTCCTGGTTGTGTCTGCTCTCTCCCCACTCACTCGGCTCCCACTCCTGTCTGGAACTCCCCCCTCCACCCGTGTTTACAGAGTGATTAGCAATACCTTCCACTCAGCTGTGGGCTCCTGGATTCTGTGTCTTTTTCATGCACCCTCTTTATTCCTTTGGCCCATTCCCAATTTCAGACCCAGGTCTCAGCTAGGATGTCAGCTTCTTGTCAGTAGGCAACTCCATCCTCTCAGGATGAGGATGTAGAGACTCCTGTCTTTCAAGAGAGGGTTCTAATGGAGTGAGGAGATACAGAGAAAAATAATTTCCAAACCAGTGCCCCATGACAGAAATATCTAAAGTGACAATGGTTGTGCCATGTTTGTAGTATCCATTAGGCTGGTTTACCTCCTTGGGTGAGACTCTTGTCCTCAGATGTCCTGGCCAGTGACTTTACGAGGCTGATGGGGGGGGGGACTACTACACCTTTCTTTTACCTGGTAGATGGGATGCTGTCTTAGTAGGATGCTCAGGGCACAGTTTTACCTCCACTTTCTTGCCTTGGACTAGAATCCTTGACCTCCCATTACTCAATGTCTTCCTGCCCCTTTGTGTTTTAAATTTTCTATTTCATTTTGCTTTATGTGTATGGGTGTTTTGCATGCATGTAGTGGTATTTTGTACCACTTGTGTGTCTATTACCTATGGAGGCCAGAAGAGGGCACCAGATCCCCTGGAATTAGAGTTGTAAATGGTTGTGAGACACCATATTGGTGCTGGGAATTGAATCTGGGTCCTTCAGCAAAGCAGCCAGTGTTTTTAACCACTGAACCATCTTGCCAGGCCTCATTTTCCCATCACTTAAGAGAAGATGATATCATATAAGAAATTCCAGTCATCTTCTGTGCACTGGCCCAGGGAAGACTCCAGCTAAGTCACTTTTGCTCTCCAGATCTTATCTCTCAATGGAAGAGGTTGTTGTCCTACATAAGTTTCTCTGAAGGCATACTGTGGGACACTGCTGAACCAAGAAAAGGGTGCCCATGTTGGCACAATAAGCCTTTTCTTTGAATGGGTGAGGACTGCCCTTGGTAGAGTCTTCTCTGACTGAGTTTGGCCTGAGCTATATCACATAGAACAAATATTTCCACTTTCTCTGTGTGCTGTGAAGAAAAAAGACAACAGGAAACGCAATGCCTAGAAGAACACTAGGAATTATTCCAAGTTCTCCACTGAGATAATACAACTAATGTTCTGTGAGTCATCTTTCAGCTTCAAAACTTACCTCTTCTGAGAAATCTGCCCCTATAAAATTATACAATGGCGTTCCTCCATCCTGACCTTTTCAATAGCTACAAACTTCAATTTCCTGGAATTAATTCAATTATTTATGCTTCTTAATATGTGACCTGTGGGTTGTTTCCCATAACAATGACAACGACAACAGCTACTGCCGGTTGTCATGAATGTAGGTGGCAGACATCTTAAGAAGCAACCTTGGGAACCTGTGACTTTAGTCACTTAAAGTTCTTGCCAAGAGTCAACAGCTGAGTCACGATTTGAATACAAGTCTTCCTGATCTAGTATAGGCTAAGCCAGTTAAACAGCATGAATTTTTTTGTTTGTTTGTTTTGTGTGTGTGTGTGTGTTTGTGCGTGTGTATGTGTGTGTGTGTGTGTGTGTGTGTGTGTGTGTGTGTGTGTGCTCTATTAGACCATGGAAGCCTCAGAAAGAAAGTTTTCTGTCTCTTTCCATCTCCTCTTATTTTAAAACATTGCTCACTAGTTGCCTTATTTAGGGTTTCCATTGCTGTGAAGGGATACCATGACCAAAGCAACTCTTAGAAAAGACAACATTTACCTGGGGTTGGCTTACAGGTTCAGAGGTGCAGTCTCTTGTCATCATGTCAGGAAGCAAGGCTTCAAAGCCCATCCCCACAGTGATGTACTTTCTCCAACAAGGCCACACCTACTTCAAACAGGCCATACCTCCTAATAGTGCCACTTCTCATGAGCCACCATATGCAAGCCACCACAGTAGTAAAGTCAAGATTATGTCAGATTCCTTGGTTGAAGTTGAAAATGGTTATATAAAATATCTTTTTTTTATTTGTGTGTGTATTTGTGTGTAGCTGCAGTTTCTGTTTCCTCAGATGAAGGCATGAGATGAGAGTTGCTCTCAAGATATACAAATACATAGCTTAGGCTGAGCCCAGAACATTTCTTTCTCTGTTCTATCTCTAGGCCTAGAAGCTTCTAGCCTCCATACACTCTAATCTTCCAAGCTTAACGATTCGACCAGGCTTCTATTGGCTTCTGTCTGAATTGCTGTGCTTGACCTCATACTAATTTTGGATTAATTGTCTGGTTCCTTCTTATTCTCTGGGTTGTTCTGTCTTCACCTGTGTCTAGCTTGTGCTCTCTGTAACCTGCCTCTGTAAAGCTATTCCAGTGAAACTGCCATACACACCCACCCCCCCATCACTTCTCTGTGTGTCTGTCTGTCTCTCTGCTCTTAAGTAGCCTCTCTTTCCTATGCTATTCTCCTGCAAGTTGGGTGTATCCTATTTCTGACTCATTCTGTCAGATCTTTGTCTGATTTATCACTTTGTCTGCCCTTCAATTAGACATCACTTTCAAACATGGCCGCTTGCTTCTACAAACTAACCTTACCTTCATTTTTTTAGGAATTAAAGGTGTGTACTAAGGGTGTGACTATATTCCAGCCAGATCATACAGTAATCCAGGGTGTGTCTGCATTCCAGCCAGATCATATAGACTTAGAAGGTCTTCCGATGTGCTCCCTTGCCAGAGCAGACCTGTTGCTAGATTAAAACTCCTCTCCATTCATATGTGAATGCAAGCATGCTCATTCCATGGTGTGGGTTCAGAAGTCAAGAGGTCAGAGGAAAAGCTCGGGTATTGGTTCTTGCCTTCCACCTTGAATGAGAATGTCTATTTTTATACCAGGTCTGCTGAGCTAACTGGCCTGCAAGTTTTCAAGGATTCTCATGTCTCATTCTATCTTAGGTGCTGGAATTACAGCTTTTTACATGTAGTTCATGCTACATGTCTGGGTTTTACTTGGGTCTTGGGGATTTGAACTTGGGTCATCATTTTTAAGTGCTTTTACCCACCAAGCTTCTTCCAAACCCCAATTACCAAACTTATCTAAAAACCTTGTTGTAGATAAGAGTGATCTTAAAGACCCTATGGCCAGGGAGTCAGGCTCCAGGTGACCTGGTTGCAGTGTCAAAGTAAGAAGACTCTCCCATGGAAGAGCACCATTAAAGAGATTTCCAAGAGCTTGTCCCTCAACCAGAAAATTGACCTGGATGCTGGTCCTGAGGATCACTATAGACTGTTTAACATTAATGTCCAGGAGTAGCTATGAAAGGGAGAAACAAGAGTTGGTGATTGATATCTATAATAGCCTCACTGGGTTATGGAAGCCTGGTGTGATGCTTGCACAGCCAAGCAGCACAGGCTGGAGGTGACGGTGTCCAGGATAATCACCTTATGGAAACAGCATTTTCTAAGGATAACCTCTATCCCCACTTCTCCTTTTTGGCCTCTGTCTTCACAGAAGACTCCCACTTGGCCTTCCCACTAAACACTTGGTTTTAGTCTCCAAATGAGTTATCTGTGAGTGGCTCTGTGGAATCTCCATCCTTCTATTTCTTTACCTGAATTGCTCCATCAAATACAAATCTGCTTTGTGGTTAAGGGTCAGGTGGTCATGCGTTTAACTTTATGGGGTTTCATCACTCAACATTATATAACCTTGAACTTCTCATCACTGTATAGCCTTGAGCTTGTATGCTAACATTTATTCAATAAATATTTACTGAGCATCCGCTGTGTGCCACACACTAGCATAGATATTGATGCATGGCAATGTGGAGTGTAGACTGGGATAGGAAAGTGTTGTGGTAGGACTAACAGAGCCTAGAACAGCACTGGGAAGGGCAGTTAAGGCCACTCTTGGCTGAACCTGAATGATGGTGAATAGGAAGTGATGGAGATGTAGAAACTGTTATGGGGACACAAGGGATAGCAAAGCCAAAACCTTAGGATGCAAAACAGGGTCCCACTGTCAACTCTAAGAAGTTTCTAGTTTTGCTGTCACAAGCAGTGAATTGCAGAGTCTCAAAATGGAAGGTCCTGGCAAGGGTGCAGGATAGTCATAATGATGCTTGAGGCAACTACTCTCTGAACCTCAATGTCCTAAATGAAGACAACAAGAGTACCTACCGTCTAGATGATAGTAGTAGTAGTAATAATAATTATAATAATATAATTCTAGTAGTAATAAAGCAATAACCAATAATAATTGATAATAAAGCAATGAGCACAAGCCCTTCCAGGAGAATGGAGCCAATAAGTAAGCCAGGACTTTTCAGTCAGTAAGTCTGGGGATAGATGCAGACCGCCTTTCCTGGCTCTCTTATCCTAGGTTGTTAGTGATATGAAAGGCATCTATGATGCTCCACATTCACTCCTATGTGTTTACCAACTAGGAGGGAAAAGGTGGTTCCCAAAAGAGGGGAACTTCTTCTGGGTGTTACCAAAGCAAGTGGGAGAGCCCAAGCAGCCTAAGTTCTTTGCCTTCCCAGGATTGAGCCGGAGACTCATTCCTGCTTCATCCACTTAGCCTGCTGAGTTGAGAACGGATAAGAGCTCAGCTAACAGGACAAGCAACACTGGGATGCAGATAATGTGGAGACTGTCTCATCTTGTCTTTGACTTTCCCTCTGCAGGGAGTGGTGCATGGGAAATAGAGGAAGAGAGAAAGAAGGGATATGTGTATTTCTTCCCTGGCTTCCTGTCTGTCCTCTGAGATGAGAGAGGCCGAGGCTGCAGCTGGACTCCAAAACATTTTTCTGCTCCAGCGAGCAGGGTCTTCTCTCCTGCAGAAATTCACCTCTTTTGAGTTGTACTGGGACAAGCTGAGGGGCTGCAGAATTCTGATGCCCTGCCGCCACACCTTGGACTGCTCTGGTTGTCTGCCACTGTGGTAAAGGGAAGTTTTATGAGCTCTTCATTGCTCAGGTCCCATGAGGCCTTTGCCTTGCTCAGACCATCTTGGAGACACACATATATCTTCAAAAGAAAAAGAAAGAGGGAGAAAAGCTATTTTATTTCATTGCCAAACTATCCACTTTAAATACCCTTTTTATTACAGTATCTGCATAGTAATACTAATAATAGATCTTGTTGGCAGTTCTAATGAGGCTGGAGAATATAAGGTTCCCAATAAAGTTAATTGTTGCCTTTAATATTCTCATACATTTATACATGGTAAATCTTTAAAGGAGAAAAAACACTCCATTTCACCCCTGTTAAGCAGCGGGTCCGGACTGGAGACAGACCAAGTATAGGAACACTGTGGACTGGGAAATCGGCTTAGGAGAACCTGGGTCATCAGCCCCAAGCTTATTTTGAATAGGAAGAGCCTGGGGTTTAAGCAGGTAGGAGCCAGACTTCTAGACTGTTTTTGGCACACCTTGACTTTGTAGCTGGGACGCGGAACATCTCTTAGCCTCATTATCTTAGTGTAAGACATAGGATTCATGATATGTGTACATGACTCAGCATAGTGCCTGGTACGTGCCCATGGAAATGATTATCATTATTATCATTATTCCTCTCCTCTGTGTGCATGTGCATACATGTTCATGTGGAGGACAGGGAACAATCTTTAGTCTCATTTTCCATGTAACACCCACTCTTTAAAGTAGGGTTTTTGCCTGGCCTGGACTCACTGGCTAGGTTGAGCAGACTGGCCAGTGTGCCTCAGGGTCTGCCCGTCTCTTCCTCCCTGTTGCTGTGATTACAAACACGCACCCCTGCACCCAGCTTTTTATAAGGGTTCAAACCCAGATCCCTGGCTTGTACAGCAAAACACGGTACTGAATCAACTCTCCAGCTCTATCGTCACCATTTTAAGACATGTAAACATGTCTTAAATAAGTCACTGTGTCACGAAGACTGTATGTGAACTCCAGAACTGACCACAAACCTCTCCCTTGGTCAGTCCTTCAAGGTTCCACAGTGACCAGTGTTAACTGGGGCTTGGATCCAGGGTTCTTAGTAACCAAAATATTGCAACATTCATTAGTTGTTAGGTGACCCCTGACCTCTGCACCTCTAACCCCTAAGAGGACGTTACCAACTTTGCTTTTCCTCCACCTTTTAATGCAACTCAGTTCTCTACTGCCCGGGTCCGGACTAAACAATTCTGAACTGGGCTAAGTAGGGGGCACTTTCTCCCATCTTGGGACAGACACTGATTCCTGTCTCCCCACTCCCAGGGTCCTTTCTTTTTGCTTTTTCTAGGAGAAAAAAAAATCACATGCGTTTTACAGTTGCAGAACAAAGAAGAATGTGTGTTTCACCGTTTATTCTGTCTCCAATTCCATGTATTTCTGACAGTTCCACTGCACTGCTGACACTAAGTATGTTTCTCCTCCCAGGAGGAGTACCGGAGGGAGATTTAACCCTGAAGCCCACCCCTCACGATCTGGGAGAGGGAGTGAGGGACTGAGCTATCCCAGGTTAGGGGCAGCCCCTGTGACCTTGTGTTTCAGCAAACAGATCACAAACAAGGCTCTCCCCTTCCTGACCTTCCCCACCCAACCAGGGCTTTCTTCTACACATCAACGCCTCTCCTACTGGCAAGTGGCAAGAAATACTATGTGACAGGATGGTTGCCATGGCAACTCTCATTTCCAGTTAAACAACCGGGCACTGATGAAAGGGGTCTCGTTTGCTTTGGTTAAAGGGTTTTTGAGAAGGGTGTGGGGCTTCTTCCTTCCATCCCTTCTTCCTTTCTTCTTCCTTTCTTTTCTTCTGCCACATTTTTTTATTTCTTGCCTTTCATCTTTTTGTGTATATGCGTAGGTGCATGTATGCATGTGTGTGTGTGTGTGTGTGTGTGCATGTGTGTGTGGGTGTGTGTGTGTGTGTGTGTGTGTAAAAGAGAGAAAGGCATAAGGTAGAGGCCCTGATGGGCCAGGACTGCTCAGTTCCTGGAGAAGAGCTAGTGGAATCAGGCTGGACCAGAGGGAAGCAGATGGGGTTCTGAGGCTGAGAATGTGCCCCATGTCTTTGCATTCACAGTTTTCTCCCAGACCTACCTGCTCATGCCCCTGTTCTTTCAGAGGAAGGAAGGACCTGTTGGGGGAAGAAATGGGCTGGTGGAGGACCCTGTGTCCCAACAGGTGGTTGGGTAATTAAGTGAGCTTTATGCACACAACACTGTTTTGCCCGATGTAATTGCAGTTTCCATATAAATAATTCACGGGAAATTATTAGAGTGAGGACATTGCCCGCCTCTTCATAATTTGCTTAACCGAAATAGGCTCTTTCATCATGCACGTTGATTTGCCTTAAGACCACGCACTCAGCATCCTTCATAGGCCTGCTCCTCTGAAAAAGAGAATGCAGAATTTAATTAAGTTATGCAAATCGGGCGTCCCCTGCCTGGGGAAACACAGGGTGTTTGCCCACATGGCTGTGGGGTGGCACAGGAGAAGGGAGGTGGAGCCAAGGTGTGCCCCATGGGGTGGGCAGCTGTTTGGGGGAGGGACTAGACTGCCCCCCCATAATTCGAACAGCATCGGATGAATGAGGATTCAGGTCTGGGTTCTATGGGTGTCACAGAGCAGGCCCCATGGACTAGACCTCCTGATTGGTTGTTGTGTCTTTGGAGAAGTTCATAACCACTGTCAGGATTCTTGCGTGTAAAATGAGGATAATAAAAGCACTGTGCTGGTGCTGATGGGAGAGATCCATTTGGGCACTTGTGTACTGTGTTTGATGTGGTCCTAGCTCTGGGGAATCTGAGCAACACCGGTCATCCTGTGATTACTAACACTTCCCCCTATGGTTGCTGTTCTTATATAACAATACTGAATTCTGTGATTCAGGTTTTCAATTCTTTTCATGGAAGTTTCTAGCCATCTTGCCTTACTACCACAAGGAGGATCAAATATACAACTTCCTCCATGGATTACCACAATTTAGGGAAGAAATGATCAATTAGAGGAGGAAAGCCCTGCATTTTGAAGCTGTAATGATGGAGGTTCAAATCCCAGGACCACTGCTTAAATACTGTTCTGGGCAAGTCAATTACCTTTTTATGACTCTTGAGAGCCTCTCGCCTAGAGAAGGTAGAATGTTCTTCACTTGCGATGGTTGGGAGGAACTTCCCCAAAACACTGGACATATACCTGCTTCATGGTTTATGCTCTACAAAAAGGCACAGCCCGGCCAGTGACTTCAGTGCATCTGCTTTAACCTCCTCTCTAGACCCTTCCTTTACTATGGCCCTTCCTCTCCCTCCTTCTTTCTTTCATACCATCCATTTAAAAAAAAAAAAGTATTGTCTTTTAGTTTACTTTTCTCATTTCTGGGACAAAGTATCTGCACATCAGAATTCAGAGAGAGAAGAATGTATTTCAATTCAGTTGACAGCGGGGGACACGTGATGGCTTCTGTCTATGAAAGGGGGATGGGGTATCTGGCTTGTTCATGTCTTGGTTGTCAAGGTAAGTGGAAGGTTCTGCTGGAACCAGAGCCAGTTGTGACTGATAAACTTGGACCTTATAACCCTACATCTGGCAGCAGAGATCTAGTCTAACAGGTTCTATAACATCAGAAAACAGCTCCACCTGCTGGGGACCAAGTGTTCAAGCATCCGAGCCCGTGAGGGACCGTTCTTATTCCAACAATAACAGAGAGCATCCAATAAGACATCTACACTGAGGGATAAGTAACTGATTACTTTAAAGCATTTTTTCCCTTTGAGGGGACTGACATTATTTCAAAGGATTCAAGGGAATAAGAGTGCTTAATTTCTAAATACCCAAAGGCTTGCTAATAGACAGAGGTACTCTGCAGACCAACCATCAAGTCAGAGGTTCCCCTTAATCTTTCTCAGAATGATGATCCTTAGTCTTTAATAGACAGTAATGGATTCTTTGCAAAAAAGCTCAGTTTGGGAATTTGTTTAATGGCAGATTTCATCTCTTTCTCTTTTCCCATTCTTTCTCTCTCCCTCTGTCTATGTGTTTCTCTTTCTATCTCTCCCTCTCTCCCTGCCTTCCCTCCCTCCCCCCCTTCCTCCTTATGTCTCTCAACTATTTTCACTTACCCAGTTGTCGGATTCATTAAACAAATCTCTATTGATCACCTACTATATATTGGATACCTTGTAAACCATTTGGGTTTATATTGGCAAATAAAACAGATGCAGGTTCTGCCCCCAATCGAACTTAAAAACTAGTAGGTGCAGGTTTTAAAGCAAAAGTTACAACTCTTAAGTATTTAGTCCTATACTCAATAAGGCCTGTGAGAAAAAGATGAGGGGGCAGGAGAATAATGGGGGCTGTTTAAATAGCAACATTCTTCAGCAGTATTAGGAGTGACATCATTGAAAGGAGATAGGAAGTGTATTCTGAAAGTAAGTGTGCAAAGATGGGGTCAGGAAGAGGATTGATGTCCTTGAAGAGCTGGATGAATATGGTGCTAACTTCATCCAGTGACTTGGAAATAGCAGAAGGTCTCAACAAATGTTGGGGTACCTCATGGCTCAGTGGAAGTTGATACATAAATTAACCAGTATACTCACTAAGAGAACATGACAAGGATGATACACCACTGAGATTGGTGACAGTTAGGAGCCATTGCCTCTCTCCCTTCCTTAGGACCATGGAACTGAGAAGGGAGCAGTGGCCAGAACCATCTAGTGAGGGTGTTGGGACAATGAAAAGGTATCTTGAGCAGAGATACAGATAAAGCTCTCAGAAGTTGTCTTTTGCTACCAAGACCTGTGATCTGAAGATATTCTCAGTCCATCCCAGAAGGGAAGAGCAGGATTGCCCATAAAGGGCTTAGAGAGAATTGGGGACTCAGTGTCAGACAGGTGTTTGCTTCTGGCTCTGCTAATTGTTCTTTCCTGAATTAGCCGCTGATATCTAGTGTCTCATCTACAGTGGGATGTGCTATGTGCTTCCTGTTGGGGCACTTCAGAGTTGCTACTCACGATTCTCTGGATTCTAGGAGGCTGACCTTTTTTGGCCTGTGTCTTAGTCAGCTCTTAATAGCTGTGACAATATTGATACAAATCATCTTAAAAAGAGTGAAAAGTTTATTTGGGTTTGTGGTTCTTCAGCCCAGGGTCACTTGATCTGATTACTCTGGGCTTGTGGAACCACAGTGTATGATGGAGACAAAGGGGTCTAGAGGGGGGAGAACTCTTCAGTCCACGGAGGAAGGAAAGCCAAGACGGGGGAACAGGGCAGGTTCTCACATCCTTCTCAAGGGCAGACCTCCAGTGACTTGACTTTTGTCAAGGTCCCAGCAACCCTCAATAGTCCAACAGCTGGGGACCAAGCCTTCAATACATGGCATTTGGAGGGACATTGAAAACACACACCACAATAGACTACATTAAGGGAATAAAATATCCAAGAGCAGATCTTTTCCCTTCAGGCTTGACTGATGTGAAGTATCAAGAAAGCCTGGAAAGGCAAAGAGGTTAAGGCATACATTTCTCCTTCTCCCTCACTGCTGAGCTGTGAGTGGGCTGCCTCCCTCTCTAAATGGTCGTCCTCCAGTTTCTCTTGTGTTACAGATCCTGAGTTCAGGTTCTAGGCACTACTGCCTCCCAGTCTCATCCCACAATACTGTATCATCCTTGTTAGGTCTTCCTAACTCTGCCCGTGTGTATGAAGAGTTCCCTCAGTTAGCGTGATGACTAATTTCATGTTAACTTGAACAGGCTATGAGGGACTCCAATATTCAACCAGACATTTTGTTGTGTCCTGTCTCTGGATGAGATTAGCGTTTTATTTAGAATGCAGTAAGAATTATTCTCCCTAATGAGTCCTGCACTATTCAACCAAGAGATCTGATGAGGAAGACCAAATGCTTGACCACCTTGAGTTAGACATGAACCTTCTGCTACCCTCAGACTAGAACTTAAACCATTGATTTTCTGTTTCTTCAGATTGCCAACTTAAGGACTTGTGAGCCATTCACCTCATGCGAGAGAGAAAGAGAGAAAGAGGTTGTGATGCTTCATCTTTATTGCCAGCTTGATAGTATATAGAATCATCTAGGATGCAAGTCTCTAGGCGTGCCTCTTAGAGAGTTTCCAGATTAGGTTAACTAAGCGGGGAATAGCTCACCTTAGATATGGATAACACCATTCTATTGGAAGGGATCCCAGACTGAATAAAAAGGATGCAAGCTCAGCATCAATACTTACCTTACCCTGATTCCTGAGGATAGAGGCAAAGTGACTAACTGCCTCATACTCACACCGTGACTTCCCTGCCACGATGGATTTTTGCAATCAACCTGTGAACCAAAATCAACACATCCTTCCTTCAGTTGCTTTTCCAATGTATTTTCTGACATTGGAGAAGTGTTAATACAGGTACCCGGCACAAGATACCGCACCTAAAGACATGTTCTTAGGGATCTTCTTGCTCTACCTTGGCCTGGAAGTTTCCATCACTTCCCAATGCTGTCACATCATGAGTCCATCAAGGGAAAAAAATCCATGGATTAGGCCACACAGCATCCCCATTCCCTTAATACAACCTCTCTCAATGACCGGATCTACTAACTGGAACCAATCCCAACTCTTTCTGAGAGCATCTCCTGTTCAAATATCTTAGAAACCCTCAGCTTCGATAATCATGTGAGCCAACCTCCTCCCTGCCCTACCCCTGCCTTTTCCCCTACACACCAGCCTTGATTGAAAAATTAGTATCAGGAAAAGGAAAGAGATGAAACAATTACCTCCATTACTGCTCCTGTACCTCTCCACAAATGTCTTTACCTTTCACCTCATTAAAACTTAATCGACATACAATAAACCGAACATATTTAAAGTGTATCATATGATGAGTTTTGACATATGTGTGTTCAAGATAATGAGCATATCCATCATCCCCCAAAGTTTCTTTGTGCCCTCCCCCTTTGAAATCCTTGGCTCCTGCTCCCCGCCCCCAGTCCCTAGGCAACCAGATCTGCTTTCTGTCACTACAGGCTCATTTGCATTTCCTACAATTATATAAATGGAAGCATCCAGTATGCGCTCTGTTTGCTTGTCTTCTTTCACTCAGCATAATTATTTTGAGCCCCATCTGTGTCCTAGTATGTATCGATAGTTCACTCCTTCTCACTTGATGATATTTTGTTACATGAATATCCCGTGGTTTGTTTATCCATTCACCAGTTGATGGACACATGTGATATTTGCAGGGTTATTTTTCTCCTTTACTATTCTAATCCATGTTGCTAAGAGCATTTAGGTGAAAGTCTAGACCTAGCTAGATTCTCTCCCTCTTCCTGTGTACACTCCTAAGAGAGGAATGGTTTTGGATCCCATTCTAGGTAGTTGTTTAACTTTTTGAAAAGATGCCATACTGCCTTCTAAATTAGTCGTACATTACCCAGCAGTGTATGAGGATTCCAATTGATTCACAGTCTTGGCAGCGCTTGGTATGTTCAGGCTGCTTAACTTTAGCCATTCCAAGAACTGCACACCAGTATTCCTGGTAGTATTCATTTGTATTTTCCTAATGAATATCGATGCTGAATATCTGTCATATGCTTCTTTTCTGTGATGTACCTTCTATGGTAAAGTCAGATTTTTTTTAAACTCAGTTTAAAATTCAATTGTTTATGCTCTTATTATCGTTTTGAGTGGTATTTACATATTGCAGATATAAGTCTTTCATTAAATGTAGTCTAAGGGATGTTTTGAACTGGGGAGATGGCTGAGTGTATAAATGTTTGCTATACAAGTGTGAGAACCAGAGTTTGAACCCTCAGAATCCACATAAATCTGGATGTAGTAGCATACATGGCTGTAATTCCTGTACTCCTACAGATGAAATTCCTGCAAGATCACAGGCCAGCTAGCCTGGCATGCACAGTGGGGAGACTAGGAGAGGAGCTAGGGAGACCCTATCTCAAACAAAGTGAAAGACAAGGATGGATTCCCAAGGTTGTCCTCTGACTTCTACTTATGCGGTATGGTATACAGATGCTTGAATTCACACATACATGCATATACACATATTCTACACATGTGCAAAGATAATAATTAAAATAAAACAGTATTTTCTTGGTCTATGGCTCGAACTTTCCTTCTCCTAACTGCTTTGAAAAGTATACATTTTAAATATTGGTGGCATCCAATTTACCAATTTGTTCTTTAATGCCGTAGTAGCTAAGAAATATTTTTCTTTGCCATAAGGGTCATATCACAGCTCTTTGATCATGTCACTTCTGCATATGGAATGATTCAGAGTTCAAGAAGTCTACTTACTCATAATGCCTGCACAACAAAAAGTTAATCAGGATGTTTGTTTCAGAGCACAAGCTTTAGCTATGATTGTGGGTTTGTCCACTACTATGTATTTCTGCCTCTCCTTTGCTATAAGATGCATAGACCGATACTTCTGAAATAATGAGCCAGGATAAATATCATCTCCTTTATTCCATTTCTGTTGGATATTAGCCACAGGGATGAAAATTTTGACCAGCAGAATTTTGCGTGCTCTTTAAGTAATTTTCAAAAATATGATGCACAGAATCACTCAAGATTTATACTGCTGCATATAATCATCCAGTTGTAAGATGTCTACTTGAAAAGATTGACCTCTCTCTACAGAATTGTCAAAGCGGCCCTGTTTCCGAACTCTCTCTTGTATCGATCATTTATTAAGCATTTGTAGTCACACGTCAGCCTTTCGCCACTGCACCTTTACGGCTCTGAAGCAACAGCGGCGTTGAGCCTCTAACTTTGCCTTCTTCAAAGTTCCGTTTTCTGCTTCAGACATTGGTCATTTGTTCGCATTTTCTCCAAAATTTTAAAAAATATCAATTTCTATTAAGCAGAACAGTCTGGCCTCGTCTGGTGCTTCATGCTTTAATCCTAAAACCGGGAGCTAAGGGAAGGACAGATAGGGGTACAAAGGCAGTTGGGTTACAGTGTCAAAATCCCGAATCTGGAATATCAATTAGTATTCTGCTGAATCTAAAATTGACATTTTTACAACATAAAGTCTTCCAAGACATGAACAGAGTACCTATTACTAGTTGTTAGGCTGTTTAAATCTTCATCCCAACAATATTTAGCTCTTTGCTGCATGTACCTTTTAAATATTTCACACTGTTGATAACATCATAAATAATTTCTATTTTGATTACATACTTTGGTAACATATTTGTTAGTTCTGACAGATTTTTAGAGATTTTATTGCACTTTTAATCCACGAGTAACCATGTTGTATTTGAATAAACACACTTGCTTTGCTCTTTTCCATTCCCAATTCCTTTTTAAATTTTCTTACTGCTGGAACTCACAGCACAGTGTGTTAACAGAAAGTATACCCTATGTTGTGTTACGGTTCATGTGAGGGCAAAGCATGACTTTTTTTAAAAAAATGCATAAATAACCTTTTGTGGTCAAGCAATATTCTCTTCTACCCATACTTCTGTGTGAACTTATGTTTCAAATGGATGCTGAATTTTGCCAAATACTTTATTGGTACCTATTTAGAACATGTGGGTTTTCTTTTAAAAATGTATTCATATGTTAATTACACTGGTAAAATTTGAAAACCAACCTTGCATTCCTGAACTCAATCTTTTCTTATTCACTGTAATTACCTGTTTTCATAGAAGATTCAACTTGTGAAAATTTTGCATAGATTTTTTTTTTCAGCAAATGATATTGGTCTGTAATTTTCTGATAATATATCTGGATTTTAGATGTGAATGACAATGGTCCCATGGAACAAATTGTGATATTTTCTTGTCTTCAGTTTTCCAGAAAAGAATGTAAATATTGATAATGTTTTGTAAAGCTACTCTGTAGAAATTTTGAATGATCCCATCTAATCATGCAGTGTTTTTGTTGGTGGTGGTGGTGGTGGTTATTGTTACAAGGTCCCACTACATTGTTTTGGTTTCTCTTAAAGTCCCTATGTAGCCCAGACTAGCCTTGAGATCCTGGTCCTCTTGCCCTAACCTCCTACGTCTTGGGATTCTGGACCTGTAACATACTGATCTTGAAGTTTTTCACTGCAGTTCCTTTAAGAGACTGATGTCTAGATTCTTTTTTAAATTGAGAACTGGTGATTTTAATCTTCCAGTTTATTTTTCTAAGTTGCTGTATTCATTGGCATAGTTATTGATGATGAACCGTCACTCTTTAATGTGGAATCCATAGAGTTGTGATGCTTCTCATCATTTATATTTATAGTTTAGATCTTTTTATTTCTAATATGCCTGGTTAAAGATTTAACTTATCAATTTTATTGATAATCTCAAAGAATCACATTTTTGTTTTATTGATTTCCTTTATTGTTTTTCTGGTATTGATTTCTGTTATGATATTTATGACTGACTTTTCTTCTTATGATTTGCTTGGGTTTCATTTATGTTTTAACTTTCTTAAGGTGGAAGTTGAGTTTTTTTTATTATTATTTAATAATTTCTTCTACCTTCTATCATAGTGGTGGCTTTTAGTGCATAATAACTCTTCTCTACCAAGTGCTGCATTTGTGGCTTCCCAACAATTTTAATTAAGTTATATTATGCTCTTTTTAAAATCTACCCAAGAGAACTTTATAGTTTCAATTTTCCATTCTCTACAATTTATAGGTTATTTGTTTACTGTATGCTTGAGTATTTTTTTTAGAGATAACTATTAATTTCTGATTTAACTTAATATTTTGATGACTTGAACTCTTTTATATAAACTGACTTGTTTGTGACACAGTGTTTGTCCCCCTCTTATGAAATAGTCTTGTGTCTTTGAAACAAGTTTCTCTATAGTATGTTAATATTTCTGGGTAGAGTGATATTCACTGGGTCAATTTGTTTGATAGCACGATTCAGGTATCCTTCATATTTCTTGCCTACTGATAAAGGAGTATAGCCAGCCACTGGATAGCATTATTCTAGCCAGAAATGAAGCGTACACATGACCCGTGTCCCATAAAAACATAATGGAGTCTAGAAATTCATAGTGATGTAGCCATCAGAGTGTGATTTGTTATTCACACACTGGTGGTGATGCTTGTAACTGCACACCTACTGTGCTGACAAGCACATACAAGTCTAGCAAACACAGTTATTTATAGAATATTCTAGTAATGAGAATAAATGATATGTTGCTGGCTTGTGTGTTTGCTGTATTATACCTTTTATCATTATTTTAGAGTGTATACATCCTATTTACAGAAACATTTGCTGGAAATAGCAAGTTGCCACATGGGTAGCTGTCTCATGAGCTCGTCTTCCCAGCATCTCTTGATTGTACCAAGTAACCACACAGAGTAATTGGTGCCTACTAGCTAGGTTTTGTGAGCAGACTCTGTGTTTGCATGACGACAGAGTTGTCTATGGTTTTTCTAATGTCTACAAATCCGAAAGCATCTCATGAGTGTATCTTAGTCTTGATTTGTCCTTCATTCCTGATAGTTCTGCTTTTGCTTCAAGTTATGTAAAACTTTGTTATTAGCTATTTAAACACTTAGGTTTCTAAGTCCTTTTAGCAAAATCAACTCTCTTTTCATTATCAAGCAATTTTTTTTTTAAATCCATGATGTTTTTTGTGGTGGGAATGACTTTGATATAATCACCACTTTTGCTTTCTCTCTTTTTCATAGCATCATGGAGAAGATTGCACTGAATGCATTTACTTCCCATGTGGAATTCGATGGGCTATAGTGTAAGAGCTATTGCTGTAATTTAATTGTATGACATTTTTATCACCTCTGGTGGAAGCCCATGCCTATCAGCAGCCACCCTAGCCCCATCTCCCCACCTTCATTCATAAGCTGCCATCTTTACCTTTTTCTGATTTTATACTGTGTCTATTCTAGAAATGTCCTATAAGCAGAATAAGATATTACATGCCTGTTATATTTGGAAGCCTCAAAACTACTTTCAGTTACACATTCTCTTCAGTGTAACTACAATTATCTGTAAATTCATAGACATTTTAACAAGAAGTATACAGAGTATACATTTCTCCTTTAACCAGCTTTTCCTATCTTGCAAAATTTGAGTACACTATTACGACAAAGTCCTACACAGTCACACTAAAGCCATGGGTCATTTTCACCACCATTAGGATACCTCATGACATCTTTTAATATTTTCTTTCTATCTACACTTTCTTAACATTTGGCAACCAAAAATCTTATCCTTTTGAAGATGAACATATGAATAGGGTTGGACTTTTTTTTTTTTTTTTTGACCTAACACAGTTACCTAGAAATAAATGCAGTTGTTGCATGTGAGAATAGTTTTGTTCCTGTTCATTATATCATGGTAGGTTCAACATTCACACTCGGAGTACATCTTGGTCAGCTACTCCTTCAGCTATTATGAGTACAGTTGCTATGAGCCAGTCTTTGTGTGGGCATAAGTCTTCATTCCTGTTAGATACATCTTTAATAATACAATAGTTCAGTGGTATAGCAATGACAGCCTAGTTTTCCAGCGTGTCTGTATCGTGGGACACCTGTATCTGTGATGTGTCCAATTCCTCTAAACCTTCAGTAGTGTTTACTTTGCCTCTGCTCTTTTAATTTTAGCTTTTCTGATGGGCGTACCATGATATTTCACTGCAATTTAATTTGCATTTCCCTGAAGGGTAACGATGATGGCCGTTTTCTCATGTGCCTACTTTAACCATCTGTCTATCCCTGTTGGCGAAATGCCTCTTCATGTTTGTCCATTTTCTAATCGAATTTCTTTAACTAAAATCCGAGCCCCCCCCCGCCCCGCTTCCCCATACTCTGTATGGAGACCTTTGCTGTGCACACAGTTTGAAAACATGGCCTCTCGCTGGCAGCCTGTCTTCTCAACGTTCTCAGAAGGCACAAGGTTTTTTACAGAAGCAGACAGCTCCATTTTAATAAAATCTAATTTATCATTCTCCCCCATCCAATGTGGCTTCGATTTCAAGTCGAAGAACTCTGCAGCTAAGGCTAGATTGTCTCCTTTTGTTAATTTGTTTTGTTTTTGAGCCATGGTCTCACACCCTATGGCTAGCCTGGGACTCATTATGTAGCCCAGGATGGCTGTCTTCCTTGCACCAATTCTTCCTCAGTCTCCCAAGTGTTGGGATTGCAGGTACGAGCTACACCAAATGGCTCAGAATGTTTGTTTAATATGGATACAGTTTTAAATTTGACATTTAAGACTGTAATCCATTTCAGCCATTTTCTGTTCAAAGCATGAGACTCGGGTTGGGTTCCTTTTGTTTGCCTAGAGATGTCCAATCACTTCAACAACTTTTTGTTTTTGTTTTTGTTTAGTTTTTTTTTTTGAGAGGTGATGTTTCCCTTCACTGAGTTGCTTTTGCGCCTTTGTCATAAGTCTGTTCAGCATATTTGTGTGGTTCTATTCTGTCCCATTTAACTATCTATCGGCCAATACCACACCGCCTCAATTATTGTAACTGTATTAGTCTAGAAACCAGGCAGGTGGTTCCTCAGACTCTGTTCTTTTTAAAAATCCTTCTAGCTATTTCCATTGCTGTATTTTTCCATATGAAGTTTAGAACTTCTATATCTATAAGACATATGGTTGGGCGTTTGATAGGCCTGCTGCTAAAGTTCTCAGTTAACTTTGGGTGATAGCATCATTTGCTCGAGTCTGCTGACTTTTCTAACCCATGAACACTGGTGTCTAGTTATTTTCATCTTGCCAGTTTTAATACTGAGTAGCTTTTAGCGTGAAAATATCATGTGTGCTGTCATTCATACTGAACACCCAAGTATTTCTTTTTGAACACTGAGTTTGGTTAATATTGTATTTTAGGAAGGTAGTGTATACCTAGAAACTTCAGCACTCAAGGGGCAGAGGCAAGAGGCTTGTAGCACATTTGAGGACAGCCAGGGATATGTAGCAAATTCCAGGCCAGCCAGAGTTTTGTAGCAAGATCTTCTTTCAAAGGAGAATGAAACAAAACAACACAACCCAACAACACGGTATTGTATTATACATTTTAATTTCATTGATAGCATATGCAAATATCGTTGGCTTGTGTGTATTTATCATGTCCTCAACAATCTTGCTCAATGTACTTACTAGTTCTAGAAGTCTCTGGTGGGGGGTTGGGAGTCCTCATAGACAGTCATTTCATGTATACATAGGGATGGTTTCATTTCTTGCTGTCTGGTTCCCACATGTTTTAATTCCTTTTCTTACCTTATCAACACACACATATGCACCCAAACTGGTACTGTTGGGAAAAGAAATGCAAGCAGCACACTGATAGCTAAGGACTTCAGCATCCCACTTGCAAAAATGGGTGCGATACATTGCTAATAATTGATTAAAATAATGGGGTCTCTGTAGGTCCTGCATTGTTTAAAAGTAGGAGGAGATAGAACCATCTACAGCCATCAGTTTACAACTTTGATCTAGTTTCTAAGGAAACAGACTACCGGAGTACACCCAGTATAAAGAGACCTCTTAAGCAGCAGGCAGTCTATTAAGAAAATAAAATTTGCAATAAAACCTTTCAAAAACTTCAAGAAATTTACCACATATAAGAAAAATTTGTACCAATTCTATGTACTCTTGTGTAGAAAACAGAAGAGGAGAGAATCCTCTACATGCTTTATGAAATGGCTTTGATACTGCAAGAGAGAAGATTGAACAAAAAAAGTTAATTTAATAATTTAATATAATTAAATTTAATTATTTATAATTAATAAAGTTAATTTAATATAAAACTAATATTGCTTAAGAGTATAGATGCAAAGTTTTAAAATGTACATTATCAAGTAAATTTTGCAATATATGAAACTTATCATGATGCTTGTGACTAAGTGATATTTATCCCAAGGATCTTAAATTTGTTCAAAATTCCAAAAGTAATTATATTAACAATCTCAGGACAAAAATCTCATACAACCATATTAATCAATGCAGACAAAGCTCAACGCCAGTTCATAGCAGAAACTATAAAAAAAATCTTAGTGAAATTGCCGTAGAGAACTTCTCAAATTTACATAAAGAATAAAAGGAACTAATGATCTCCAGCTAATTATAGCATCATGTCAGAGTGATAGTAATTGTTTGCTCAGTTTGCTCTCTCAACAGAGTGCTGAAGTTCTAGCCATTGTAATAAGGCAAGAAAAGAATTTAAAACTTGTGTAGCTTGGAGAGCAAAAATAAAGCTGTCCATGTTTATATGCCAAGTGGCTGTCTATGTAGGAATCCCAAGCCCCTACCAGAGGGTTTTGTAATAAGTCCAGTTAGTAAACTCATAGATCACATGATGAACATACACAATCAATGCTGTTTGCATAGGCTAGGACCTAATTTAACAAAATCAAAATTTATAATAAAAGACCATGTTGTTGGGGTTGTGTTGTTCTGTTTTGAGATAAAATCTTGCTGTGTAACCCTGGCTGCCCCAAAATTATATAAACCTTTATATAGCAGATTTCATGTATATGGATAATATACATACGTATTATATCTGAAATATCATACACACATGTATAACCATTAGCTCACTTATTTGGGTCATATTCATTAGTATTGTTAAGAGTCTTCTTAGTGAATTAATTGTAGTATTACTACATAATGCCCTTTTCTTTCTCCAGTAATATATTTTGTTTTGAAGTATAACAGATGTGGCATAATTTTGCTCATATATATTTTTACCCTCTTGTTTTTAACTGCTTTATATTATTAAAGCAAGTTGCTTGAAGACAGCATGTAGTTAGATGATATGTTTAAATCCTCTTTTAACTTATACTTTTATATAATTTATATTTAATGTGATTATTGCTATATCAATAATTAATCTATTGCTTGACTTAGGATTTCTGTCTAATATTTTGTGTGAGTATATATGATTGTGTGTGTATTTATGGTGTATGAAGTATGAGTGTATATGTGTGTATGGTGTGTGTGTATATATATCATCTGTGTGTGTATGATGTGTATGTGTGTATATATGTGTGCATGATGTGTGTATATGATGTTTGTGTTTATGTGTATATATGATCTGTGTATATGATGTATGTATGTATATGATTTGTGTGTGTATGATGTGTGAGTATGTATATGATTTGTATGTGTATAATGTGTGTATATGGTATGTATATGTTTATGTATGTATATGATGTGTGTGTTTATGTATGTGTTTATGCATATGATATGTGGGTGCATGATGTAAGTGTATATATATATATGTATATGTATATGATATGCATGTTATGGTGTATGTGTGTACAATGACACACATGTCTGTTCTCTCTTCCTCTGACATGGGGACAAGGAACTGAACTCAGGTTGTCAGGCTTGCGAGGCAAGCACCAAGTCTCTTTAGCCATGAGCCATTTCACCAGCCCCTGATCTCATTTCTTTTTCATTGTGTTTATTTTCATAGTTTCAATTGGGGTTTTTAAAAACCTACATTCATATGTTAATATTTTGAGTGCATTAATTTATCTAGCTTTTCTAGTAAATTCTCTTTATATCATACCTTGTATATACAGCGTGTCACATTCTAAGACCACCACCCTCCCAATTCCCTCAGCGCAGAGACATTACCTCCTTCTACATCTCTTTGGCTTCTTTGTAAAGCATGCTTCTTAAATATGTCTCTCCCATGCCTTTAGAAAGACAGTGGACAGTGTTACCATTTCTGCTTCAGCTGTTACAGAGAGCCCAGAGTGAGCACCCAATGAAGGAAAGCCATTTTCCTGCTTGCTGTGTCCTTCCTGGTGTTCCAACCCCTCTTCCTTCTCTCACCTTCCTCCTCCTCTAGCTGTTCTTTTAGGTTAGAAGCATCTTTACACTCAGAGCGCAGCTACCTCCCTCTTATTTGTGATGGGCCATTTTGTCAGACACCGAGTATGGAATCCCTGGTAACAGGTTTGGGGGTGAGTGATTTTTTTTTTCTTTCAGCACTTGGAAAATAGTGTGACTTCCTTTGTGTCTCCATGGCTTCAGCTGAGTGTTTTACTGTAATTTGAGCTATTTCTCCATTATAAGTGAGACATTGTTCTTTTCTGTCTGTAATCTTCAGTTCAATTGCCACATGTGGTGGCGTAGATGTGATTGAATTTATGTTCTTTGGGATTTTGTAGCTGTTCCAATGTGTAGGTTTATGTCCCTGGACAAATTTGGGGAGTTTTCAGTCATTATTCCTTGGAGTGCTCATTCTTGGTCTCTTTCACTATTTCTTGAACCCTGGTGATATGAAAATGAAATATTTTGTTATAATTTCACGGGTCTCTGTGGCTACACTCCTTTACGGGAGTCTATAGTCTTGATTTTTCATATTCAATTTTGTCCTATCTTATGAGCTGAAACTTTGTCACTGATTATGTTAAGATTTTAAATAATAGTTTTATCTTATGTGCATGTTTTTCCTCCACATTTTATCTGTACAATATGTATCTTAGAGGCCAAAAAAGGGCATGATATATCCTGGAAGTAGAGTTATAGACTATTGTAAACAACCAGGTTGGTGCTGAGAATTGCACCCTGGTCGTCTGAAAGAGCAGCCCGTGCTTCTAAATACTGTGCTGTCTCTGCAGCCCCCATGTTAAGATCTTTTGACACCTTTACTCACCACAATTTACTTTTAAGAAGTGTTATGCCAGCCATGCTAACGGTAGGACATTTTTATTTCTGTCTAACAGTTTTATTTTAAAAGACAAGGACCCAGGTAGTCCGGCATGCCCTTGAACTCACCATGCAGATGAAGATGATCTTGAACTTCAAGTTCCTCTGTCTCTTCCTCCCAGTGCTGGGAGCAGAGGCAAGTGCCACTACACTGGGTTCATTCGGTGCTGAGGACTGAACCCAGGACCTTGTGCACAGGCAGCAAGCACTGTAGCAGCTGAGCCTCACTCTAGCCTCTCCTTGTTCTTTCTGTACTATTATTTTTAAATGTTATCTCTTCTATCAACCCTGTACTGCATGGTTATTTGTGTTTAGTCATCTATGGAATAAAGATGGTATTACACGAAATACCACCTACGTATAAATGGTTGAGGAAAGAGCCTTACACGATGTCTATATGGCTATCATTTTCAGATTTCCTTCATTTCTTTGCACAGATTCATTTTCCCTCTGAGGTCCAGAAGATATCCCTTCCACATCCAGTACATTTTAGAGTGTGGACTGGATAATATTAATCATTTCAGCTTTTTAGATCCCTGACCATCTTTACACTGCCTTTGTTCCTAATTTATTTTTACTGGATGCAAAATTCTCCTTGACTATCTTTTCTTTCAGTATTTTGCTTTATGTCACTGCTGTGTGTCTTTTCCTTTGCTGTGGGTATTGGTTATTTTTCTTGTTGATGTAATAAAATATGCCGATGAAAGCAACTTAAGAACAAAGGGTTAATTTTGGTTTACAGTTCAGGGATCTGGTCCATCACAATATAAAAGTCATTATATCAGCAAGTCACATTGCCTCCAATTAGAAGACAGAAAGAGAAGTGCTACTCGCCTCACTTCTTCCTTTTTCTTCAGATAAAGACTGCAGCCTAGGGAATGGTGCCGCCCATGGTAAGAGTGGACCTTCCCACCTTACAGCCTGGTTTGGATAATCCCTCACAGGAGTCTCAGAAGCTTGTCTCCTTGATGATTCTAGATTCTACCAAGCAGCAGTCAGGGCTAACTGTCACACATTCATTCTAAGCAGACGTTTATTGTTATCCTTTTCTTTATTTCTTTGTACATTATCTATCTTTCTTAGGTGGTACTAAGATTTTCCTCTTCGTGTTTTTAGTTTCCTTTTTGAATAGTTTGGTATGCCTTATAATTGATGCCATAATTTTTATGCTTGGGGTTCACAGACATTCTTAGAAATGTCAACTTACAGTTTGTATGAAATAAGTAAGTGTTGGCCAAAATTCAAATACATTTTCTATCTTTCCTCCTGTGTAGACTCATGTATTAAGGTATTTGAAGGCATCCTACACCTTTCTAATATGTGTTCATTTTCAATATGCTGTTCTTTTCTGGTTCATTTTGCTTTCTTTTTCTTTCTTTCTTTCTTACTTTCTTTTTTTTCTAACTTCAGATTCCCTAATCTTTCCTTCTACCATGTTTAATCTGCCATGAGTCTTAACTTCTATATAAACCATTTTATATAATGTAGTTTTCATCTCAAGAATTTTAAGCTATTCCCTTCTGTGTTTTCTCCATCTTTGTTTGCTTTTTCAGTACATAAAATGCACTCATAACAACTGGATTGATACCATATGCTGATTCTGATCACCATGTCAGTTCTGAATCGATTTCAATCGATTAACTTCATCTCCTGTTAGATTATATTTTTTCTACTTTCACTGTTTGGCGCTTTTTTAGTGGATGCCAGAATTGCAAGTTTTTTTTTTTTTTTTTTTTTTTTATTGAGTGTAGGATATATTGTTTAATCTATTCCATGTCACTTCATTAACAAATAACAAATCACTGTGAGTAGTTATTCTATAAAGGCAACAATCAGCATTCTTCTGGTGCAATGATGTGAGTTAAGGATACCTACGGTGGTGTGCATGGCCCGGCTTAGATCTGATGGTCAGGAAAGTTCTTCCTGGAAAGATGGTGTTTAGTGTGAATCTGGCAGGCTGAATGGCGTTAGCTATATTAAGGTTCATTCTGTTTTTGGTTGAGCACAAACTCCGAATGCCATCTCTCACCTAAAACAGTAGAATGAGAAAGACAGGATGACAGAGATTACCAGGTAAAGAGGGAGCTTGGTTTCAAGAATATCTGTGCAGGTTAGAGTCAGGGAAGGGTTTTCTGGGTGGGAGCTGGGTGAAAAATACCTTGTTAGTCCAGCAGCTGTCCACTGGAGACATGGAGGTAGCTAAGGGAGCTGTCGGCACCACCCTGTGGGTTTCAGAGAAGAGTGAGGCTTGGGGCAAGAATCAATTGCCACTACCTGTTGAGATACATTGGCAGCACCGGGCCTATGACTCATGCTTGCAAGCTTAGCTCGGCACTGCCCTTGCTAACCAGGTTGTTTGCCTGGGATCCTGGATCTAACCATCTGGTCAATATCCTAAAAGCCCTCAAGTGTAACTATCCTTGAAAGAAGGTCTAAACTCAGCCTGACTTCTTTGAATCCAGAGTAAAGAATGTGGGGCTGCACTGGAGTCATCTCATAGCGCGATACTAGAGGGGAAACTGGCCACCACTACCACCACACCATGGAAAGACAAGGCTCTGTCCTGCCAGCTCCAGACACCATGTAGCCAACACTTGTCCTATGACAGCTAGGGACCAGCTAGGGAGTAGACTGCTGAAGGTAAGAGCTGGCTTAGAACTCAATAACTTCCCTGGCATTAGCTCCTGCCAACATGAACCCAAGTGTCCTGGGAGATATCTGAAAATGCAGTGTCACCCGAATAGAAGAAGCATCCATATCCATTGACACATGATACCTAGTGGCGTGAAAAGAGAATGGGATGGTAAACACAGAGTGGATGAATCTATCTGCTGCCCTCTTGACCACAGGCACTGCGTACGCTATGGGTGAATTCACTAAGTCAGCCACTGGCTTTGGGACCCAGGAATGTGTAGGTGCATTCAGCTATCTTACTTGATGTCTATACACTGCTTACACAGAGGCAAGAGCACTGGGAACTACCTGGTGACCTAGGGAGATACTGGCCCAGGCCCACTGTAATCATTGCAGCTCCCACAGAATAAATTAGGCAGGGAGCAAAGGAAGGGATAGGGAACCCATATTTATACAAGGTAGCACAGAGCCCAAGGAGGAGAGATGCTGAGGAAACAAAGATGTACCAGGCTGATGATCTATCTGGCAAGAGAATATAAACATGAATGGCTATGGGATAACTGCAGTGGGTAGATCTGTCAGAAAATGTGAATGGAGGCAAACAGAACTCTTCATGGGAAGTTGAGAAAGATCCAGTATAGAGGCTGGAGGTACCAAGTGTTTAAAGAGATGATCACTAGGGAGAATCATGTCTATGAAGAAAGGAGTCAGGGACAGGCTTCATTGAAGGGTGGTTACAGGTACTTTCTGGGAGAAAATGCCATTTAGGAACATGTCATGGTAAAGGGTGGGGTTGTCTGTATATCTTCTGGGACTCCTGTGTTAGAGTGGAAGGGCTGCAGGAGGAGGGATACCACAGGGCAAAGGGTCAAGAGGAAGTGCTACAGTTTGTATCTGAAGCATTCTTTAAAGGGTGGTGTGTTAGTTATGTATTCTTTGAGACAGAATATTAAAGAGGCCGGACCTAGCTAGAAAGAGTGTTTTTGGGTGACATAGAATGTATCTTTGAAGGGGATGATGGGGCCTGTCCCTCCCTGGCTTTGACTCCCTGGTGGTGAAGTGAATGGCTTTTCTTTATCCTGTGTTTAGAGTATCTTGTGCTTCCTGGTCTTCAGGCCAAAGCAATGGGTTCAACCACTCATGGAAGCTCAAACGAACCTTTTGTCTTTATAACTTGATTGTAAAGACACCTAACCCAGAGAATAGCTGGCTTCCTTGAAACAATCCCAGGCCCAGCCTTAGCCCTGATACTGCCACCTTGATGTCAAGTACAAATCTACCTCTCCTGGTTAGACACCATCCTCCGGAAGCACTTTTTCTTTTCTTGAACACCTTTGTAGCTTCCATCTCCCAGAGGCTGGGACCTTCTGTCTTTTTCTAGCCTTGTCTAGCATTGGCTAGCCTTATCTTTGGTCTCTCACTTGTGCACACTCTCCAGTGTGTGGATTTGAAACTGTTCTCCAGAAGATAGTGAGACTTCCTTGACCCCAACCTGTCCCCATTCCTTGGTTTGTATTTCTAAATAATCCAACTTCTCCTTGGAGAGCTAGCACAATTTACCACTTCTTCCAGGAAGCCTACCCTGGCTTCTCTAGTACGAAGCAGCAACGACCTCCCTTTAGTTCCAGTGAGATTTGCAGTCCATACATCTTTTCACACTTAACATATAGCTCTTGGTTTTTCATTGTATAGTTGTGGGGGCTGGAGGAAGAGTTTGTTGAACTAGTAAGATCTGTTTTCTTTTTGTTTTTAAAATAAACTTACGCAGAGGGTTAATGTAGTTGAATTCTATTGTGAAGATTAGAACAACCTGGTATATGAAACAGGGATAATGAACAGAGTCCAATAGGTGCTCACAGAATACATACGGTTTCTCTCTTCCAAAAGCATCTCCCTGGCATGAGGTTCCACATGCTATGAAGGGTCAACTACCATCCTCTGATGCCGGGGAGACCCAAACTGACCTCTCTGAGTGTCCAGGTCTGTGTGGCCACGTACTAGCCGAGGCCCATACTTATTTTCCCTGGTCCATGACAAGTGCATCCTCTAACCCAGTGGTTCCCAACCTTCTTAATGCTGCGACCCTTTAACACAGTTTCTCATGCTGTGGTGGACCCCCAACCATAAAACTATATGCTGCTTCGTAACTGTAATTTTCTACTGCTATGAATTGAAATGTAAATATCTGATATACAGGAGATACGCCTTCCCCCAAAGGGGTCACTACCCACAGGTTGAGAACTGCAGCTCTAGCCTCGCAGGGGGCTGTTTGTTACAAAGTTGTGGATCAGGGCTCCCGATTGGCATTGAGCTCCTTAGAGCTTTCAGTTCCCTGTCTTTCCAAGCCTCTTAAGCAGATCCTCAAGGACACTCCCACCCCCAGGGATTTGTTCCCCTTTTCTTGGTCACAGAGAGCCCTACTTTCCTAATGAGCTGTTAAGGAACTGCCAATTATGCATATAAATGAAGAAGCTGGAAACCATTATGGGTCCAGAAATGAGCTGAAAGGAGCAGCCTCCCTCAGCCTCTGGGCTTGCCTGGCTATGGCTGGGAAAGCTACTTAGGGGTATAGCAGGAACCACCAGCAGCTGCTCACACTTCCTTTCTTCTTCTCACCTGGCTCTGTCAGCTCTGAGGTTCATCCCTCGCAGAGTTGAATAGTTTTTTTGTCGGCTTGACTCAAGCTGGTATAATCGGAGAGGAGGGAACGTCAATTGAGACAATGTTTGCCCAGCTGTAAGGCATTTCCTTAATTAGTGATCAAAGGGGAAGGGACTGCCCGTGGTGAGTGGGACCATGCCTGGGCTGGTGGTCCTGGGTTCTATAAAAAGGCAAGCTGAGCAAACCATGAGGAGCAGGCCAGTAAGCAGCATTCCTCTGTGGCCCTGTATCAGCTCCTGCCTCTAGGTTCCTGCCCTGTTTGAGTTCTTGTCCTGACTTCTTTCAATGATGGACAGAAATATATAGAAGTAGAAGCTAAATAAAATAAGCCATCGCATCCCTGATTTGCTTTTGGATCATGGTGTTTAGTGGCAGCATCAGAACACTGAGACACCCACAGCCAGGTAAAAAGACAGAGGAATGTTCATGCGTTTAATATGTAGCTTTATGAATGTCTGAGCTCCGTCACGCACAACATACATTTGCAACTAATGAGCATGTGTGATACACGTTCTTCTAAAAAATTATTCCTTGCTAACTTTTCTTTAATCCGGCTGTGTATATGTCTCCTGTGGAAATCTAGAGCAAAAGTTGCTCAATGAACTTTTAGTTAATTTAACTAAGAAAGGGGAAGACAAGAGGAGAGCAGCAGGAACCTTGCCTGCAAGTTGAAGAACCACTCAAGGAACTGTGCCTTTCAGTAGTTAGGAGCCCATTGTAATGCTCCAGAGCTGTATATCAACAGAAGAGTAAAAGAGATTTATGCCATGGTAATGAGAACTCTTCCACATCATAGAGCCCTCCTTTAGTGTCTGGGGCTCCTTTCCTACTCTGCAATCTACATAGATTGTGTAGATGTATATGAATGGAGAGCCCCTCCATTGTCTCATGATTGCCGAACCTTGACTGAGCCTGATTCTTTTCTAGGAGTTCTCATCTTGGGGATATTGGCCTCTGAGTGGTAGGAAGCCCAACTCTAGAGGTACTAAACTCAGCAAGTCCTGCCCAGAGCCTTTTTTGCATCCCTCTGTAAATAGATAAAGAAGTGGGGTTTTTTTAGTATTTGGTGGACATGAAGGTTTATGGTCTACTTTAAGGTCAAATAATTCTTTCTAGGGTTTATCCTTTCTTCAGTGGAGAAAGGGGAGGTCAGAGGAAAATTCTTTCAGCTTGTTTTTGTAGATGCCTAGGGTAGCAAGGCTTGGACCCTGTCATAGACAATCACAGCACAGCTTGGATGGGGATCTGGAAAGCTGGAAAGGTATGTAAAGAGTTTAATGGTAGCTAAACTCCAATAAGCTCTTAATCAATAATGATGGCTTTCTAAGATAAAGTAGACCTCACAGTGAGCAAATTTGTTCCTTTATCAAGGCCCATGGAGATTTTATGTGGAGAGAGAGACCTATAGTCCCCATTTTGCCAACAAAGAAACTGAGGCAAAGAGAAATTAGCTTGAGGTCACTAGCAGAGATGGGAGTCTCACTTTCATTATCTGAGTCCTGCAATCCTGTCCTTTCCATTAGCCTTGCTGACTGCTAAGCCTTATTGTGTTCCCTCTCCCAAGGGATTTGCATTTTAATGGTGGCCAGAGGTTCTATGTTAATGCACAAAACTATGAATATCTAATTGTAGAATCTTAAAATACCACCTAGAGGGGCGGGGCTAAGTGGGCAAGGTCAGGTATTGAGTAGGGAAAGGGGGAGTTGTTTTTAGTCTCTTCCCTAGCAAGGAGAGGGTGGGGGGAAGTACTGCTTTTGAAATCATGTTAGAGAAGCAACAAGTTTTTCTTTTAACCTGGTTTGGAAGGAAGAAATCTCACCCAGGAAAAGAGAAGGCAGGGAAAGTGGGGGGCTAAAAGGCTGCTGACTTTCAGATAAAGAACCACTGCTATGTCTAAAGCCAGTTCTAAACTAGAACTGAGGAAGACATTTGGAGGATGATGCTATTCCTGATACCTCTAATCAAATGCAAGAATGGGCTCAGTTACAAAGAAAAGCCTAATTTACTCTCCCACCAGAAGTGCTGGGCTAACACCAGCTTTTAGGCAAAAGCTAAGATTTGATTTAGAAGCCTAGATGATGTCACCAAGTTCTACTTCCTCTTCATCTCAGCTAACCCAAGCCTTCCTCTTGAGGCTACTCAAAATATCACCTAGCAGAGCCAGGAAAGGACCTTCTTTGCAATGATTGCTACTGGAAAATTTGGGAAGTCTCCCTCAGGGTACTCTTATCAAGGTAATGGACTCAGAAGAAATCTCAATAACAGATAGGATATTTGTAAGCCTCAGAAGCTTCTTGGAAGAGGGAGATGTAAAAGAGGAAGAGAAATCCATTCCCTTTGGGATAGGCAAGCAGCTGCAGGGCATAAGGTATGTAGCTTTGGAGAAAGAGTGCAAAGCCCAAAGTACCAAAAGAAAGCATTCCAGACTCTGAGGCCATCCAAAAGAAGTAGGAAAGAGGGAGGGAAGCAGGGAGGGGGGGGAAGGGAGAGAGAAGGAAAAGCTATACCTTTCTGAACAAGGACTTGCAAAGACAGGCAGTACTTACAGAGCCTCATGGAAGTTTCTTAGCAATTACACAAAGAACAGGGACTTCAGAAAGGAGAGCATGTTATATTATTAGGGGAATAATTATTCTTCCTATCTCTTTAGCAAAGTGTTAGGTGAATGTACCTTGCTGAGGAGTAGTTTAATATACCGTACTGTGTCTTTTAGCCAAGTGATTGACAAATCCAAATAGATTCACTCAGGTTTTCTGTAGCTTGCAATGTTAGGTTTCTACCCAGGCAAGAGGTAGATTCCATCCCCTTGACCAAAGGAAAGTAGCTTTCCCTTAGTGGGTCACCTCCAGTGCCACCATACACTATTAGTCCTGGTGAATATTCTACATAGAGCATCAGTGTTTGGTCAGGGGATCAGAAGCTAGTTTTTGGCAAATAGAAGAAAAAAATCAATTCAATGCAGGAAATTAAAAATGCACAGCCATTAAAAGGCTGAGGTAGCAAATCCCAGGAAGGCAGCGACTGGCCTCCAGGAAATCTAGAGTGCAAGGACCTCAGGGCATCACAGCCTCAGCTACCTGGAGTGTCTGGGTACACAGTCTGGATGCCCAGATGGTTGCAAAGCTGCATGGAGAAAAAAAAAAAAAGAGTTTTTCTGTGTTCCTATCTCTGGGTATGCTACAAAACACACTTATTGATAGGCATTTACTACAAAAACATAGGCAGGTGCTAGAGGCTGTGGAAGACAGGTACCAGAGTTCCTGGCTTTCTGGCTTACTGAAAGACCTCCAAAGGGAGACCCTCACTCAAATCTCAGGAGAGGCGCGCACCCAGTGAGGCACCGAGACCAGACTTGCTGTAATCGCACGAGGAAGTTTATTGAAAGTGAAACAGAGTGAGATCTCAGGCCAGCATGCTGGGGTCGAGACTCATACACCACGCAGGGGTAGAGGAGTTCGACCCCGGCCTGAACTTGTAACAGGCTTATAAAGGCAAAAATCACAAAGGAGGGGGAGGACAGGCGGAATGAGGAAATTCAAAGGGGAAGGATCATACATTTTTTTTATCAGTACACCCCCAGGCACACCTAGGGCGTTGGAACATTCCACAGAGGTCATCCGGACCTTCTGGGGTATGTTGGGAACTCAAATCTCAAGAAAGTGGGATTTCCTGGGTGGGATTTCCTGGGAGCGATTTCCTGCAGAGGAAATCTCTAGGGCAAGGAATCAGTGTCCTTTGACAACCTTTTACTCTTCATTACATGTCAGGAAAGCACTGTAAAAGACATACTGATTCAAATACCTGTATGTTTTGTGCTAACATCTTAAACTTCTTGATGTTTGACTTCACCAAGAGCAGTGAGTTGATGTGAAGTGTATTTAAGGATTGCTATCTGGCGCAGAATGTGTGTGTGCAATGTCACTATGTTTTCCCCCCTGTTTCTACTGAAGGATTCATTCAGTGAACCGTAATTAACTGGGTATATCACCATCAAGCTGTTAGTATTGTTATGGGGAGTCCACCAGGGATAACCAGTCATAGTTTACAGCCAGTTGAAAGTCTTTTTTCTAGCTGCTGGAACTATACACAGTTATTCAAGGCCCTCAGTGTAGCCCCGAGTTTAGGGGGTTTTGAAAATAAAACCTACATCCTGGTTTCTCCTTTTTCAGCTTTGGTGAGGTGGGGGCTTTGGAGAAGCAAGCGGTTTAACAGAAGCTACAATAAGCAGTTAGCTGAAGGAGGTTCTGCACAAGCAGGCAGTTTAACTGAAGCCAAAATAAATTGGCCTGGAGCATCTTGACCTTGTGTTTCTAGAACAGAGCTGGGTAACTTTCCATGAGATTCTCCATCAAAGAGATCAAATATTAAATCTGAGGTGAACTCGGCAAGAATAATGATGGAAACTCTACATTGTCTGTAGATTGTCCTGAAGCTGTTAGTATTTTAATGTTAATTCCACTTCCCCAAGAAGGGTTGCCTAGTCATATGACTCCAACTGAACCTTCCCATTTTAATTAGTAAAATAAAGGAAAGCCAGTGACTGGGCAGGGCAAGGGAAGTAGAGAGGGTGGAGGAGGTTAGAGGAGGTTAAAAGGGGAAGATTGTGGCAACATGGAGCTTCCCAAGGACCAGCTAGACCCAGGTGATATTTATTGGTGCTAAAAAGCTTTGAACATTAAGGATTTTATAGGTCTACCATCTTATATGAAGGACAGTTTGTGTCTTTGTCTATTTGATGCAATTCTGTTGTGTAGAGGATTTGTGGATTGAGAGTTGAACATATAAACCTGTATGAAAAGCTATCAGGCTATAGAATTGTGTTTGTGTGGGATTTTGGGGTATAGAAATACCCAGGGACAGAGGCAGAGAACAGGTGGTAGAAAACCGCCAAGGGAAGGGAGTTGTGGGAACAAGTTGGGCTGTAGTGACAGCTCAGACTGGGCACCAGGGGAGCATGTGACTGAACTAAAACTGAGCCTGAGTAAGACCTCAGGGCCGGTAAAGAGATAAATCCGTTCTATTTTTTAATATTTACTGCAACAATTGTCATGCTCTGTCACTGTATCAAAGATGAATATGATAGTTTCTTGATCTTTATAAGCTCAGCGTCCAGGGAGCAAGACAGTCACAAATATAGGTACCCTCAAAATTCATGGCTACATTAGTTTTTTCCACATTACTCTGGTCAAAATACCCCCAAATAATTATTTAAATGAGGAGGAATATCTATGGTTCTTGGTGTGAGAGGTATCAGAATTATGTGCATTATAGTTCAAGGGCTGTATGGCAGGCAGAACAGGGTGGCTCACATGGTGATGGGGAGAAAGAAAGAAGTGGTGAGCCTAGAAGCAGTTGCTCAGCTAGATCTGTCCCTTCCCCTTTTTATTCCATCCAGATCCCCATGTGATGGTGCCATCAACACTCAAGATGTGTTCTTCCCCTCTGTTAATCCTCCTGAAGATGCTTTACCATCTCCTAGGTGACTCTAAATTCAGTTAATTTGACCATGAAGATTAACCACCACCACAAAGGATTGATTGCAGGACCCTTCCTGGATGCCAAATCCATGGATGACCGACTCCTTTGTTTTAGACCTCATCACTGGGACGAAATGCCTGGCAGAAACAACAAAGACAGGAAACATTTATGTTCCCCTCGGTTTCAGAGCTTCCAGTACATCATGGCAAGCAGGGGGCAGCAAGCAGGAAGTAGAATGCAGCAGTAACAGGAAGGGGCAAAAGAAAGGTACAGCCCTCTATGATCTACTTCCTCCAACAAGGCCCCACCTTCAGCCTTTCCATCACCTTTAAAATTTGTGCTACCAGCTGATCGCTGAGCACTGGGCATTCAACACAAGCCTGTAGAGGGCATTTTATAGTCAAATCACCCTTTTAATAAAATGGTGCAGTTGTTACATAGCCTACATGTATCCTCTTGGATGCTTTAATCTCTAAATTATTTATGGTATTTAATATAATTAAATAGTATGTAAATGGCTGGCGTGTTGTATTATTTAGGGAATTGTGCAAGGAAAAAAATGTCTGCACTGTTCAATACAGATGCGTTTCTTTTCAAATATTTTCAGTCTGCAGCTGGTGGAAATGTGTATGGAAATCTACAGAAAGCACGTGAAGTGCTATGATGCATTATATAACATAAATGCAGTGAAAATGTATTAAATACTATTTCATTATATATTTAATATGAGCACTGCATGCAATTAGGGCATCGTTGGAAAACTGGCTTCAAGTTCCTATCAGTAGAAACAGCTCTCATTGTCCCATCAAAAATCCAAGCTGCATACTACACAGCTTGATTCATACTGGCCCTTCCATTGCCTTCTCCACACCACATATATCCAGATCTGCTCTAATACAGGAAGGAATGGAAACTTCTGCTAGTTGGAGAATCAGCCCCAGAGTAACCAAACCCATCATGTTGAGCTCCTTGGTACCTGTTCTCTGCTTATTGCCTCTTGTTTGGGTAGGATTGTGCCTTTTTGTGGTGGCTGGTGGGTTATAGAGTGTCAGAGTTGTTAGCATGGCTCTTTCCTGAAAGAGACTTTCTACAACCCACACGGAACAAACATATTCTGAGTTTCTCTGTAGTTCAGGCCACAAGTGGTTAAATGTCGGAGGGAAGGGTTGCAAAAGGCCCTGCCTGGTCCATCTCTTCACTGCATAATGGCAAAGCTCTTTCTCTATCGTGACCTTTGATCTAATTGCACACTCGTCATCATTCGATTGGACTCACAGTTCTTTGCCCAGTCGGGAAATGACAAGAAACTGCAGGGCCTTGAAAGTTCAGCCCTTAGCTTTGTGGCTTTTTGCTTCAAATGCCACCCAGGCTCCTGCAGGAGGAGCATGCTGTGGTGGCTTCAACATCCAAATATTCTAATGCCAAGAGTGTCAGGGGGTCAGAGCTGTGGCAAGGAGGGGGGAGGACAGAAGACAGTGGGGGGGGGGGAGGATCCCCAAAGACCTGGTCCCAATGTCTGGCTGCCAAGGAGGTGGCATTGAGAAGGAAATTAGCATCCTAACAGTGACCAGGTGAAAGTAGGTGTTGGGCTGCCTTCCCCAAAGGCCTCTGGTACAGTCCCAGGGGGAAGCTGGGGTAGACCCAGTAAGAGGAAGTAATGTGGGAAGAAAGATAGAAGGTGCTGGCTGCCAAGCACTAGGCTGAAAGGAACAGGCAAACAGAGGAAAGATCTCCATATGGCCCGAGAGCAGGCTGAGCTCAGAGACAGAGCATAGGAACATACACAGTCAGTAGTGCTTGCCTCTACCTGGGACTCTACGGTGGCCCCTCAACCCCTGCTGAGACCACTGGATCTGCTTGACAAGTAGACTTCCCACCCCTGATCTAACCTCAGTCCCCCCCTGCTTTCAAACAAACCTTCTAGAAATGTAAGTGCAGCCATTAGCCTTCTCTGCAGTCCTCCAACTTCCTTCCACGCAGAATTATCTTGGACCCTTTGTTGTAGCTTCTCAGGCTTTGGGAGCCTCTACCTGTTACTCAGACTACTTTTCTGTGATGTCACTCCAAGTGGCTTGGGCTCTTGCCATCACACTGACTCCACCTTTTCTCCAACATGTCAGACCCTGACCAGTTTCCATTCCTGTGACCTTCTCTACATCTGATCATCTTCTTTGCTCTTGGGGGCATTTTACCTGTGAGTCTGATACCTCTGTGGAACCATCTCTGATCTCATCAAACATTTCTGAATCTTTGTACTTCCCGACTTCAAGCCCCATAGATACATATTGCACATATAGACCTGGGTTCAAATTCTAGCTTGGCTAATGACCTTGGACACGTGGCTTGATCAGTCTGAGAATTACATTCTGGCCATCCCAGTGCACAACAGCTTCTGGAGATTAAGTAGGAGGCTGTTTCCCATGTATGAGAGTAGTCCTGCAGGGGGGTTGGAACTTGTTTAAGGTTAAGGACATGAAGCAGATGGGAAGGTGATTCAGTTGGTGCAGTCCTTGCCATGTAAGCTCCAGGATCTGAGTTCCATTCCCAGAACACATGCAAAAATCTGGGCATTGTGAGCCAGTATGCCCAATCTTGATGCTGAGGAGGATGAGACTGGAGGATCCTTGGGATCACCTGCTAGCCAGCTTAGCCTAATCACCAAAGCCCAGGTCTCAGTGAGAGACTCGAGGACTAACACCTGAGGTTGGCCTCTTGCTTCCATGATCACAAGCATACATACAAATACACCCCCATCACCCATGCAATTCCAAGAAAAGGTCTTCTTCACACCCAACTCTCAGCTAGACTTACAGCAAGTACCTGATGTTCTCAGCCAGACTTAAAGCAGGTAAAGGAGAAGAGGCCCTTGCTGGAGGCGAGAGTCGTAATGAACTCCAGAGCTCTGTCCACAGGGGAAAGGTAGGGAAGGCTAGGCAGGAGAGAGGCAGGCAGGATCTGGAGGCTTCCTTACTATCGCTCATTTGCTTAGCTGAGTTCAGCAGCTGTGCCACAGAGGAGGTAGGGCTCCAGGCCTGAAGGCCTGTTCCAAACGGGCCCAGCTATTCATGGGAGCTTTTTTTTATATCATAAAGAGAGTCCCCTAACTGGCCTGATGACCTTTCCTCAGGCTTCCTGTAGGCTGAGTGATATCACCTGGTGGACAGAATAAGAGTCACCTCCCCAGAGAAAGCAGAAAAGCACGTGAGAGGGATGATAATAGTAGCTCCCACTTGGTGAGACTTACAGTGTTCCTGGCGCTCTGCTGAGCCCTTTGGATACATTTTCATGGTTAATCCTCGTGCCTTTAGCACCAGCTGTGGCTCATGATGGTAAGAATGGTAGCTCAGAGCCACCAAGGTAATTAACATTACATAACCAGCAACCAACACTCCAGCACTACCAGGCTGTGGACCCAAGCTCTGCCCGACTCTGGGCATCCTCGTCCATAGTTCATCCCATTCTTGGGATGGTGTAGGGCATTGTAGCATTGTGGTTTCTCAGGGGCAAGGACATACTAGTCCAGGAGTTAGTTCCTAGGCTCTGGATGGGCAACTGGTTTGTGAGGGCTGCTCTTTTCCTGGGACGGTGAGCTCAGGGAGAGGATAATGATCTAGTCTACTGATTATACCTTAAGTTCGGTTTGCAGCCAAGCTGGTGACAAAAAACATGAAGACCATTAGAAAGTATCTTTGTGGAATGATTGACCTGTATCATCTCCAGCTGGAACTAAATTCAGAGAGAGAGAGAGAGAGAGAGAGAGAGAGAGAGAGAGAGAGAGAGAGAGAGAGAGAGCTTCCTGGAGGCAGGTAACAAGGCATCTCTTTATCTCTGCTCACTCTGGTGAAGCCATAGGTGGAGCCAGGAGGTCTGGAGCTTGGCTACCAGGGCAAGGGCTGCACTCCCTCTGGGAGAGTCTCGTGCACAAACTGTCTGCCTCTATGGGTTTCTGTCCAGCCTCTTTCTAAGAAAATATGACTATGGCAGGACTGTGTTGTAATCACCACATCTAATTGCAAGAAGGGCGTAATTTACCAAGCAGAATTAGTTTTCAGAGTCTTAATTATCATCAGAAAGAGTCATTAATAAGCAAAACAGAAATGACCAAGCCAAGTTTTCTAGTCGGCAGAGATGGGAAGTGGGAGGGATGGGAGAGATGAGTGGGGGGCGTCGGTGGGAGTGGCACAGTGCCAGAGCTTCCAGAGCCCCAGTGGACATCACAAAATGAAGATCCCAGGGTTCCGTGCATCTCAGAAGTTCAAATGCCTTTCAAACTTGGTTTGTAAAGTTCCTAGGTCATTCCTTGCAGCCCTCTTCCTTTCCCAGGCCTGGAGGCCAGAGGCAGGTAGAAGAATTAGAATAAACAGACAGGCCGGTTCCCTTGTCTGTCCTTCAGAGTAACAGGCTCTGGGCTAGAAACTCTCAAACCCAGTTGATGACATCAAGCTGAAGTTCAGTGCCATCGGCTGTCGGTGAGGCCGCCCTGGCTCTCCTGTGTCTGTTCCTCAGCTTGTTTTTCTTTTCCCTTCTTCCTTTTTTTATTTATCCATTTTAGTAGTAGCATCATATAAATAAAACACCATTACAAAAATGTCGCAGAAAGTTCAAAACTATTCATTATCCATTTCGTGCAGATTAAAATTGCCATCAAGGCTGTTTGGATTTGACTCGTGTTCCTTTCCTTCTAATGAGCCGGATAGAGAAGGCAAAGGATGCTAATTCGTCCTTACATCTCTATCATATCTCGGCTTTTACTATATAAAGCGTCAAGGTCGCATTCTGGGGAAATGTCTTTTTACCAAAGGTGCTATAATAATAATGAAGAACCAATTTGTTTCAGCAAACTGCCTGCAGTAATGAGGCTTAATTATAACCATGTTATTAATACCGCTGCTTAAGGTAATTCACTTCTGAGCGGGGTGCAGAACAGTAAACTATAATTTAAACAAGAATCGAGACCTAATTTAAATCATCGGATCTACTGCGGAAAAAGGCAAACAGAATGACTATAATCCGCACGTGATTTAGAGCTTCCCCTTTGTGCCATTTCCAGGAGACCTGGGTGACTGTCAGAGGGGCAAGAAGTCTCTGAGTGGGTCTGGGTCCTCTTACTCTTCCAGGAGGCTTTGTTGGTGAGGCAGTTGTGTATCCAGGAACCTGTTGACTCCTTTTTCCTCCTCTACAGAGGCAGGTAAGGTTGGCAAGGTGGAAGGAAAGTCCCTATCACCTCAAGGACATCGTCAAGGTGATCTTGAACTCTTAGGATGAAAACATGGGTTTGTGATGCAAAAGACCTCATTTGACTGGATTTCTTTTTTTTAACATGTAGTTTTAATTTACTCTTAGATAATTTTGTAATTATATATATATATATATATATATATATATATATATATATATAATGCATTTGATCATATCTACCTCTCAACCCCCTTCTAAGTTATGATCACCCCTATGTTCTCCTCTCACATTTATATCCTAAAATAAAAAAACTCACAGAGTCTAATTAGTGCCTACTGGTATGGGCATGGGAATAGGGGAATCTACTGGAATAAGATTAACCGACCAAGAACTGCACCTTTGAGGAAAACTGTCCCTCCTTAACTCTTAACAGTCACAGACAGCCAATTATTTCTCAATTAGACTAATCATGAGGCCTTGTAACTCCCTCCCCAGTCCCTGCTGGAATGTCGCTGGCTTGATCTTGTGCAGATCTTGTTTGACTCTCAATGTCTATAAAAGCTCACATGAAATTCATCATTAGAGAGGATTTGCTGCCCAAGAACACGCAGTTAACTGCAGAATATAAATCAACACTGGCGTCCTATCAGTGATGTTAGGCTACTTTGCAAGTCTAAGCATCTCTTTGCCATTCCTACAGGGTACCTCAGAAACTAACACGAAGATTCCAAAATGTAAGTTCAGAAGTCCTGCACCCCACACCTAGATTCTGATTTTCTTTGTGTAAGGGGATTCGTGTATTTATTAAGAACTTTGAACAACAAGCTTTGTGCTGCAGTATCCGAATATAATATACAGGGGATGGGCACATGTCTGTATGTGTGCGAACATATGCTTCAATGACTACCTTGTGAGTTATATTTTTCATTCATCTCCTTAACATTTATGGGCACCAGTTATGTGCACAACACTTAATATTGCTGCTCTGTCTTCTTGATTCAGGACAGTAGTTCATGTTACTCTAAATGAGAAAGAGCAGGGGGTTGAGAAAAGACGTTACCTGTGTGATCTGTACTGAAAGACCATGTGGATCACCATGCTTGTGACAGTGCTCCAGAGATGTTAGATATTGCCAAGGAAAGGAGATGTCTTTTCTAAGATTCAACGCTAGCTACTTAAGATTTAGGAATCTCCATGTTCAGACTGAGTTAATGAGGCAATTATGAATGCTCCGCTACTGACGATTTACAAAAACATGAGAGACTTCTAGAGTCAGAGCAACGAAGGAAGGTGCTATTTACAGCCTGGATTCTGTGAGAATCATAGAGCCTCTGCCAAAGACCCAGTGGACACCGGAGCTGGGAGAACACAGGAGGTGCTAGGCTAGGCGTCTCATCTCACCTCTGCCAAGCTCCATGCACACAGGGTGATTCCACAGCAAAACAGAAGGTGGAACTACCTAGATTCAAATCTGGGTATTCTGGAGGGAATGTCTTTTATTATTCAGACCCCTAAGTTCCAGAAGACTTGTCCAATGAATTTGTAAAGCAGAGAGAGGGAAGCGAGTCCTCCAAATGCTTCAGAACACAACATGCCTTTCATCTTTATTATTCTGACATTTGACTTGATATACAATGATTAAAAGCCTTGCTTCATCCAAAGGTCAACCTCTACCTCAAACCAACCTTCCCAGGTCTATCTCCCTGCCTCAGTTTATCTGCCACATCATCCCAACATAGTTTCCTGCCCGTGTTTCTCTCCCCCACTCTCCTGCCTCTACGTTTTTCATTTCTTCTCACGTTTGTTCCTTTCCAAGACAACTTTCCCCTCCTGGCTTCCCTACTGGTAGGAGCTCTGCAAAGCCAAATGACAGCAAATGATGTCTCCAGCTGGTGGTAATGACTGGGTTCTGGCTGAACTGTAGCAAGAAGGCACGGAGCTGTGAGACAGAGCCTAGCCTTACCTGTGTCCCCACCCCCCCACTGCATCTTCTATGCAGTTGCATGAATACACATGTTAGGTGCCTCGGGTTTACACATACAATGAAAACACACATACGAATGTTGGTTTTATAAAAGCAAAGACATGCCCACATGATCAAGACTCCCAAGGAGCTCCACACAGCAAAAACTCTTATTTCCTCCCCCCAATTAACCCTTTCTAATGTCCCAGAGTGCTGGGTTCACTTTCATCAGTGTTTGCAGCAGGGTTCTGGGATGCTGTCCATTTCAATCTTGGTGACACTATAACCCGTCCAAATAGAAATGTCTGGAGGACGGCAGGCAGCAACGGAGTGGGGGAAGAGAAGTAGGGTGTGGCAGAACTTCCTGCCCCAGTCCATCTCCTTGCCACCTCCTGCAGGCTGTTTTACCTCATGCTGTGTGAGCCCAGAGAGAGGTGTTCAGTCCGGTGCACAATACCTATAAAGCCATTCACAGTACCCCACTATGACATAGTGTCCTGCTGACCTGTCTAAATACAGCACAGGTGCTTCCATCCTGCAAATCTTCCATGCAGACATTCCCAGTGTAGCAGCGTCCTTGGAGCCTAGACTCCTGCATCTCAAAGCAGAATCTATAGTTGAGACTTTTGCATTTTGAAGGAATCCAGCCCATCTTGTGTAAGGAAGAGAGAGGAGAGAGGAGAATGTGCTGAGCAGGGACCCCAGAGAAAGTCAGGATGTAAGTAGGCAGTTACACCAAAACTCCTCTTAGAGCTTGTGTCTGAATGCTGGGCCTCCTGTAGATAGCTGTGACTTATTACAAAGAGCTTCAGGGCTCATTTTCAAAAGCCCTGGAAATTGAGATCCCTCTAAGACAACCCTGCTGGGTAGTGACTCCTCTACAGGTCAATGGGGCAATCACCTGGCATCCGGTTAAACTGGCTGCCCCTCCGACCAGAGTCCCTAGGAGAGTCTTTGTGGGTGAAAAGGACCATTCAGCCTTCCTGGGTCAGCATTCTGATGATAAAAGTATCTTTCATCTCCTTCTTTTCAAAGCGGTTTTACACGATTAGCCTATTGATTGATTGAGTCATTGTACACGTTTATTGAACACACGGGACACTTCTGATCTTGATAGAACAAAGCAAGATCCAGATATATACCTGCACTCATGGTGGGTGTCCACAAAGACCAGGCCATGCTGCTGGATGCCCCGAGCAGTGAGGTGGGTTTTACAGAGAGAAAGGAGGGCAGCCTTCAAGAGAATGCTATCCTAAACACCGTGAAGGGCAGACGGCAAACACAGAGAACTGGTTTATCAGAGGGACCAAGTGACTTCTGACTGTCCTGGCATTGGAGGCAGAATCAGAAGTATAGCTCCTGCTTTGAATCAGATGCGGCTTCCCCCTGTTTTCCCGAATGGAACTTTCTAGAAAGTTCTTCCTGTGGTCAGACCTCCTCTTTTCTTCCTCTTGTCTGAGTGGAAAAACACATGTACACCCTGGTTCTTTCTGGGCCTACATGGACATCACTCCAGGGACAGGATAGAAAAAAATGTCCTTGTCTCCTTTACTTCCCGAAGAAGGTCAGCAACACGGAGCAGCTGTCTGGACATCGGAGTCTCATGCAGCCTCTGCCAGGATGTTTATTTCCCCCAGAGGAGCCCTGGCTATGCGCAGTATGCACTGTACACTGTTTGCGGTGACAGGAAAAATTCTGCATTCCTGCTCAGAAGAGGGGATCCAGATAACTGCTGCTTGGGTCTAGGTCCCATGCCAGGGCCAGTGTGTGTGTGTGTGTATGTGTGTGTGTGTGTGTGTGTGTGTGTGTGTGTGTGTAGATCTGTTTTTGACTTTCTGTAAGAAGAGATTGGACAGTAACAAAAAAATAAATGCCTGTCTGTCTGGGGGTGCTAGAGAATCAGGTGTTTCTCTGTGCTAGAATTAATCAGGGTAACAAGACCAAAAAAGACCTTAAACTTTTTTAATAACTCAAAGATTCCCCCCTCTTCCAAATATGATGGAAAGTCCACTGGAGGAGTGAGTGTGAGGGGCTTTTTGGACGTGGGGGGCTTCTGGGCCCAGAAAAGATGTCTTGGTAGGGTAGCAGCCTTTCCTTTGGGACATAGGGGTCCTTCAATTATGTCTCTTCCTATTTCTCCTTGGAGATCAAGGTTCCTAAACTATAGCAACATCTAGACTGTATGGTACTGAAGGGCAGGTTCCAGAGACTGAAGGTGGAGGTGTTTGTGCCAGGGACTTAAGACAAGGCCCTCGGGGCCTCCATCCACAGGTGTGGGGAAGTGAGGCTTGGGACAAGCTGGCAGGCTAGATAGAAGCTTTAGATGGTCCTGAGACACCTAGGAAACGTGCAGACCTGGGGCCCTGTCTCTTTAAAACCTTTCCCACCTGGTGCCACAGCCTACAGGGAATGGACAACTGCGGCTCTCTGAGTAACCAGAGCCATAAATGATGAGCAGGCGAGCGTCTCCCCTGAATTCATCTCCCTGTGCCTGGTGCTTAAAGTGAATTGAGACGAAGATCTGATAAATGAATAAACCTGTAAATGGAATAAAAAACCTTATGAACCTGAAGGAGAAATAGGAGTCCCAGGTCTGTTAAGTCTAAATTGAATAAATCTGATCAACTCCCTGACAATTTCTGCCAATGCTCTCGAACAAGGAGAAGAGGGCTGAGGAGGGAGGGGCTGAGAAGGGAGCACATGCAATGGAGAGGAGGCAGGAACTGCCCCCAAATTAAGCTGTTGTTGGATCCAACAGAGGGGAAGGTCTGGGCACCCCCAGTTTCACTGTTGAACTAATGAGGAGGTGACCAAAGAAGACCCCCCGAGAGTCCAATTGCTCCTTCATGTCTGTCAGAGGACACCTCAGGAGAGCAATCAGAGCTCTCTGCACAAAGTAGGGGAAGACAAAATCTCTCTCTGGAGCCCTTTGTGGTCCCTGTGCTGCATGGCAGGTATTTCAGGGAGGAAAGTCATCTGGGGAATAAGCTTAGTCAGTACTGAGCCCTGGCCTAGCCATTGGCCTCCTATGGCTTCTCTCTCTGGTGCTAGGCAAATCACTTCCTGTGATGGTAAAACTCAGCCACAAAGTTTTTGTTTTTTAAACACTCATGGTGTTGCCGGTGCTGAGCTCACAAGCCCGCCTCCTGAATCTGGGACAGGGTGGGGTGACAGCTTTGGACCATCCCCACAGTCCCCACAGTCCCCACCACCACAGAGCAGAACAGTAGCACCAAGGAGGCTGCATGACTTTCAAAGCTAGGCCAGAAAAATATCAGCTTCTCTTTGATGTTCTCAGACATGGTCTCTAGGGAAGTAGCCACCGTGAAGGGCACAGAATCCTCTCTGGGAGATGTTCCAGCACAGATGAGCTCCCAGCCGCCAGGCAGCATCAGCAGCTAGCCGGAGGAGTGTGCCCCCAGCCTGGGTGAACCTCCGGGTGACTGCCACTCAACCCAGCCCTGACTACAACACCCACTGAGAGCTGCCTTACCAAGCCACTCCTGAATTCCTGACCTGTAATATCTGAGCAGAATGCACGTGTGGCTTAAAACTATGGAGGTTTGGAGTAATTTGCTGAGCTGAGCAAAAAAATGCATCCCTTGTGGGGTTCTTCTCTAGAGTGAATGGGTAGACTAGGCTGGCTTGTAAAAGATAGTTTGAAAGTTATCTATGGGGTTAGTGAACTTTTACACCAACATTTTTATTGTAAACCATACAAAGCATAAATTTATCAATCTACCCATTTTAAGTGTTGATTTCAGTGGTATTAAATACATTACTATGAAAATCCACCTTCATTATACTTTTCCCTTTGTACAATTTGTGTGTGTGTGTGTGTGTGTGTGTGTGTGTGTGTATCTGTGATCTTCCTTTTGAAGGCTGAGTGATATTTCATGGGATAGACAGACCCCTTTTTGCTAATCTAATCCATTCATTTATCTAGTGAAGGTTATTTTGGCAGGTTCTGTGTTTCATATATAGTGAATAATGCTGGGGTGAATTTGTGATCATTGATGTCTCTATAAGATTCTGCCTATAATATTTGCTGACATATATCTCAAAGTGCAGTTGATGGACCGAATAGCAACGTCACTCTAACATTTGTTGAGGAAGCACCGCAGTGTCTTCCATGCCTGCTGTGCCGTTTTGTCCTTCTACAGAGCTCCAGACCTTGAATCTTTTCACACCTTCACCAACGCTGATATTCTGAGTTTTTTCTTTATGGGTATAAAGTGGCATCTATTTTAGACTTGATTTGTATTTTCTTAATGACTAGTGATGTTGAACATTTTTTTCCAAAGCTATTTTCTTTGAAAAGAAGAATTCAAATGGCACAAAATAGTTAAAAAAAAAAAACAAAACAAAACAAACAGAAATTAAATACTTTCTGTCTCTGCTCTTGAATTCTTCCAACAGTGAAAGATAATTACCGCCAACAAATGACTGGATCTTCTTGAAAGGTTTTATCGTGATTAGAACATATGGAAACAGACATTCTTATAAAAGTACACCTAGGATTATATCACGCTTAATTATTTTATAATTTGCTGTTTTTACTAACTTGTGCAGATTGGAGTAATTTACACTCAATAGATACTTGTACATCATCATTTTTCATGGCTATATAATATAGTTGGGTGTGACCATGGGACTATTTTTGTCCTCAGTCACACTCCATGAATACTTGCACTGGCTGGGTTGATTGGTTACCTGGATTTTGCTCTTTTGGTACAAATTGGTCATTCATGTATATTTATTCATATCATCTTTCATGCAATAATATTTGCTAGTTGGGCTAGCAGTGCTGATTTGGGGTCAAAGGACATGTGTGTAGGACGGTGGTAATTCCTGCTGAAGTTGCCTTTTAAAGGTGTGCATTTATAGCAGGAGATGTGGAGGCGTCAACTTTCTGTCATCCCTCGGATCTTTGGAGTTTCATCAATCTGCTAGGAGAAAAGTGTGACCCAGTTTGCATTTTTATGCCTTTTCTTACGAAGTTGGACACTTTTATCTGTGTTGTGGTGATTTTTTGATTCTCTGTTCTTTGAATAGCTAATTCATGTTCTCTCTACTCAGTCATTCATCCTTTTACATCCCATTTGTAAAACCTTATTTCAAGAAATTTACTATTTTTATGGTACAAACATTTCCACATTAAGCACGTATTTTGACACTTCACTGTGTGTGTGTGTGTGTGTGTGTGTGTGTGTGTGTGTTATGAATGTGAGAGTGTGTCTGGGCGTATGTGTGTCTTTGTGAATGCATATGTGAGAGTGTGTTTGTGTGTGTATATGTGTTTTGTGAGTGTGTGTATTCTTCTATAATGTCATTTATTAATTTTTTTTAATAAAATGGCTTTTGAGGTTTGCCTTGCTTTCAGATGTCTTCTCTACTCCAGGATTATCAAACAAAATACATCTGTATGTGTTTCCTTCCAGGGCATATTATTTGACAGTTAAAAACGGTGATGTGCTGAGATTTTATTTTTTTTGGCATGAAGAGGGAGGTAAGGACTCAGGTTAACTTTCTCTTAAACAGACCAACATTCTCTGGTAGAAATACAAACCAAGCCACAGATGTAATTGAAAATATTCTATTAACCACATTTTAAAAAGTAAAAAGAAACAGGTGGAAGTAATTATAACAACATATATTATTTAACTCACTCTATCTAAAATATCATTTCATCATGTAATTGATATAAAAATTATTAATGAGTTAGTTTACTTTTTTTTCATTCTGAGTCTTTAAAATTGTGTGTGTACTTGGGACAGTCTGTACTCTGTGTACTCAGTGGTGCGTGGAGCCCAGAGTCACCGTCCTGGAGAGCTCAGAGTTGGAATAGTCACCCTGGCAACACGTCAACTTTTTTCCCTTTCCTAACTTCAAATGCCACCTGTGTAGTTGGCTACATCACACTTTGTATAGGGATGTTTTCAGCCTATACAGTGCTTTACCATTGAGCCGTCAGTCTCTTCCTTCCCATACCGATGATGGGCTGTTTGAATGATGTCATTCTGTCATGTTTTACCACCACGTGTAGCCCCCCACCCTCTCTTTGTTTAGTGTGACTGTGGCTCTTGCCATTCAGTTCTGGCTTTAGATAGACGTTACTATGTGTTGCGAGTGTCCCCAGATGGGCTCCGTTGTGTAAGCACTTGGTCCCTATCTGGTCATGGAGCCTTTGGAATGTGGGGTGTAGCCAGCAGAAGTGGGTGGTGAGAGTAGGGCGTGAGGCAGTGTGAACCAGTTCCATGTTCACACTGTCCTAGTCTATGCCTTTCCATCCATGATGCACTGTGTCCCCAGAAACTGGAAGCCAGAACAAACCCTTCTGTCTTAACCTGCTTCTGCCATATTGGCTAAAGTGGCTGATTAAACATCTAGCATTAAATAGTGTCTCATACTAGAGTAGGGCCACTGCACTTTGCATCATAGCTCGTTAGGTTGTGCGTAGATCACACATGGCTAGGACACAGGCTGTGCTGTAATATGGTGTAAGGTTGTATCATAGGATATTGAACTTGGCGTGGGATCCTCACTAACATCTGGTACCGTATTTGAGGAAGCAGCGATACAGCTGACTTAGAGCAGCAGTGTGGATCACGGTGCATCTGGGTCCAGGTGACGCCTAATTGCCTCTAATGCCTCTCCACTCTCAATTTCAGTGGCTCCATTGGCTGTCCAGAGAAGGCAGTTTTGTTCTGTTACTGGGGAGGTGGCCCCTCTTAGCTGTGTGTAGGGTGAGAGTTTCGACAAATGTGGACTGGCAGGAGCGGGGCTGGTGAGCCTGATTTGAGGAACATGTCTGAAGAGTATCCAGAGGTGTACCATGTCTATCACAGAGCTGGGGCCTTTGACTGGGAGTAGGAACCCCAGTGACTCTTGAGGGTATCACAGCTGTCTTAGAAGATGGAGAAGAGGAAGTCTGAGGAGGAAAGGAAGAGTCTAGGGCTGACTGGGGAGGAGTAGAAGGAGCGGATAGGGCAGGGAAGAGAAAGCAAAGGAAGAACCACAGAGGGAAAGAACAAAGGTGGGGAAAGGGTGCAGGGCAAGGTGGACAGGAAAGATGGGGTGCCCCTGGGGGATTGGAGGAGGATGAGAGAAGTTGGGGTGTGCTGGGAGGATCAGCTGAGGAGCTTAGAGCTTTCTGAACTGGTACTTCTTGCCAGCAGTGATCATAGTGGAGTGTGGCTTGGTCGCTGGGCTATCCTTGGGGACAGGATGAAGGGATTGGGGAGCAGTTCCTCCAGAGGAGCCTGAAGAGTTGGCATGGAGCCCAGAACAAAGGCTGGCACTTCCCAACATTCCACTGTGCCGTGTTGGGGTGCAAGGAGATTTTCTTTACCTTCGGGACCAGCTTGTGCCTGGTAAGAAAGAGACAAGGGGTGGGTGATATCACTCCTCCAAGAAGTGCAGCCAGAACCCATAGAGGTCGGAATTTCGCCCTGCCATTCAAGGGCACTGAACTGTGGGTCTTTAGGTAGAGGGAAATTAACTGTCTTGGGGTAGCCCTCTTAACTTTCAGGGTCACCTCTTCTACTGTAATCTTGCCACTGAGTTAAAGACAGATGGACAGGTATGCTCACTGTTTACTGCACAGAGACATCTTTCCACTTGTCCCAGGAATCTCAGCAGACTAGTGGCAGGCAGGGTCCTGGTTCAAAAATACCTGTTTCTCACTTCCTGGGTGGCAGGCCCAGTCAGGATCTTTTCTCCTTGCTCACTCAGTCTGGAGAAGTGAGAAAGGAATGTCAGGTGTTGACTGGAAGCCACTAGATCTTCGGGGAGTCACGGGGTCATACTGAGCCAGAAACAAAGGGGGAGAGGGAGGGGAGAACCCAACCACCTTCACAGCTTCCTGTCTCTCCAGACCGCTTGTTCCCCATCACAGCTGTGACAAAATGCTATTTTCCTTTCTGCGATGTGCACAGGTGCCAATCCAAATGAATATTACTCACACACCTCTGTCCAAACACTGTGCGGTCTGCAAAGGTTGATTAAACCTCACGGAGCCGCTTGTTCTTCCTGCACGCTATGCTAGGTAAAGCCCTTGCCGCTGTGACCTTACCTCCCTGGCCCATCTTTCTACGCATCCCACTGTTCTCGCCAGAGGACCCAGAGTATGAAGGAGAGGAGGGTGCGGTGGTTCCTCGGGAGGGAAGAGAGTGGCAGGGAGCCAAGCTTTGACTTAGCTTTGCTCAGAATTCCAAACGCAGAGTGCTGAGGGCACCTTGTGTGCAATGGGGGCTGGTGAATGGGGCACTGAAAGATGTGGATAGCAAGGGGTTTGACTTTGATTACCCAGCAAAAACCCATTTCCTGCACATTATGACTGGTTGGTATATATTGGAAATCATAGCTTCCCTGGTCCCCTCTCCCCTGTCATTAGTTTCCACTGGAGCAGTGTCTCACTGTAAAGCACACCCACTGAAATGTGGCATGGTGTGTGACTCTGGGGACCCAGTTCCTATGTATCCTACCATTGGTGGCTCAGGTACCATCACTGATATGGGATCTCGACAAAGCTGGAGAGATATTTCTAGTGCCAGGGAGTGTTTAATAGTCATGCTGGTGCTGGAGATAGAAGTCTGCAGGGTCTCAGCAATCCCTTTTCTTTTGATAACAGTACCTTAACTTCTCTGAAGAGTCAACACCTTCCCTATTCCACCCAGAGGCTTCTGGGTTCTTCATTTGCACACCCACCTTCTGGGATGAGCATGTGACAGATCCTTAGCCAATCAAAAAGGCACCATAGGGGAAAGACAGTTGTGATTCTTCTATCAGAAAAAAAAAATGATAGTGTTCAGAGAGCCAGAGAGAGCTTGGTGTTTGGGGATGCTCACTGCTCTTGCAGGGAACCTAGAGTTCAATTTCCAGCAAGCACATCAGGTAGGACACACCTGTTTGCAAATGCAGCTCCAGGGAATCCTGTGCCTACCTGTGGAGTCCACTGGTACTGCACTCATGTGCCATGTGTACACACACACACACACACACACACACAAACATACACACATGGAAATCAAATATGTTTTAACTATAATTGTTAGACAATGAAATGTTCATAAGGTATACCTTAAGATAAGTACTTTAAAATCCCTTTTGAAAAATATCATTTATTATTTTTATTTTATTATCTGACCGTTTTGTCTGCATTATGTCTGAGCACCTCATGAATTAGGTGCCCACAGTGGGCAGAAGAGGGTATCAGATCCCTCTGAAACTGAAGCTACAGATAGTTGTGAGCCATCATATGTGCTGGGAGCTGAACCTGGGTCCTTCTTAAGAGCAGACATAACAATGCTCCAGCCCTAGGAAATCTCTTTCCAGCGACACTGGAGCTAAGCATATACAAACTACATTTTCCAGTATCTCTAGTCTAGGGTATACATGCCCACCCAAAGATATATGCAGTTACTTAAGACCACTTTGTTCATAGTGGCCAACACTGAGAATTGCCTATGTGTTCATCAGCACAAAGCTGAGCTACATGCATGTCACACTACACATCAGAGTAAGGATTAGATCTTATTCTACACAGGGCATGTACATTCCACAGTCATGGTCTTGACTGTGTTGAGTTCGCTGTGTAAGAACATGATTCCACTGATGGGAAGTCAAGATGGGGGAGGGCTGACCTACAGTGACAGAGGTCAGCACAGCGACTTATTATCTATGGGGGAGTTAGAGGATCTTGGCTTGTGGTGGTTTTCTTTTGTTTTGATGATTTTTTTTTTTTTTTGAGACACAATTTATCTATGAAGCCCTGAATGTAGACCAGGCTGATTTCCAACAAGGAGATCCACCTGCTTCAGAGTGTTGGGATTAAAGGTATGTGACACCACATTTAGCTCTAAGGGATGTCTTCAGGGCTGTAGACTGTACGTCTTGTGGCGATCGTTTTATGTGGAGTTCATTACACCGAATGCTGAAGGTCTTTCCATTTCATTGATGACCTTATACCACAGGAGTGGTGAAGAAGGAGGCGCTTCTTGAGAATTCCATCCGAACCCCCTGCTCAAGTTGTACCTAAAGGTAAAGACATCTACACAGACAGCTTGAGTTGCTCAGACACAGTGTGGGCAGTGCCATCCTGGTGACCACATTTTTTGCTCCCCAAACGGTATTCCTGGAAGAGGTCACACATGTGAGCTTTATTGGAGTCTCTGGCCTGACCATGTATAACTGTGTGTGAAAGAGGGGGCGGGAAGAAGGAGGGGGAAGGAGAGGGGAGGGGGAAGGAGACAGAGGGGGAGAAAGAGAGGTGCTGAGAAATAGAGAAACAAGGATGGGGTTCTTCTGAGGCTCAAGGTTTTCAGGGTTTCCAACTTGGTCAGCACAGCCAACTGTATCAGGTTAGAGGCATCCAAATGGTGGGAGTTTGAACACTTCGCAAGAGGGTGTTCCAGCGCCTGGGGCAATGGTCTTTTGAGCTCTTGGGAGGTGTGTGTGTGGGGTGGGGGGAGCTCTGATCAAGAATACCTGTGCCTGGCAACATGGAACACACCTGAATTTCTCAGTTCACATTTGTTAGAATAAATGTCTGAAGGAACGTTTTCCTGGGGATTACATAACACAGTCCCCAGCCAGCAGCGTGGGGAGGTGTGTTCAGTACCCTTGAGATGCAGGAATTCCTTTTGCTCCCAGGGCCCCTGATGCAAAGGAATTGGGATCTTGTGACCGGGGCTTGCGTAGGTCAGTTTCTCAGGGCCAGGCTTGGGAACAGTCTGCATTGTGGCCTTGTCACAGAGGATAGATTCTCAAGGAGGAACAAAGGGGCCTGGGAATCAGGCCAGAGTGGAAAGCACCCTTTGGGGGGTTCTTTACCACTTGTTAATTGGTCACCTCGTTAGCAGCACATCTGAGCAAGCTAGTGGTGCTGGGGTGGTGGGGAGTACTGTCTGGCCAGCAGGGGCCTCACAGTCTAGTAATAAGGACACAGCAATTACAGGGACTTCTAGAGCCAGTTCCCTTCAGGAGCATGCCAGGCTGAGGCTTTGTCCTATGGAGAATCGGAAAAGGTCAGAGGAGGAGAAAGAAAGAGAGCCCTTCCCCCATCAAGGAGCCAGCAAGGGAGGGACACAAAGGGAGGCTCCAAGGAGGAACTAAAGGAAAGAGAGACATTGGGATACCCCTCAGATGAGAGAGAGTGACAATGAGGTCACCAGGCAGAAAGAAGCTGCCTAGGGAAGAGGGTCTGAGGGTCAGTACTTGGCACCACAGAGCTTGGGCCAAGTAGGTTGGGGGAGGGGATGTCTCCTGCAACCAAGCTGACAACAAACCTTCTAGTGGTCTGGATCTGATGCCCTATGGGTCCCTCCATGGTGTGCAGGTGTGTGAAAGGGAGGGCTCATGCTAAATGCTTCCACTAAATGTTCCTCCATGAGGCTGGCCCTTAACTCTATCATGAAGTCCTGTGCCCAGGTCTGAGCAGTGAGCCACGATCACTTTGAGCATCAATTCTAGGCCCAAATATACAACAGCTCCAGCCGTCTCTTTTCCATTGTGATGAATTGTGAAGCCTGGGTCCTTAAAAAGCTTAGGGGCAAAAAAAAAAAAAAAAAAAAAAAAAAGCCTCTGCTGAGCTTATGAGATGCTCCTAGGCACAGGAACTCCCCTTGGCCTATCTGCTTCCGGCTTAAGTATAGTCTGGCCTGGCCTGAAGTGTGGGTCCTTGAGCTCCCAGTTTGCAGAGGAGAGCTTTGACAAATAGCAGTCTGAAGGAAGTGGGTCTGCACAGGGTCCCAGGCTGTGTAGGTACTGGGAAGCCCTCTGCTTCTGTCTTCTATCTGCGTAGACCCACTCACAGAGCCTATGCAGAGACAAAAGGGGCATCTGTCTACTTGGCCAGATGAACTTGGGGAACTGGGAGAAACGGCAGTCTGTGAGATTGGCCTGTGGATCAGCTCTCCAGATCTGAGCCCCAAGGATAGTGTAGAGAGACTTGCTGATGCCTTCCCTAGTTGAGGCCCACAAGGTGGACTACACACAATCTTTGTTCCCCTTAAATGTCTCAGAATCTGCCTAGACTTGAACTCCAGGGCTGAATGGAAGATTTCTTCTGTTCTTCTTAGCCTGTCCCTGGAAGAAAAGGTACAAGGTCAGCGTCCTGTGGAGTCACCCCCTTCCCAGAGAAGTAAGACCAGCACAATAAACTCAAGCTCTGTCCAGACAGCTTTAGGACCCACTGTGTGAATGTGTGCATGTATGCCTCTGTGTGTGTGTGTGTGTGTGTGTGTGTGAGAGAGAGAGAGAGAGAGAGAGAGAGAGAGAGAGAGAGAGAGAGAGAGAGAAAGAGAGAGAGAGCGCGCTCGAGAGAGATGGAGGGAGGGGGAGGGAGGGAGGGAGGGAAAAGAAGGGAGGGAGAGAGGAGGGGGGAAGGGGAGAGAGAGAGAGGGAGATTTTCTTCTGCTGTTTCCTTGAGTTGCTTTTCAGAAACAATGTCACTGCTTCCCAGGGACCTACAGCTGGGAGACAACTGAAAAACGGGTGGGGTGAGGGTGTTTCTTCAGGGAGTCATGGATGAGATACGGCACCCACCAGCTTACTTTCGCTCTTTTCCCTCTGCCTTCCTGTTGCTGCTCATTCCTCTTTCCTCCACTACTCTTCTGACAGCCAAGTCTGTTCCCAGGCTCGGAGCACCGTTCCGGGGTCCTTAGCTTCTTGTCTCTCTCACCCCCTTCACCTTCATCACCCAAAGCAGCAAGTACTCATTATTTAAACAACCCGTGCCTCTGAAGTCTTATTTATCTAACATCTTTCCACAGCATATGTCAAAATTTACAGTAAGTGCATCCATCCCATGATAAACATTTGGCTTTGCTGGTCTACCAGAGGCAGGGCTAATTAGGGAAAGCAATTCCCTTGTTATCTGAAGGGAGGTCAGTACAGCAATTAGCATCCTCATGGAGCTTCCATAATTGTGACTGGGAGGCTAGGCCCTCTGGTGCCAGGTAGGGAGGAGAGATATTGGCAGGAAGGAAAGGAGAGCTTTCCCCAGCAAGGTCTGGAAAATCAGAGCCAACTGGTGAAGATGGTGCTCTGGATTCCCCTAACTTAGCGTGCATCTGAGCTTTCTCTCTGCTGGCCTTTGGTCTCTCCATCACAGCCTGGCTCTCAGGATGTTTTGCCACCAGCTCTGTCTGTCCATCCTTCCCTGCAAGCATACGGAAGAAGCCTGAGGAAAATCCTACCGTTGGCTCAGAGGGAGATCGAACAAGCCAGTGGACACCTTAAGACATCAGATCTGGGGATGGAACTTAAAGATCATAGGGTTGACTTGTCATTGCCTTTGCTTCAGTTGTCTGTGGTGGAAGTCATCCTCTAACCCCCCCCCCCCCTTTGCTGCAAGAGAGGAGCAGAGTGTGAAAGTCTAGGCTTTGGGGACTCAGGGAAGGGAGGAGTCCAGGTTTAGCCACAGGTATGTCTCAGGTAATGGAGATATGGATCTAAATTGTTCTAAGGCATGGGTGTGAGGATATGTAAAGAGCCAGGCTAAGACTCAATCTGATCTGAGGGCGTGGGTAGGGGTGATGATGAACGAGAAGACTGCTGTCCCAGGCTCCGATATGCTCACCCTCGACAGTCATTGAAGTTATAGAACCGAGGCCCACGGTCACAGCTTACAGATGGATATCCTTGAGAATCAGCAGAAAGGCAGTGGCCCAGACAGGGGACAGAATTTCCAGCCCTGCCTTGCAGCCATCTCCTCTGGACAGAACAGATAGAGCTGTGGCGGTGACAGCAGCAGTTGTGTGTGGTACAGAGTGCCAACACAAGAGCTCCTGGAAGCCATGGTTTCTAAACTGTATTTAGCTGGTGATGTGGGGGTGGGGATTACCTCTTAAGAGTCAGACAAAGGTTAAACCTCGCCTGCTAAGGGCATATCAAGGAGCAGGTCCTGGAGGTCATGGAGGCTTGCCTGGGAAGAAGCCATCTTTCTCTATAAGTCTGTTTATTCAGGGATGGGTCAGAGAGACACCAGTATCAAATGCAGAAAAGACCCTCCAATAATTTCTCCAACCATGGATTGGTCTAAGTCTGTGAAGAAGACTATCTGAATGCCCCATAGTGTGGACATGATATACATCCGATGGCATCCCATGGGGCTGGGAGTCTGCTGTTTTTGTGGAACACAAAGCTCAGAGGATTTAGACTCAGGAACCCTGGGTTGCAGCTTAATCTCTATCTACTATTTACAGCTCCCTCATCTGTAGGTAAATGTTTGCATCTTGTTTTTCACCTGGACAGCAGTGGTGGTGATTACTCTGTATCCTCCTGCTACAGCGAGAGTTGTGTGAGGTAAACGGGAGACAGTGACTCCCATCCTTACCTCCTTATGAACCTGAGTTCGTCTTCGGATGCTCTCAGCCTCTCTAAAGCCTTTTTCATACCCAGATGTGCATTAGTTTGTTTTTCAGGGAGGAAAGACTTAACCAGATCATTGTTGGAGAGATTTCCCTAGCTTTGTGTGCCTGGACAGAACATCATGGGGACAGGAGCTTGTGGTGGGGGCTGTTCTTCACCTCTTCGCAGGCAGGAAGTAGAAAACTTGAGACAGGAAATGGGGGCAATTAAAACCTCCAAGACCTGCCTTTGGTGACCTACTTCCTCCAGTTAGGTTCTACCTCCTCAAGTTTGCACAGCTTCTCAAATATCAACACACCTGTGGACATTGCATACTGAAATCATAACCAGACAAGACCTGTTTCTGTCTTTGTAGCTTCCTTGTGACAGCTTCTGCCTCTCCAACCTTGCATTCCTGTCAGTAGCATTACTATTTTTTTTGTTTGACAAGTGCCTATTCATTTATTCATTCATTCATTCATTCATTCAATATACTGATGTCTGTCCATTGACATTGATGTTGTGCTAAGTGTTGAAGGAAAAAGTTAAAATAAAAAACATCTGACTTGAAAAGAATGTAGAATTAAACGAGATAGCAAACAGCCAGATAAGATATGCAGTTCAAATTTTGGCTTGTCAATGTACAAAATACTTGGAAAGTCAGTGAATCAGTGTGTGTGTGTGTGTGTGTGTGTGTGTGTGTGTGTGTGTGTGTGTGTCTGTGTCTGTGTCTGTGTCTGTGTGTGTATGTTAAACCTGTTTGTTTATCTCCTGGTGTACCCTTATACCTGCCTTCACCACCACCTCCCCAACCCCTCTTCATTCTGAGTGTTCCTTTCCTTCCTGTTCTTGCTCTTGTGGAGGTTGGAGAAGGTTGGAACTCAAGATGGCTGCTGGTGATCTGTGGTAAGAGGAGTCAAGTGTTGTCTGGATCACAGGCACTGCATATACAACCATAGCTGAAGACATTTGGAAAGCTGTGATAAATTCCAATATGACAATAAACAGTTTGAGCATGTCCAAAGTTCAGACAGGGTAGATGTCTTCCCTATGCAGCAAAGCACCTTTTCCACTCCACACTTCCTGTCAGGAGCACCCCAGGTCAAGCACAGTCTTTGAGTCACAGTGGTATCTCTCTTCCTGGAGCAATACCCATTGTATCCCTCACTTCTTCATGTTGGCTGTGATTCCTCACCTGCTTGTAGTATGATTCTGAGGTAGGAATCACATTTTCATATGTGTGGTATTGCTCCCAGCATCCCCAGCCAGGGCTATTGCAGGCAGGGGCCCATAATTGGTACTGACTTGTTCCAGGTGAATATGAAGCATCTCTAGTGCCACCAAATCTTTCTTGTTAGAAACACTTTTGTCACGCTGCCTCTGGTGAGATATTTGTCCTAAAGTCTTTGAGAGGCAGAGGGGAGGGCAGAATGTGAGTACCTGGTCTCCCCTTTCTTCTCTGCCATTTGACTCTGTCCTGTGTTGTAGTAATATACCCCAGGGATCTACCTTCTATCCAATCCAGTGAAAATGTCTATAGTTCTGGGACAGGAATGAAATTAAGTTGAGGATACTCTGTTAAAGCTATCTTCAAAGAGATGCTTTGAAACTTTCTGTTGGAAAGTTTGGGGGTTCCGGGTAGGGAGACAAGAACTCCATGAGAAGAACCTAGAGTGCAGAGAATTAGAAAACCATGGTCACACCACAGGGTTGACCCTCTACAGTCACAGCACAGGAGGACAAGGCGGTTCTAGGGCAGGAAAAGAGAAGCCTGGGGAAGAAGCTGTAGGGAGCTGGTCCTGATAACTGGAGTAGCCGACTATCAACTTCCCAGGAAAGCTACAGGGGCTGAAGAAGACTGGGAGATGAGGTGTGTCAGGGTGCACTACGGAGTGAGTTAAGCTGAGTGTCTACCCAATGCAACCAAAAAATTAACACGTGTGTTTCACAAAAGCTCTGGTAACAACAGCAAGGAGGGTGGCTTGCATGGCAGCAGGTGGGGATCAGAAAACAAACAAGGAACACCCAGGATAAGGATTGCTTTCAGAAGGTGGGAAGCTAACCTGACCAGGGAACCATCATTGTTGAAACTAGCCACTCATCCTTCCTAAGGAGGTGGAACAAGACATCTCAGCTGGTAGGGCTAGGGTTATTGTCAACTTGACACAACTGAGGGCTAACTGGGAAGGGTCTCAGGAAGGATTATTTATATGGGGTTGGCCTATAGACGTTGTGTGTGTGTGTGTGTGTGTGTGTGTGTGTGTTGATTATCCTAATTGATGTGGGAAGATACAATCTAGATGTGGGAAGTGCTCTCTGGCATTTTGTTTGCTTGTCTTTTGTTCTCGTTGGTGAGCTTACCTACCCTGTTGCTCCTTCTGCTGACTTTTTTGCTCACATTAGAACAAGCTTCTCTGGGCTTTCAACTGAAGACCAACAGTTCTCTAGGAATTCCCCAGACAATCAAATCCTATTTAAAGATGATTGGTGATCCTACTGGTTCTGTTGCTTTAGAGAACGTTATGATATACTAGCAAAGAGGAGTTGTAACTCAAACTTGAAAATTAAGGAAGCAAAGACATTCCTATCCCACTATCCCACTAGACCTTACTTGGATGAAGAGGCAGAATAGAAGAGGTGACTCTGGGGTCAGATAGACCAATAATTTGTTATATACTACTTATGCAAACTTGACAGTCAGCTAACACCCCGAGACTCAATTTATCTATCTTTAAAAATAGACTCAAACTATATTTGGATGATAGTATTGTTTTGAGGGTGAAATAAAGTTTCTCTGTGTAGCCCTTATCATGATGCCTAAAATAAAGCAATTCCTCACAAAGTGTGAGCCATTGTACACATTAGTGAGGATTAGTTGAGAAGAACATTTGTTGTTGTGGAGAGTCCTTTTTCTTGAGAGACTAGAGAAGGAGACAGGCAATAGAGGAAATGGTAGTGGGCTGACTAACTGAGAGCAAACCTGTTAAGTAGCAATGGGGCAGCATGGTTATCTAGGAGCTGAACATAGTTCAGTTTAGAAGTTGTGCTTGAACCTTTACCTTATGCTGTGCTTTAAGTATCTTTGAAAAGTTCACATGCTGGATTCACAATCTGTAAATCTATTCTTATCTGTTAATATTACTTGGACCTTGTATTGTTGTTGCTGCTTTTAAGAGTTTATTTTATTTTTCTTGACGTGTATGTGTGTGTGTGTGTGTGTGTGTGTGTGTGTGCCATATATGCCCATGTCCATAGAAACCATCAGATGCCTTGGAGCTGGAGTTACAGGAAGTTGTGAGTGCTGAGAAGCAAACACAAGAGCAGCAAGTACTCTTAGCTGCTGAGCCATCTCTCCAGTCCCCTTTATATGGTTCGAGTAGAAAATGTTTCTATAGCCACAGATGGAGCTCTGCTGGAAGAAGTGGGCCACTGGGCATGAGCCTCACTCTCTGCTTTCTGGCTGCAGATGCAATGCGATCAGCTGGCCTTCTGCTAGGGCCACCGTGACTTTCCTGCCTGAAACCATGTCTTTCTTTCCATGATAAAATGGTCCTCTCAAGATATAAGATGAAATAAATCCTCCTTCCCTAAAATGGGTATTTTTGTCCCATCAACAAGAAAGTTAGCTTACATAGAGTTGACTCTAGGGAAGAAGTTAGATTTGATGAGGTCATGAGGGTGAGGTCCTGGTGATGGTGTTAGTGGCTTTTGTAGAATAAGGAGGAGGAGGAGGAGGAGAGGAAAAGGAGGAGAAGGAGGAGTAGGAGGAAAAGGAGAAGGAGGAGGAAAAGGAGGAGGAGGAGGAGGAGGAGGAGGAGAGGCCTATGCTGTCTCACTATACTGCCCCTGGCCATGCTATGATATTTCAGATGAGTCTTCATCAGAGGCCAGGAAGAGCTGGCACCATGCTTAGGCTTTCAACATAACAAAAGAAACTTGTTCTCTTTCCAGAAAAACAAGCAACAACAATAAAAACCCCACATTTGTTCTAAAGCAATGACAGATAAAGAGAAACCTCTTCTTTTCATAATGACAACAAGTAGATACAGAGAGACTATGGAGTTCTTTAAAAAAAATAAAATCACAAAATTGACAACCTTTTAATAAAAGTTATTAAGAGACAGGATCATCCAAAGATTCTAAAACTAGGAAGGGCAGGTATTAGGAGCCACAGAATAGTCAACATAATATCAATGTTTCTCATAAACTAGTAACTGCAAAGGGAAAAATAGTGACTGGGCAATGGAAAATGTAGATAGCCTCTCTTTTGTGTGATGGAAATTACCACCAATAACAAGGACCATTCTGTGCATCCGGGCTTGGTACCCTGGGACTCATCACTTAATAGTATTCTCAGCCACACCACACAATCCAAGTCGACCCACAAGGAAACATCAAGAAGCTCCAGTGAAGCTGATCTAGTCTTCAAACACATCAATAGCACAGAAGGCTGGAAAGGGCAGAGGAATTGCTCCATATCAGCGTCCTGACAGGACAATCTACAATCCTGGACTGGATCCTGTCTCTGAGAAATTACCAGCAGAGCAAATGAAATCGGAATAGAGACTGCAGATCAGATGAAAGTGCCGTTTGAATGAGAGACTGTGCGATTTATATGCTTGAGCTAGACTGTGTGCTCGCTCTTGTGAAGTACGTGTATTGTATTAAAGCACAGAGGGTTGGGTATCTGTACAATCTCTCAAACGGGCTAAATAAAAAGGTATATATCAAGAAATGGAAAAGTTATAAAGCAAGCACAGGAATCATTATCACAAAAGAAGATAACATGCTTAGCAATACATGTTTTTTTCTTTTATTTAGTTTTCTCCCAGGCAAGCATGTCCGCACTGACATGTGTACACATGACATGTGTGTATTCCTGGAGTATGAAAACTTTCAGTGCTACCCATATTCTCCATGTAAGGAAGCAGTGAAAATATTCTTTAGGGGTTGGTTGTCATCATTTGTATAAAGGGTTATTTATGTCTTTCCCAGGAAGCATAGCACTACAGATTCCAGAATTTTCTATGCATGTACAAACTTTACACTCATGTGTAATTGTATCTTTTTGACGGTAATAATCTCTTAAGCTTTTGTCATTTTCATGTTTACTTTGCTAAATCCGTGCTTGGCGTTAATGCAGACATCATAATTTCTCTTCACACCTTCTCTCTGAAGCAGGGTGTGAAGTGTGGGCTCTCAGCTAGCAGACTCAGTGTGTGGGTCATAGCATTAACATAAGATTTGTGATGTTTGTTTCCTGTTCTGAAGTGTGGCCCCAATAAAGACCTGTACAGGATGGCCTGAGTCTGCTCACTGGACCCTCTTGTGAGAGGAAAGTACTCAGATACATGTGTAAAATGAGAGGTTTAAGTCCTAGGTTGACCTAAAGTTAATTAACCCAGCTTTGAATGGGTCCGTGATACTCTGATTGGGTTCAACTGTAAATTCCTCATTAAACTTCCATTTCTCATAAGTCTTCCAGGCTCCAGTATTTTGCTACAGTTTAATCCCTCCAAACATACGAACAGTAACAACAACAACAACAAAAACACATGGAGATACAGAGCTCTCATATGTTGCAGAGTTTTCTCATCCATATTCTCCGACAGATGACTTCTGTGTGTCCTCCTCATGCAGAACAACATTGAGCAAGAAAGAAGAGGCCGAGATGTATCCAGGCTGTTGCACTCACCTTGAACCTTATATTTTTAAATTTTTGTTTATTTTCATTTGTTTCACATGCATACAGGTGTGTGTAAGTGGCCAAAGCTCAGAAGAGGGCATCAGATCCACTGGTCATTATGACTTACCTGATATGTATGCTGGGGACTGAATTTCAGTCTTCTAACTACTGAGAGATTTCTTCAGCCTTCAGACCTTTTGGGGGCAACAAAAGCACTCTAAAGCCACAGTGTGTGTGTGTGTGTGTGTGTGTGTGTCTTGTGCGTGTTTGTAATTCCAGCACTTAGGAGGTGGCGTCAAGAAGTTAGGATCTTCCTCGGTGGCACAGTACATCTGGGGTCAATTTGTGCTACAATAAGACCTTGTGTTAAAACACACACGTGTGTGTGTATGTGTGTGTGTGTGTGTGCACATATATGCACATGCATGCACACATATGTATATACTCAAGGTCCTAAATTACATAGGCCCTGTTCTGTGTCAGCTGTCCCTTCCCCTCTCTCACAAGGGAGCTATTGTTACTAGGAGGTAAAGGGGATCTTTCTAGGAAGCCCTTCCATAATTATCTTCTAAAGAGGAACCTGAAGTGGTGGCTTCAGCCACCTACAAACTTGCCTTCCTCACTGACCTGGCAATGTCTTCTCTAAGAACGTTGAGACAGGATGGAAAACCTCAAGCCCCAGGCTTGTCCCCCTTAGCCTACTCTCACCATGTTAGTGTCCTTTGGTTCCCGGTGTGAGGTGACCATGACTACTCTCTTCCTTTTTGCTACCTCTCCTGTTCATTACCTCCTAATACTCCTTTATTGAGAACTTACTTTGTGCTAGGCACCAAGTCAAATCTCATCTTACACCCCCTTCACAGAAAATGTTCTTCTCATTCCCCTTTTTATGAGTTAATAACCAAGGCAGGGAGAAGTCAAACCTGTTGTCCAAGGTCATATGCTAACCAGTGGAGTGAAGACTTACATGTCTCTTCCTTAAGACCAGCAAGTTTCAATGGGGCTCAGGGATGCCTAGGATCCCTGGATTCTTTATAGAGTTCCAGGAGACCAAAGTCATCTTAATTATCTAATTAATTTTCCCCCACTGTGTTGACTCTGTGGGTGATAATACAAAAATCAGCATTTTACCCATGTGGATAACACTTGGGATCCCTAGACCACAGAGCCTCTTCTATGAATATAGGATGTACATGCAGAAAAACTCAACTTTTACTTGAAAGTGTCCTGATGAAGACTGGGGACATTGCTTAGAGGTTAAAGTACTTGCCCTATAAACATGAAGGCTGAATCCACATAAACACTGAGTGGGCATGGCAGCCTATTTATAGATCTGGCCTCAGAAGGTGGAAGTGGAAGCCCCAGAGCAAGCTGACTAGTGGGATTAGACACATAAGCAAGGTCTGACCTTGACTTTGAGACTGGCCTCAGTGACAGAAGATTGACCAAGGCTGATTCCCAACATAAACCTTTTGCATCCACATGTATGCGCACATGTGGACATGCACCCATATACATGAGAAATATATATGTGTATGTTTGTGTGTATGTGTGTGTGTGTGTGTATGCAATTGAAATTGCACATGTATACCACAGACACACATAAAAATGGAAAATCAAGACTTTTCTCGTGAGAAGATAAAATTACCAACTGGATTGAATCTCTACCCTCCAGCGCCTGTCCATCTAATGGCCTAGTCAATAAAATGAGAGTTACGCACACGAATTTATGCTACATATGTTGGTCTTGAGAAAAAGCATACATGTGAATGTGTGAGTTGAGCCAGCCCCTTTCTTCGTAAAACACCCTTTATTTGAGGAAGAGGCTGACAGACAAACGGTGATTGTCTGGACTCGGGCACAGGGAAAACATTTTCTTGCAGATGCACAGAGCGAGGCTGCCGCTTCAAGGAAAGCAATTGGCAGCATTTGTTGTTGTGAACCTTCACGTTTTCAAGCCTATTAGGATTTGGGAAATTTGTATGCACACTGTATCAGTCATGGTCTAGCCAGGAGAGAGAAACCACCTAGTAATTTGAATAGGGAAGGTTTTATAGAAGGAATGAACTATTTCCAACAATGAAAGAGAATAAACAACACCTTAAGATTAAGGGGATCTATCCAAGGTGGAGGGATTGGGGTTGGAGAATGGCTCCCTCCATGTGGCTCAGGCCATTCAGTACTTGGAGAAGGTGGCATGTCCCCGCTGGATGACAGAGGGCTACCTTTGGCCAAAGCCCACGCACATACTGTGGGCCCAAACTGGCTGGAGGGAAACGGTTGGTGTTGCATCTGTGGAAGCTCTTGAGATGGGGCATGCTGAGCATCCTGGAGATCAAACTGTGGCACCCTCAGAGACCCCCAAGAAGCCCCTGTCTACGGTTCTTTGGGCTGTCCCCAGGGGGATGCTACTGTGAGGTTGTGTGGAGTTTCTCGGGAAAGCCTTCTTATGGGAAACAGCGGTGGGGTATCCCAGCTAGTATGAGCTCACCACTTTGTGTAATATGGTGGAGGAACGAGCAAGATCACTGGAGTCAGAAGAAAATGCTTTTTTCCCTCAGTGTCCTTCCAAGACTGCCTCTGGGTGAAGTTGCTACCTGGCATGGAAGAAGTATCCCTGGAACACAAGCAGGAATGCAGGCCAAAAAATGAGGGTAGCAACCTTTTGGTGTAACATTCAGACCTTTACGTTGTCCACTCAGCTTCTAAACTTCTTTCTCTCTGTCTGTCTGTCTGTCTGTCTCTCTCTCTCTCTGTCTCTCTCTCTCTCTCTCTGTCTCTCTGTCTTTCTGTCTGTCTCTCTATGTCTTTCTCTGTCTCTCCCTCTGTCTCTCTCTATCTCTGTCTCTTTGTCTCTGTCTCTGTCTCTGTCTCTCTCTCTCTCTCTCTCTCTCTCACACACACACACACACACACACACACACACACACACACCAAGTAAGGTGTGGCTAACCTTTGAGCAAACAAAACTCACATCCCTTTCTCACACTAGGCAAGGAGAAGTCTCCCAGTTATTATATCCATTGCCTGCTATCAGAATGTCCCCTTAAATTTAGCCACAGCACCACTGAATAATTTATAAATGCTAAATTACAAAGCTGCTCTCCAACAGCTTATATATAGAATGAGCATAAAGGTTGGTTCCCGGCAGCCTGCTAGCTACTTGTGGCTAGCTTCTCTTGGCACTTGTCTTAGTTAGGATTCTATTACTATGATGATGATTATGACAAAAAGCAACCTGGGGAGGAAAGGGTTTATTTCATCTTACATTTCCAAGGAATTGTCTAGCACTGAAGGAAGTCGGGGTAAGAAATCAAAGCAGGAACCTGGAGGCAGGAACTGAAGCAGAAGCCATGGAGGAACATTACTGACAGGTATGCTAGCCATGGCTCGCTCAACCTGCTTTCTTAAACCATCCAGCACAACGTGTCCAAGGGAGGCACCACCTGCAGTGAGCCGGTTCTACCACATCCATTATTAATCAAGAACATGCCTTACAGAATTGCCTACACGTTAATCTTATGGAGACATTTTACCAATTAAGATTTGCTCTTCTCAGATATTTGTGTCAAGGTTTATATCAAGTTGACAGAACCCATCATCACCCTAGAAGGATGCTGCCCAAGGAGCCTTGCTTACTTGGTGAAGCACTGTCCTGTGGGTAGGGTCCCCAGAAGGTGGCTACCTGGTGGGCTTATGGGTTCTTCATCTGGTTTACTCTGTCTTTAGCAACACCTCTGAAAGTGTTTGTATAAAGATGAGGAAACCCCTAAATTTCACAAGCATCTCTACAGGGACTTCCTGTTTTCCACCTTTCCATTTGCCAGACTTCGCCCATTAACTGTGGTCTATCTTTGGTCCAAAGCTTTCTAGAGGACTTCCCTGCTGCCTAGTGGGTACAGCCTTATCTTCTCTCGTGAGGCTTGAGTCCCAGAGGCACATGCCCTGAGCATCGTATTACTTGAAGATTGTTGGTGAGATCAGAGGTGATATTAGCAAACGTGATTTTCCAATACCAAACCATGAAATATGTCACCGTTTGCAAAGTAAGTGCAGCACAGGTAACCGATATTTCCAGGTGATCAATTCATGATGTAAAATTCCATCAAAGAATAAGACGGATCAATGGATTTTAATGTAACAGCATATTAAAAGGTTTCCAAGCTGTAACTCAATTTAAGAAACTGCCATTTGTTGAGTGTTCCTATAATTTCCATGAAAGCCCACACTTAGCAGAATGCAATCAAAGCAAATACTCCTCAACTTTTCTAACTCCTTGTCTGTGTGAGGCCATGTTGGTTCTTATACTCACATAGAACAATATCACAACAGACTATGTAAACACCATTATAGCCATTGAGCTAAGTTCTATTAAGACAAACACTAAAGGGAGTTTTGAAATTGAAAACTCAGCATCTTGGGTGTTGTGGTGGACTCCTACATGGGGGCAGCCAGTGAAAGACCCCCGAATTGGGAAAGCCCCTCACTCAAGTACCGGGAGAATGTGAACCCAAGAACTCACAGAGATCTAATCTTGCTGCAATCAGGCAAGAGGTTTATGGGGGAAGGGGGAGGCCAGAGCTCTGGAGACAACACATATCTCACACAGGAGATAAAGGAATGAACCCTGAACTCAATTAGGGAAACATATTTATAGGGAAAATTACATAAGCAGTTAGCAACAAGCACATAACAATTTCATTGGTTTATTTAAATTGGCACTCTCTATCTGCTTTTGGATATGATTCAACTCTAGACCACTCTGTTTTGGGGCACACTGACTTTCATACTAGTTTTTCTCAGGACTGCAGAGCCAGACCTTATCGAGACCAAATGGTCTGTGGTTTTTGTTCTCAGCCTTGAGACACACTTGTCCTCAAGGCAGGGTTAGTGGGGCTAGCTTGAAATTTTAACTCTTTCACCAGCACTTGGGGAATGGAGGGAAAAGGACCAAAGCCAGCCTTGGGTTAATAAAGAGAGTTTAAGACCAGCCTGGGCCATAGTTCTTTGTCTCAAAACAAAGGAACAAAAAAGAAAAAGTAAAATTAGGCCATTTTTCTTGATAATTTTGTTCTAAGAACTAAAAAAAAAATGTCTCGTATTCACATGTAATTTGTTATTATATTTGAATAAAGTATTACATACTAAAGTATTTAAAGCTTTTCTCGGTCTTGAGATTATCTGATGCAGTAAACACAGATAGATGTAATCTCCATAAATACAAGCTCTTTGGAGCCTCAACAATTTTTAAGATATAAGGAGATTCCAGGAGCATATTCTGTTTTAGGCCAGAGAAACATTTCTCTCCAAAGCAAAGCTTCTGAACTGTATTTGAACAGAAGGGAATGTCTTGTGGTCTACATACTGTGAGGCTCTCTTTGTTTTAGAAATTCATAACTATTTGTGTTTAGGCACCTAGAGATGCTTGAGGAAGACTCAGTTTCTTGCTGTTACCCTGTGCACTTGCCCTGAGCATCCTATTACTTGAAGATTGTTGGTGACATCGGATACACTGAGAGCACTTAGCATTTTTGCTATGGTTCAAGCCATATGTATGTGGGCTTTTGCTGAACCTGAGCACTAGTGAAGGGCCAGTTTCTATTCCTGTTTGTGTGGGTGCACATAAAATTTGTACATTTGCATGTGGATACACTCGTGATGAAGATGTTCCTGTGTGTGTGTATACATCTGCATGCATGTCTGTGTGTATATGTGTGACTCTGTGTGTTGTCTGACTCTCTTTTTCTCTTTGTGTATGTGTGTGTGTGTGTGTGTGTGTGTGTGTGTGTGTGTGTGTGTAGGGCAGTTAAAGTCAAGTCAACCTTGGTTGTCATTTCTCAGGTGCCACCCAAGCTGGTCTTTGAGACAGAGTCACCAAGACCCAGTAGATTTTTCTGTCCGGTCAGGAACCCTTAAAGCTATGCTTGTCTCTCCTTCCTGTGCAGGGATTACAGGTGCATATCGTCATCCCTGGTCTTTGTTTTAATGTGGATTCTGGGTTCAAACCCAGGCTCTCATGCTTGTAAGGCAAGTACTTTACCAACTGAGCCATCCTCCCAGCTTCTTTCTGTTGCTTAAAAAAAGCTTGTGCTGAGAGAAAGAATTCTTGCTGACCTTGTAAGAAGTATCAGCAGGACTGGGGCAGCCACTGCAATGCTAACCTGCATCAGGACCAGTGGATGTTGTTTTCTTTTTCCCCTAGTGCCTCTTGGCTTCCCATGGACTGAACCTACTTCTGATCCTCTTTACTCCCTTCTGTCTTAGAGCTTCCTGTTTTCCCCTTTCCTCACTTGGCTGTAGCACTCATGGACTTCATGATAGGCTCTGCGGATTTCAGAGATGCCCTTTATGTAAGAGGAATGAACAAAGACCCCACCCCCCACACACAGCTCTTTCAGATAGGTGCATCTATACCTCAAGATGCTGAGCATGCTCACTAGACATGTAGAAGTTTGGGAACCCAGTGTCTAAATTGTGGTGGCAGATGTGTTAGCCATGCCTTTGGAAGGCCCTTTGCCACTTCTGTTGCACATCTGGGAGACATGCTCTGTTGAGCCGTAATAGAGATGTCCAGTCTTGCTTCCATTATTGGGGCAGACACTGCATTGTCCTTGATATCTCCTAAAATTCTGTGGAACCACATAAACCAAGATCTTTCTGCAAGGGGCTGGGAATGTAGTTCAGTGGTCAAGCACTTGCTGAGCATGGTCAAAGCCCTGGCATTTGACCTAGCATTATCTCTCACAAAAAAGTCTGAAAGAAGGTGGGTCACCCAAAGTCCAGGGGAGAGGGAAAAGTTCCTTCTACTGTATATTACCCCTGAACAATGAATACCTGCTGTGAGTGTCAGCTTTTTCTGAGAGTAGCCCTAATGGGTAGCTTCTGTCCTAGGTCCCAATCTGATATGGGCTCTGCCTCTGTGTCCCTGGCAGGATGACCAGCCCAGCAGAGAGAAGCCCAGAAAGAGGAAGTGTCTTCAGTAACCTTTGAGATAAAAAGACAAAATAAGAAAGAAGAAAAAAGAGGGAGAGAGAGAGAAAAAGGAGAAAATCAAAGACTAATCCTGAAGCCTGCCTTTAATCTTGGAGCTTCCAGCCCTACTTTTCTCTTTCATCTAGGACTTCCAAGTTATCTAGTTATTTTATGGGTCGTGAAGCCACAGGCAGAGAGGGGTGGTAAGGGTAGTGGTGGGGAGATTAAATTAATGAGCAGGTAAGAAGGTTTATTATTTGTCTGATCCTTCCTCCCTTCTTGCTAATTTCTCTGAGCCAATTTGGGAGGCAGAGCCTATCATGTTAACTCAGAGACAGACTATTGTATCTACATTTTTTTCTGAAGCCATTTATCTGAAGGATATTAAACATCCAATTTACAAAGACATTATAGCATTGTGAGGCAGATGTGTGTGCACATGCATAAATGTTAAAAAATATGTGTGTGTGAGAGAGTGGGGGAGGGATGGAGGGAAGGAAGGAGGAAGAGAGAGAGAAACACTAGGCTACATATCAAGTGGGCCTGTATTCACATTCTCAACTCACATTAAGTGTCATCTGTTACAAGTTTTTAAAGAGCTCTGAAGTCACTTAGCAAGCTATTTCAAGAAGTCATGGGTCTTAGCAGAAAACATATCCCAGACAATAGTAGACTTGCTTATAAAATATATCTATCTACCCCTCAGGTTCCTGATGATTTTTTTTTTTTTTTTTTTTTTTTTTTTTTTTTTTTTTGCTACTAGGTTCATTAGTGCTAGAAATGGGCTACTCAAAGCCGATATCTGGTTTATTGGCTGTCTAATCATATATCCTCCTCTTGTCTGTGCCTGTGTGTTATAGCACAGGGGCAGCAATACCAAGAAGAAGAGGCCCGGTTGTCTGAATGAATAAGAGGCTTTGAAGGTACCAAGATCCCTGTGATGTTCTCTGGTGGCTCCTCTTCTGGAAGAGGCAGATGATAGTCCTTTGGCATCAGAATGGTTGGTGATACAAGGCTTGTTCTCTACCTAGGTTCCAGCTACATTATTAGTTTAACAGACCATCAGGAGACACTACTCCCAGGAGCCATCTGCCCTAAATGTTTTCTCCCAGGAGTTCCTGTAACATTGACTTTCTTCTGAAAGTCTGAACTCCTGTTAGAGCTATGAGAGATGGTGCTGCTGTGGTTTGATTCTGAAAAAGCAAACCCCATCTGAAAGGTGAACACATTGCCCTATTAGTAAAGTTTTTGGCTTTCAAGCACGAAGACCTGAGTTTGCTCCCCGGAGCCTGCATACAAAGTTAGAGATGGTGGTTTATGCTTGCAATCCTAGTGCTGGGAAGGTGGAGATAGATAGATCCTTGGACTTATTGGCTGGACAGGCCAAGCTCTAGGTGGGGAGAACCTGTATCAATAAACAAGACGAGTGGTACCTAAGAGCTAACACAGAAGGTTGATTTCTGACATGCATATATATATATATATATATATATATATATATATATATATATAAAACCACTTATATATGCTCACACACATGAACAAACAAAGAGATGAACAATGGCTATGCCCTCATGAATCTAGATGGGGCAACAGCTCTTGTCCTGTCACCACCAGACCTGACCATTTGGCCAGGAGACTGCCCCTTGCAATCACCTTTCATAGGAGGTCATTGCCCCACACCATTTCTTGGTTAGGGTTCTTTCCCTGTCCAGTGCCATCCTGTGCCTACTATAAGAGAAGAACATGCCATAGGCTGAGGTTAAGACCTGGTTTTAGCCAGGATGGAAGCCTGGCATCCCTGTCAGTTAGACCCACTTTCACCTCCTTAAGTGCTACCTGCTATCGTTGGGTTCAGTTATGGTCTTTTATCATTCAAGTCTGTTAAGAATCTATTTTTTTTTCCTTGCGATCAAAACTTCTCGTCTTCCCTGGGACTTAAAATACTGTCCTTGAACCAAGACAGGGCCCTTGTGCATTAAACACACTCTCAACTTCAAAGCCTTGTGTGTGGTGCTGCTGAGGGTCTCTGGGGATTGTCAATGTGAGATGTATGTTTGTTATAGTACAAAGAGAAGTCTTGCTTCATGGTGGAGCTGATCTGAAGGGTAGGGGTGATGCAGGGGATTCATATCTGTCTCCAAAGGAGAGAATGATTGGGGGAGGAGAGGTCTAAACTCCAGGCAAAGCAGCCTGTTTTTAAAGGAGGCTCACAGTCTCCAAAGGCAGCTGGGGGCAAGGATGGCACCATGACCCCCACCATACTCCACTCATAATAATCACAAAACACCATTGCTTCTCCACTGCTTTTTGGCTGGATAGTGTGCCAGTTTCATTGTCTGCTGCTGTAATAAGATACCTTGACACAAGTAACTTATTACTCACAGTTCTAGGTTACGGTCCCCATCACATAGGGAAGGGTGGCAGGAATAGGAAGTAGCTGCTCATACCTGTGACCAGGAGAAGGGTGAAATGAATCATCCAGTGCCAATTCTCAGCTCATTTTCATGCAACCCCAGATCCAAACCCAGAAAGCAATATCACCCACTTCGGGCTTCTCACACCAATTGACATAGTCTAGACAGTCAGATTCACTATTTGGCCAACCAAATAAATCTAGATACTTTTTTTTATTGATACTCCCTTTCCAGGTGATTGTTGAGAATTATAACTAACCACCCAGCAGGTAAATGCCACCTGCAATTGTCTAATGCAAAAGCAGAGGCTCAGAGAGGTTGGATTGCATGTTTATGTTGCCCAGGTAATATCAGACTCATGTTCTTTTTTCTAACAAGGTGGCCGGTAGATCTCACAGCTGTGCTGATTGCTAGCCACGACTGAGAGACTGGGCTGTGTGGAGAAAGGATGCAGAGTGGTATCCGGACTCAGGAGGAAGGAAGGCTGCGCTTGATGTGCCTAACAGTTACTTACTGTTGCTGTGACCAGACTCCAGACATAAGCAGCTGATGGAAAGACACAGTTTATTCTAGTTCACAGGTCAGGGGGAGCAAGAAATGGAGGCTGTGGCTTTGTTTCTATGGCAGTGAGAACTGGTGGTTGAAGCCTGCTCACTCCTTGTCAGTAACTGGACTGGAAGTAGATGGAGTTGGAGTTATAATCCTCAAGGTCTATCCCCAGTGGCATGCCCAAGCCAACCCAGCCTCATTCTCTAATGGTTTTACAGCCTCTCAATATCAACCATCTGGCCACCAAGTGTTCAAACACTTGAGCATGGAGACATTTCATACTCAAACTATAACAATGTGGAAGGCCAACATAGTTTTCATCCAAACCCTGGTCGCTTCAAAGAGTAGAAGGGACTAGGCCAATGGTCATAACTGAATAGGAAACGTAACTCAAGACTGCAGGGAATTCGGTCACTTGCTTTAATCATAGTGTATGGTCTGGGCAGCCACAGTAGGTGACAGAGATTTCCAGTCTGTAATGAACTTGTCAAGTCTTACTTTATTTTGTGCTTTCTACTGGGGCTTCTCTTCTTATCTTACTTCCAAGGAAGCAGACAAGGACATCCTTTTAGGCTCTTACAAGAACTAAAAACAACAAAATAAAATAAAATAAAATAAAAAAGACAAAATGCAGGGCTGGTTAGATGACTCAGTGGGTTCAAGTCACGGACACCAAGGCTGATGGTCTGAGCTTAAGCCTCAGAACCTATGTGGTGGAAGGAGAGAAGCAGCTCCCTCAAGTTGTCCTCTGACCTCCACATTCCTGGTGTTGTACATGCTGTGCCAAAGCATGTACAAACACACATATACATACAACACACACATCCATTCATACATATACACATCACACACACACACACACAAACACCATACACACACACAAACACCATATACACACACCATATGCACACACAATCACCACACACACACACCATACACACACACACACACACACACACACACACACACACACACCATACACGTGCGCACACTCACACACACACAAATATTTGGTTATAAATCAGAACTTCATGTTAGTCAAGGTCAAGTCACAGTCAAGGTCATAAGATGCCTTGCTTACCTATGCTCCTAAATGCCTACTCTACCCCTCTCCTGGAGGAAGACCAACCAACAAATGCAGTCAAGGGAAGGGGCCAGTGCTAGCTGAGGAGATCCCCTTTGCTGCTTCACAAGTGCTGTGGCATCCTTACCCACCCCGGGCGAGGAGAGCTTGACATGTTCCAAATTCCCCCATGCCCGGGGGCTAGCATTCACTACCAAGCCCCTCTCAGCTCGACTCCACCAGCTCAGTGGTCTCCTGACTCCTAACTGCTTCTGCTCTTGTCCCACCATCCTGCCATTCCCAGGGATATTGGAAGGGTATTTTTTAAATCTAAATCTAATGATACCACTTTGTGAAAAGCTTCCTAAAAGCCCTCATTGGGGCTTCCGCATATAAAGCAGTTAGGATCATGGATTCTTAGACTTCTACAATCTCTTTCCATTCCTTCTTGCAGACGACACTCTCACTGTGCCTGATTGTCTCCTAGTCTCTGACTACGTCTACAGCAGAATCGCCACACTTTGTACCTCCCTCTGGTCAAGCTTCCCTTGGCTACTACTGTCCCCTTTCTCACTTCTTTTTCTGTCACCAATGCCTTTACCCTTAAAAGGTCAGAGCTCATGTCAGTCCTCCCTCCCCTCTCATCCCCAGGCTGAATTACTTCCTTCATTCATGTGGTGGCCCTGCTGTCATTTACAGTGTGGATGCCTGCTAACAGCTTATTTCTCCTATCAGAGAGAAGGTGGAGAGGTAGGGTTTGAACTGGGCTTGCTTACAGCATGGTCCCTGAGATAGGAACAGATAACCCAAGAGCGCTGACCCCTGGGCAGAGCTCTGTTCTTCTAAAACAATCAGGGCGCCACAGCGTGGCTTCCAGAGACCAGAGTTTAATACCAGGGAATAATATGGCTGCCAACATACTTTATGACCCGATCCGCTTGCTAAGAGAACCCAGATAAGAAGCAGAAAGTGGGGATCCCAGTAGAGAATGTTCAGGTGATGCCTTCCCCCTCTTCCCTTTCACCTGCTCGATTCTGATCTTGGGCTTCCTCTGCTCACAAACCACATGGCCTTCACTGTCTTCTGCCAGCAACTTTGTGCTGACCTCTCATTCCCTTCTGTGACCCTGTTTCTTGCTCCAACTCTGACCTTTCCTTCTCAGGCTCCTTGGTAATCTGTACTTAGTAAGACACCTTTCCTGTCTCCAGCCAGCAATTTGCCCTGTCACAGAGGGGCTGGGTGATGGCAGAGATGTTCTATCTTTGACCTGAGACTGAAGTTGGAAGCTCAATGGCTAGCTATCCCAGCCCCCTGCAGATCCCCTTAACCACCAGACCCCGACCGATGGAGAGATTCGCATGCTCCTCTCCCCTGGGCCCCCACTGGCCCCTTTCTGTAAAACTATTTGTCTGCCTTTCTCCTCTTTGCCCTGGCATATTTTGGCAGCCCAATTAGTGCCTTGCAGATAGTTTCTTGAGTCAGAGCAGTCCTCCAAACTGACCTTTGCCCTTCCGACTTCCTTTTCCTGTCCTCGTAGGAATGTTTGACAGGCTGCTCTCCATCCCTCTTAGGCAGGCTGATACGCTCAGAGACCCTCTTCCAGATGAAAAGCAGGTTAATTAAGGCAGGTTTTCTAGCTTGTTCTTAAAAGGGGAAACAAAAGAGAGAGAAACAGGTATTTCCCGTTAATCGTCCCTAATTGTGTCTTTCCTCAAAAATCTTTAGTGTAAAACAGCCTAATTGAGCACTTCCTGCTCTAGCATTGAAGAAAACAGCTCAGTGTCCCAACCCGGACCAATGAAAGGGCCCCTCTCCCCTCAAGACTCAGTCCATGTGCTCTCTCACGGTGAAGGCTTCCCTCGCTTGCACCACGGCACATGGACAGTAGTGGGCACTGAGCTGCGAGTGTCAGTTGCTCATGCTAAGGTGAGGAGGTCTGGACTCAGTGCAGCCTGAGGCTTCAGTTTGTATTAATGTCAGCTGACATCACGGATGAGCCTCCCTCTGAGCCTCTGCCCAGTCTTGCCCTTCCTTTGGCATGCTAGTTCAGCTTAGGGTCCGCTTGCCCAGGGACCAGAATAACTATGGTCTCCCTTGGTGCTGCCATAGTATCTTTTCAAGTCTTCTCCTCTATGTTCACCATGTGTATTAGTAAACTGGATACCTAAAGGGGAAATGTAGGTGGGGTTTAATGCCAGGAGGAGATTATTTTCTAACAGCTTATGTTTCCTTCATATTTGCAAGTTTCTCATATATTGTTCTTACAAAATGATACCCGCCTAGCAACCCATACATCTACCTATTTTTCATCCATCCACCCATCCATCCATTCATCCATCTACCCATATATCCATCTATCCATCCATTTGTCCGTCCATCCATCCATCCATCCATCCATCCATCCATCCATCCATCCATCCATCTACCCACCCAAATCCCTTTTATTGACTGAAAAGGTCCACCCTTCATCCAGCTGCTATTAACTGTTGGCTTGAGACCACTTTTCTAGGGCTTACCATTGGCCAAAGGAGAGTTGCTTTCTTTGGAGGCTGTGAGCCTATTGGTTCTTCCCTGGTGGTGGACCTCCGCTGATGATTGACTAGCATGTGGGTAAAAGGGCAGCATTCTTGCTGAAGGTGAGACAGGCACTGGAGAGCTACCCAGGAGAGTGAGACTGAGGTCAGCTCTAGTGAAGAGGGCACTCTTGCTTTACGTTTACTGACCCCCTTCTGAATATCATCCCAGATAAATGGCTTGAAGACGTGCCCCTGGCCCCCAGTTCTGCTTTCAAATTTGGAGTCGAGAGTGGCCGTAAACGTGATCACGTTAAACCCAAAAGGAAAACTGGCATTAAGTCATGCAGCCCAGGGCTGGGTGGGACGATCCTCTTACTGGCCATAGACGAGCACTGATGGTCCCTTAGAGCTGGAGCATTGTGATGATGGCCGAGACCTTCCCTTAGTGGACCTGGAAGAGAATGCACCAGCCACCTCCACACTTAGGAAAGCCAGATGCTGTGTGAGTGTGCTAGAGCAGGCAGGGAAAGCTCACCATCTTGGGGCTTCAATAGCACAGATTTATTTCTTCCCAGCTTGGCTTTGCCTGTGGTCACTCACTGTCCTTGAGTTGCAGGCCAGCCACCTTCATCTCACTGTGTCCTTGCAGACTCTCCTCTGTGCACAGACTGTTTTTCATCTCTTTCTCTCTTCTTATAAGATCAGCAGTCATTTTGGATTAAGGTTCTCCCTTGTTTTACCTTAACTACCCCTTTAAAGTTACATCTTCATATATACAGTCACACTGGGGTTCCGGGGGTTCACTGTCTAACTTTGAGGTGAGAAGCACAAGTGAGTCCATAATAGGAGACTGCAGAAGAGGAAAGGGACTGTGAGGACTAGGTGATTTTGAGCTAAGTGGCATTGATTTGTTGAAGAGAGAAAATGGCAGGCCTGAAGTTATAATTAACAATTTAAAGCAAGGTATCAGCATTTAGAAAGAACCCCCATGCCTGTAGCCAGCCAGAGCAGGCAGGAGGAAAGCCAACCCTCGATTTTATCGTCAAAGTGACAGAAGTTTGGAAAAACTGATTCTGAAGCCTGGGCTGATCACACTGTAAATAAGGCACTGAAAGGCCAGGTGTGGATTCTTGCACTTGCGTCGGGGTATCTGCACGGTGTACAGTGAAGAGCTAGGGGCCTCTGCATGCACGAGATCATGTGCAAGCCTCTCAATTCATGTAACAGCCCCCATGATTGCTCTCTGAGCTGGGGACTGTTTCCACCTCCCCTCCTGGACACCAGAGCATACACTGATGAGCCAAATGTCATCAGAGCCAGACTAGGGGAACTCCTGGGCCTGTTAAGGGATTAGCGGATTGTATCCAATGCTGTAGGACCTGGCTATACTGCAGGAGAGCCAGGAACCAAGACGGGATTGGAGCTGGAGAGAGGCCAGACTATAAAGCTGGGTACTGAGAGCTTTGTCAACACAAGGCAATCTCCGATGACACAAAATACAGCACCCTGGCCAAGACCCCAAGTCTGAGTTCTAAGACCCTCCTGAGATGCCTCTCATAAGCTTGGCTAAAACAAAGGACTATATGAAGCCAAATTATTACCAGCACCGTTGTGGGAAACAAAGCAGAAAGACATTTGGGGACTCAAGTGGGCTCCTAGGGATGCTCTGTTACATAGTCCTAGATGGTCTGCTAGCCCCCTGCCTCTCCCATGAGCCTTGGAGACCTCTGCTTATTGGGGTGATGAAGGAAGACTAGTGAAGGGCACCCACATCACCAGAGGGCTTAGGAGAATGGCTGATGGAGTTCCTATCATTGCGTTTAACCAAACCCCATAATGGCCGATGCCAGTTAGTAACAACTCAATGTCAGAAGCAAGGTTTGCACAATTACTGCCATTGCCAGCAATAGCTGTAGGAGAGACTGGGTGGTAGGGGTTTCTGAAATGGTCCCTAGATTTTGGTGCTCCTAAAGGCAAAAGAGACAGTAAGGACAGAGAAGGCCCAACTCACACTTTCTGACAGTCAAGACCCCTTGCTTAGTTTCTAGACTTGAGTCTATTCTTAAAGAACCTATAATTATTTATTTGCACAGCCAGTTTCTGGAGTTTTTGGAATCCCCATAGTCTCCTTTGAGGTCTGCTGGAGGCAAGGTCTGAGTTGACACTGATATTTGGGGGCACAAAGCACAGTTATGACACCTGTCATGGATACTCTTGGCTGTCAGTCTGACTACCTCTTGAATTAGCTAAAAACCTGAGTGGCTGGGTGTACCTTTGAGGAGATGTTTACCAACAGAATCAATTGTGGTAGGAAGACTCATTAATCTGGATCTTTTGAGATGGGAAGATCCACCTTAACTGTGGACCACCCCTTCTGGCGGCAGCCCACGTAAGGGATCTGAAAGGAGGAAGCACTGGCTTTCTGCTGCTTGCTTTCACTCTCACTTCTTCTGCCTTAAAGCCTGCTTCCTTGAGATGCCAGTATACAATGAACAGCAGCTGAGATACCTGGACACATGCACTGGACAGGATTCTTGGACTCTGCATCAGGAGAGAGCCATTGTTGGACTAGTCAGACCACAACCCACATAGCCTGTAAGTCACTCTGACATATAATAGTATATATCATATAGTATATATGTTCAGCTCTGGTGAAGAACTCATAGTGGAGCATGACACAGAGATGCATGAATACATGGGAGGAGGGATCGCTCATACCTCAAAACCAGAGTTTAGGGGATGGGCAAGGCCAGGCTCCAGCTGCCACATGTTCTGCTGAGAACCAGTTAGGATGTCATCAACAAAAAATTTAGTAACACATTAGTACTTTGACCTATAGAATAAAATCTAGTAATTACAAAGGCCTGGAATATTCCCTCCCCCACCAGATCAGAAATTTGTTGTCCTATTTCAGGGAGGGTGAAAAAAAATCAATGACATTCTGACTAACTAAACAAACAAACAAACAAAACCCGTTAAGGTCAGGAGTGTTCCCTGATGTTAGTCAGGGCTAGTGGTTCCTGCACACATCACCAGTCTAGCCTCAGTCCAGATAGTGGCTCATGGTAGATGACTGGGCTGCTGTAAAGCTGACCAAATAAGAGTTCTTTCTCCTTGTAGTTGCCACTTTACCAGTCATCACAGATTCACTAGAGTTGATTAACATAGCCTTGGGTAAATGCTATGTTTCTATTGATCTGGTGAATGCATTTTCTTAGCCCATCAGCAAGAAAGATAAAACATGGCTTACATTAATATGGAATAGCTGACAATATACACCCACCGTCTGGTCTCAGGGAGAATGTTAATTTTTAGTTCCTAATGCAATCTAAAGTGTTCTAGACTCTTTGGACATCTTACAAAGAAGCATCAGAATGTCCCCCTGGATTGGTGCTTTCATGTTAATTGGTCTAATGAGGAGAATTAATACATTGTTGGTGACATCCTGATTGGCTGTGGAGTATGTGAAAGCTGAAACCTGGCCCTGCCATTCTCAAACCTAGATTCCAGTTTTGAAGTGTGAGTAACCCCTCCTCTCACACATACTCTGATCTTTGTGACACTCTTCATTGTAACTTTTTCACCAGAATCAAGGCAGTGGTGGTATCATGACGTCCAGAATCTAGAGCTATGTCAACATCCTTTGCAAATAAATCTTCCTGAAATATTTATTAGATAATGAAAGACAGACTAGCAGACATCACATAAAAATTCTGACCTATCAAATAATCCAGAGATGCTATTTCTGAATGGAATACAGTGAGGGGGCCAAGCCACTGGCACAGAGCTATGCCAAAGGTGTATTGATGCAAACCCTGGTGGTGCCTGACCCAGTGTGAGTTTTGCCAACTTGACTTGATAAGTTACAGGCTCTGGTAATCTCTTAAGAGCTGAGCTCAGTGGGTAGTGGGTGATTGGCTCCAAGCAGGGGTAGACTGAGGTCCCCTAGATCCACTAGATAGTTCTACAGAGGACTCATGTCTCCCAGATCACTTGCTCATGGGTTCCCTCTGAATCCATAGAAAGCACATTTGTACTAACTCTTAAGCTGGTTCTCCTACACCTACCTCCACTGTTTCCTCGACAAGTCATTTGAACAAGAAGCTGCTTCTAGATAACACGCACACGGTGAGCTCATTGACTCTTGTATTCAGTACTGGCTCCTTTTCTTTCTACTGCAATGAAATGCCTAATACAAAGCAGCTTGAAAGAGGGGGGCAAGCTTTTGACTTACGGTTTGAAGACTAAGTGCATCTTGGCAGGGAAGGCCTCACGGCAAAGCGTGAAGCACCCAATCACATCACATCAGAGTTCAGAAGCAGAGAACAGACAGGAAGTGGATCTGGATTATTAAACCTCAAAGCCACCATGACTCACTCCTTCAGTAAGGCTCCATTTCCTAAAGGTTCCACAACCTTCCAAAATGGCAGCACCAGGTAGGCTCAAGCACTGAGCCTATGGGGGGCGTTTCCCATTCAAACCACAGCATGGGCTGTCTCTTCCTCCAGTGCCATCACCCAGTGTGTCCCTTAAGAGCTCCAGTAGCCTCGTTACCCTTCTGGGATTGTGTTTATTGGCTATATAGCTCATGGATAGATATGCCCAACTATCTTTTGATTTTTTTTTTATTTTTATATTTCACTTTTGATTGGGAATCTTTGTGCGAGTGAGAGTAGATTAGTTGAAAGCAAAGCAGTGGTGGTGGAATCCAGCTCATCTCTGAACTCAGCCATAGAAATCAGAGGGCAGGGGAACTTTTTATTCACTTGCTGTTGTTTTCCATAGAGAAAAATAGAGAAATCAAAGAGAAATAAAAGGAATTAATTTTTGGCTTTTGAACTTCTGAGAGCCCAGCTTTGGGGGGAGGGTTTTTTTTTTTTTTTTTTTTTTTTTTTTTTTAAGATTTTCAAGCAGCATTCTGATGACGCCTATTTTAAGCTCGTGTGTTTCATTTTAAAGCAGATGCTGCTGCCGGGAGAGGAAACTCCATGGTGATAAACTCTTGGCGCTTTCCATAACCTACAATCTCCACTACAGATTAGACTTCCTCACTTTGGTCTGAATTAGTGAGGTTTGACCTAATGTGGACAGCAAGTGAATTGCAAATTATATGTAAATGTGTATAAATTAGCACCAGTTATTAGAATAATTTGCATCTACAGCTCTATAATTAGGCAGCAGCCTGGGAGTGAAGGGCAGTGGGCAGGGCACCCAGGAAGCTGGGAAGGCAGCTCAGAAGTCCTGGGGTCCCCACCTCTATGTTAATGAAGCTCAGAGTTACCATCCCCAAATCCCTTAGCACAAGACCAAAGGGAACCGAAACCTATCGCCTGCTTAGGATTTCTGTTTTTCTGCTAAGATTGAGGCATCTAGCTGGCACAGTTTGGGAACTTGGCTTTTCTTGCACAGAGAGAGGTCAGACATTCGGAGTGACTAGGTCTCAGACCTGTTGCTTAAGGTGACTGAAGCTCACCCTCTGACCTTTAGTCTCCTCATCTGAACAATGGGATTTGTAAGAACTACCAGATCCTGGATTATCTTCTGGTGCTATGAGGCTTAGACAAGATTTTGTACAGAAAGTCTATTCTACATGCATTTTTAAAAACTTACTTTTTAAAAAAGAACGCAGTGTAGTGGGTTTCCTTGTGGCGCATTCACATGGTTATATTTGTCTTTTATTCCCCCCCCCCCCCCATCTTCCACTGTCACCATTTTCATTCTCTTTCGCAGGTTGGTTTCATTCTCCCAAATAGTCCCTTTGGTTTTGTGTCACATGTTCCCCATGGCTCTTCTGCCCTGCCTTCCAGCTTTCTCCCCTTCCATAATCTCTTCTTTCAACACCACACACACACACACACACACACACACACACACACACACACACACACACGCATACATATTTGCTTTTATTAAGATGTAAGTCCCTTTTACTATCATGCAGCAAATCCAGGGTTGGTGATCTACTTTCTCTGGCCTTACAACCCCTGACTCACCATCTCCCAGTGCTGCAGCAGGAAACCAGCCATGGGGCATTTAATGCTTTGTCCTTTCTCCTCAACATACTTCCTGGTAGAAGCTGCTTTGACAAGTGCCTGGGTCCTTCTGTCAAGGCCTGAAGACTTATTTAGGGTGTTTTCCTTTAGCCTAGAACAACAGTGGGAGCAACACTTTATCTATCATCTATCGATCTATCTATCTATCTATCTATCTATCTATCTATCTATCTATCTATCTATCTATTTTTTTACTCTTTGCTGCCAGTGTTCTTAGTGAAATCATTTTTGTTGTTGTTGAAGGAAACGAGCAGACGAAAAGAGCACACAATGAAAGCTGATTTTGGCTTTGGGTTAAGTACTTGCCTCACAGTATGAAGTGAGGATGATGGCTACCTGTAATCTCCGTGAGTGGGAGGTGGAGACAGGGGACCCCTGGAGCAAGTGGGCTGGGTAGACTGGTTGGTGGTCTTGGTGAGTTCTGGGTTGAATACAGAAACTTTAATAAATAAGATTGAGCGTGACTGAGAAGGACAACCGATGTCAACCTTGATGTCCACAGGCATGCACACCTGCACATACATGTGCACCGTACACATATGTGAACACACATGCATACCACAAACACACGAGAAAAGAAGGATAGGATAAAGGATCACCTGTAAGATCCATATGGGCTTTCTTCTTCCTAATAGATTCCCTGTCTAAAATTGTCTCTGCTAGGAAGCCAGCCACAGGACTGTGCTAGAGGGCTGCATACCTATCTTGGAGATATCACAGGGCTCCAGCTCAGCATCAGGACCAGTTTCCTGCTGTGGGACCCTATACAACATTGGGGGACTGTTTACACCCTTCACAGAGTGACTGGTGATCAAATTGGATTTTAGACATAAGTGGGACCTGCTATTATTTCCCCATTACCAAAGATACCCAGGACAAACCAGTCAGATCGTGCTTGCCTGTCCCACCTCACATCTGCCCCCTGGCTCTCTACACACTCACACTGATGGTAGAGAACTGGCAATCATTCCAACTGTCTATGTTTACCACACCATTCCCTCCTCAGACGGCTTTTCCTGAGCTTCTTTGGTTGGCCAGTGTCTACAGACTGATCCATCCATTCAACAGACTGAGCTTCAATGGGAGTCTACTGTGTGCCAACCACCATGATACACAGAGGCACACTGGTAAACTGAAGAAGGCCAGCTCCCTCTGTCATCTTGGAAACCATGTAGCATGCTGCTTTTGTATCTCAGCCTTGTTTGAGACCCATACCACTTCATAGACCGAAGAATTGCCTGGTGTCTAACCCTCTACCCTAATACTTCAAGGCTTGTATGCACTGTGCCTGCTCATCTCTCTCACCCTACATTCATCCTCTCTTACTTGCCCTCTATCTGAGTATCTCCTCTCCCCCTCTTACTATCTCTCCCACCGGCAGCCATTTTCTTTGTCCTTCCTTAGAGTTTATGAGGCCAATCTGTGAAACAAGAAGGTGACTACTTTTAAACAGATAAAAGAAAGCCCTTCTTTTCCCCAGCAGATAATTAATTTGTGTCACTTGCTGGTCATGGAACATAATTGAGGCCAAGGGCTTAAGAAGGCCCTGAGAAGGAATTAGACAAGTATCACTCATCCTGCTTCCTGTCCCTGGGGTTGGGGGTGGGGTGGTGGGGCTCGAGGTTAGTGAGCTCTGCCCTGCCTGCGCCTGGTTGCAAAGATCCTCATCCTATTAAGCAGTCTGGCCAGGTGCAGTAGAAAGACTTCAGACTTTGGATCTTACACTTAGGGAGCTGTAGCTAAAGGGTGTGTGGAGCAGAAATCTGAAGTCTTGAATTCAGGGCTCAAGTCTGCTGCTTTGTTATCTAAATGATGCAAATTGGACAAGATCTCAAAGCCTCCAGTCCCTCAAAGCCCCAACCTCCCTGCTGTCTGGTCTTGAATGTCTTTGAGCCTCTGAGAAGGGTAGATAGTGAGACGGCCAGGCAGGCTGCAGAGTGCCAAAGATTGAACACTCCACGGATACCCAGTATTTCATCCCTGGATGCAGCCAACAAACTGCTGGACCCTGGAAAGGAAGGATGCTTTCTGGAAGATTGAAGTTTAAAGTCCTTGACTTCTGTAAATGCTATATGCATATGATGATCTGTTGTGAGATCCAGGGACTGCCAGCCAGACCAGTACCCTTGAGCCTGGGCCATGCCTCTGGCACTAGTAGTCTGTGAGGACTGGCGTGTCCTCTGTCCTTCCCTGATTCAGTCTATAAAATGAGTGATAGGCACTGGACCAGCTCACGAGTTCCAAAGTGGAGTCCTCATTGACCAGTAAGACTTTTTTTTTTTTTTTTTTTTTTTTTTTTTTAAGAGAGAGAATGAAAGGAAGGATCTGGACAAAGCTTGCATGCATAACCTGTCAAGAGGATGTATTTGAACACTTAACCTAATGAAAAATCCCAGATCACCGACTGCTTTGGTTTAGCTTGATCTAGTCTGCCTTCTGCACGGCCCTTTACTGTGATTATCTGACTGTAGAGCTCCCAGCAACACACCTTAGTGGGTATGCAGAAAAGCAAGCAGTGTGTGCCCCAGAGAGACTCAAGCAGCATCCACTCCACACAAACTGGGGCTCACGGGGCTTCCGTCATCATAGTGAGTATTGTTTGGAGATCAGTGCTGGGCTGTTTGGGGGTGTCCTAGAGACTCTGTCTGTGATCCTTATTTCTCTACTTGACTATGGTAAGTGATACCCAGCCAGCTTTCCTAGGGGCAGGAGTGGGTGGCAGGGGACCTAGCAGGTAGCGAGGCCCTGGTGAGTAATTGGGAATGCATTGCAGGTGCAGGCATGCTGTACACATTTCCAATTAGCCCTTCGAGGCTGCACTTGAGTGGTGTTTCAGGCAGCCGGAAGCAGATGTGCTAACCCGGTGTGCTACCTGTGGAATGGCAGTAAAGAGGGTGAAAATATTCATGGTACTCGATACCATCACAAAAACATATGGAGTATCAGGCTGGACCAGACACTGTGTGGCCTGCTGGAGACCCAGAGTTGACTCAGATAGCCCCTGCTCACATGATCCACATGAAGCTACACATAAGCAAGTAATGGTACTTGCTTTGAAGCACACATATACAGTCACCTTGGAAGCTTGTTAAAATCCAGAGTGGGGTTCTTGGCCTCTTTTTTTGAGGAATTTTTAAATTACCTGAACAAACTTCATGGGCTGAGGATGCAGTGTAGAGCCGGAGTGCTGGTTAGACAATGCCTCCGTGTCTCCGAGTCCACATGCTTGTAGAAGTGGGGTCCAGATGCCATGTGTGAGGCACCCAGCCCTAGAATGCCATAGTAGCTCAGGGAGGAATAAGGATGCGGTCTATTCCAGCCATTCTCAGAGGGCAGGAAGGGGTCTGCATGGATCTGGGATGGGATAGGCAGGGCTTTCCGAGTGGTGCATGCTGGGAACAAGACATGGCATTTAACTCCAAGGGTTGGTTTTGAATCAGACGGTTCTGTGTTCTTTAGAAGACAGAGCTTTTCTTCAGGAGCTGCTAAGGCTTTGCAGAATTGTGCTGCTCTAAGCTAAGACTCAAAATCCCCGCCACAGTAGCCCCCTTTACCACTGGGCTTAACATGGGCTTCTTTCTGAAGGTTCTTCGTTTCACAGGCAAAAGGATTTTCAAAGAGACTCAGATGGAAACCAGAGGACAACTTATTTAGAGTTTTAGAGACACTATAATGAATGGAGAAGCCGAGGGTCATGGCAAATGCTGGGAAAAGAAAATGGATTAAGAGGAAGAGTTCTAAATGAGAACTGAAAAAAGCAGGCAAACATGGACACAGAAGTTTTCAAGTGGCTAAACCAGAGAAGGATTTCGGAAACAGGGGGTCAAAACACCTGGGATGGCACGGTATCTTAGGATTTTTCATTGCTGCAATGACACCATGACCAAAAAGCAAGTCGGAGAAGAAAACATTTATTTCAGCTTATGGGTCCATATCACTTGCTGTTCATCATTGAAGGAAGTCAGGACAGGAACTAGAACAGGGCAGAAATCTGGAGTCAGGAGCAGATGCAGAGGCCACAGAGGGGTGCTGCTTACTAGCTTACTCCTTATGGCTTGCTCAGCCTGCATTCTTATTGAACCCAGGACTATATCAGCCTAGGGATGGTATCATCCACAATAGTGGGCACTCCCTCATCCATCACTGATTAAGAAAATGCCCTATGGGCTTGTCTACAGCCTGATCTTATGGAAGCACCGTCATAATTAAGGCTCCTTCTTCTCACATGGCTTAGCTTGTGTCAAGTTGGTATGAAACTGTTCAGCACACAGAGCTAGCCAGGCTTTAGGGCTCTGGCAGTGTCTGGAAAAGGATATAGAAAGAAGGAAAAGAATAAATTGACTTTTCAGAGTTAGAATTCAGGAGTCAGGCAGCTGGAGCAGTGAAGATCATATGGCGAGGGAGGGATCTTCGAGGTGTATGAATGTATATCTTATATTCTAAACCTGTCAGGCATATTGTGTTTCTTGAAGTTTCTGGAATCTTATATTATGAGCCATCTCTCTGTGCAGGTGATTGACAGGCTCATTTGGATTAACTCCTACGGAAGGGGACAATAGTACATCTTTGTAATCTTATAATCTTTTGGGTAGTTTAGGATGTCACATCTCTATCCACATCCAGAAGTACAACTCAATCCCATCTTTTTGACCAAAAACTGTGCAACAGAGTAGATTTCAAAGACTTAAGGAAAAGAAGATCCTGTAGAACACCCAGGCAGGAAATAGCTTTCTCCTACTGAACCTCAACAAAATCCTGCTGCCTCTCTCTCCCTCCCATCTCACAGAACTTCAGGTCTCAAGGAGGAGCAATTGTGATACTTTTTCCTTCCTTCAAAGTAGTAAGTAGCTGGGGATAGGCATAATCTTGGACCTCGAAGTTGATGATGGGTTAGAATCCATTTTCAGTGATTTTCAAGCCTGCTAATGTTTGACTAGCTACCTAATACTTTGGTATGGCTTCCACATTTAGTAACAACATTACTTGGAATCTTTAGAGTCTATCAATTTTCTGTGTGCATGCCTTTTGCCTCTGCAAGCTTTTTAAGGACACAGCCTGGACATCTGATGTCTATTCTATCCTTAACCTAGTGCCACACAAAGAATAGATGCCCAATAAAATCTGTGGTTAATTGATCAGACAGCAGCCATGGCTGTTTTGCCTTCAATTTAGGTTCATTTCCATCTTTAAAGAGCTGGCACATTATTATATTATCATATTATGCAAACCAAATAACCTAAAAAGACAGAGAGTTAACAAACAGACTAGTAGATTAGGGATCGCCTGTGGGATTCATCCCAATCAACTAGCCTACTTATCTGCCTGTGATCAGGGCCCTGCATCTTTATCATTCGGCTGAGTAAAGCAACATCCTAGGGTCCCAGAGGAGTAGAAAGGGATTTCAATTACATATCTGAAATAACATGGGCTCCCTGTCTCTAAATTGCTAAAACTAGGTTTAAGTTAAGGAGACAAATAGACACTAATTATAGAGCAAAGTGGAGTCCAAAGCATCCCCAGAAGCTGACAGAGAGATGCCTTTGTCCTCCCTCTAGTGTGAAGCAAAAGGAGCTGCAACCACCTCTCAGGCTTCTTTGCTTACTCAGGGCTTGGGAGGATGGAGTGTGTTGGAAAGAACTACCATTGAAGGTAAGTGTGGATGTTCCTCTTTTAATAGAGGCTTGTTATTGAAGATTCTGCATCTGTTTGTCTTGTATAATCTATGTCTTTGCTTGTCCACATTCTTATCTATTAGGAAGGACTCTTTAAGTCCTAATTAGTGTGGCAGCTTCCCAGTGAAAAGAGTAATAATGTAAAGGCATCAGGGCTTGACTTATGCTACTGCCCACTGGCCTAGAGGTTTTGGATACCTTGCTTTGCCCCCTTAGTGCAGTGAGAGCCCATAGGGAGATGATAAATATTTAACCAGCTCTCCTTGGGTATCTGAGGTCAGGAAAAGACCTGACTTGTACCTCTTGCCAATCTCTTTGGCATAAATATTCACATTGTGGCTGATAACAACCTGCCAGCCTAATGCTGTTGCTAAATATGATAACACTTGGGAAGAAAGGCATCGGCTAGTTCTCATGAAAGGAAGATGGGAATGGATAACTATGGGGGGAAGAGAGAGAGGAGGAAACACAAGGGAAGAATAAGGTGAGCTTTGGAAGTGAAGAGGGAAGCTGTGGAAGATGCAAGAACCAAGTTTCATTGTCCCAGTAGAGACCTGGCCAGTCCATGTAAGGTTCCCATGATGGGAGATACAGCTATGGGAACCTCTGAGCATCAAAACATGCACGTCCTCAAAGCTCTGTTGAGTTAGACTTTGGTTTAAAACCACTGAAGGAGCACCAAGGACAAGGTTGTAGCATGAGGAGAGACAGTGGGGACCAATAGAGAGCATAAGGCAGCTCTGATGAAGTACTAGCTAGAAGAACTTAGGATCTGGAATTTGGGTTAGAATAAAGGCAATGGTGATAAAAGGGACAGGGGCAAGAAGAGTCAGGACAACCAGGGGCTTTTCAAGCTGTGTGTTGGGTAGCCATGGAAAGGCTGCCAGTGATAGGAATTAGAGGGGAACCCAAGAGTCTAGGAAACCAGCACGACCAATGGCAAGGATTCTCTCTGCCTTTCTCTTATGAACTATAGCACCACTACCCATTCTCTGGCTCCTAGAATCCAACCCTCTCCCACACACCTTCTCCATTCTCTTCTTTTCTCCTCACTTTTCTTTGCTCCCTTGCTCTTCCCTCTTTCCAAACAATTTCAGCTTTTCCAGGTTAGTCCTGACCTTCTATGTAGCTCACCCACAGTGTGTTGTTCAGCATCTCTGAACTATGAAAGATGAATGTGGCTAACTCTGTTTTTATGCCCATCACATTATAAAAGCCACCAACCTTGGAACTGTGGTCTTAGCATCACATTATCATAGTGACACTTACATCTATGAAGCCTCCACCACATATAAAATTGTATTAAGTTGTTTTCATTGCTCAGGGATTGGAGCTCAAGACCTTTTGTAAACAAACCTCCAGGAGCACTATAGTATATCAAGACAATAGGTCTCTGGGACTCAAGAGTGGTTAGTACTGTGGATGGATAGATACTTAGAATATATCTTCATAAAATTCTAACTCACCATAACATAAAGAGATTGAGTTTGTTGAAGAGAAGATGTTTTCTCATCCTTGGCAAAAAATGTTTAAGGCTAGAAAAAGAAGGAGGATGTCAATTCTAGACTTGGGAGCAATGAAGGACTTTATTGGGAATGAGGATAGTGTGAGTCATCCAGGATGGGAACTTTAATAAGGAAAGAGCTGCTGATGGTGTTCATGTCAGAATAATTTTGAGGACTGAAGACAAGGGTAAGGCACAAGCAAGATTGATTGAGGACTCAGGTGTCCTTTTGGTCATGTAATTCATTGAGGACATGTTTAGACTGATCAACAGATACTGTCTGGGTTGATGAAAAATCAATGACTATTGTTACAGATGTTGCTTTAGGAGTAGCCACAGTGTAGTTAGTTTCCAGGCTGTAGCCCTTGGCCCAGACTTTTTCATCACCTGGAAGCTGGGGAAAGCCATAAACTTTGCAGTGGAGTCTAGCTCCTAACTTCTATGGCAGGTCCAATCTCCAGTGGATGGCTCCTCAAGACTGAAGGCCAGAGGTCTTGGGAAATTATGACCTCGTTATCATACTGAAAATGCTGAATCCTCTAGGCATGCATTTTGGAAAGGCACAAAGGTTTATTAATGCTGGGTGTGGTAGCCCACACCAATAATGCCAGCAGTTGGGAAGGTCTAGAGATGAAGGTGATCCTCAGATACATGGCTAAACCTAAATCTCAAATAAACCAAAACAAAACAAAGCAAATACTGTCCCAACATAGAAAGAAAGAGTGTCTCCTATGAGACAATGCATCAGTTGAAGAAGGCGCTCCTTCACGAATATGTTGAATATAAGCCACACAGTACTGAAGTGCACAGGGGAATAACTTTGGTCAACATGAAGTTTCTGCTCTTATACATCTTACCTTCTATGAGGGAGAGAAAACACCTGGTTGTCCAAGTGCAGCAAAATAATAATATAGTGAGAAACCTAAAGGTCTACAGTCTCGGAAGGGCTCACAGAGAGTGTGCTATTTGGATGAAATCTGAATTGCTTCCCCTTGCACACAAAAGAAGCAAGCCACAGCAGATAGGTCAGGAAAAGGAGTGGTCTTCGGTATAAAGAGCCATGTATGCAAAGGACCAGAGACAGGAACATAATCTACTTGCTCAAGGCTTGGATGAGCACACCATGTGGGTGGATGCTAGTCCCAAAGGAAAGAATGGCACTGAGTAGAGCTACAGCAAGAAGAACATGATTAGGAACTAAAAGATCAGTCAGCCAAGAACCTGCTTTGCAAAGTGCAAGGGCCAGAGTTTGAGCTCCAGACTCCACATCAAGAAAGCCAAGTGCGGTGATGCACACTTCTAATCCCATCTCTGCAGAGGCTGATAGACAGATCCCAGGGTTCATAGACAGCCAGTCATGCCTTCTTCATGAGCATCAGGCCCAACAAGAAATCCTCCTGCCTCAAAAAAAAAAAATCTCAAGAATGGTACCTGAGGAATGACAACTAAGGCTGTCCCTCCAGTCTCCAAACACATCACACTCATGTGCACATGTAATTCTTCCACATGTATGCATCTATACATATCAGAAGAAAGCACACACACACATGTACATGCCGCATATATGCACATGCCACATATACCCACAAAGAAATACACGATCAGATTTCTATTCTCCAAAAGGAACAATCTCTCGGAGAACTTAGCTAGAAACTTTCCACATCTGTTACTTACAGCAGCCAAAAGATAAAAAGAACCCTATTGCCCGCCCAATGAGAATGGAAAGGCAGGGTCTCATATGCACCTGCAATGAATGTTATTCAGCCTCACTGACCCTCACCTGAGCCTTTGGCTCACCTGTTAGTTATATTCTTGTTGCTATGATAAAATACCTAATAAAAGCCTCTTAAGCAGGGGAGAGTTTATTGTGACTCACAGTTCGAAGGCACAAGCCATCATGGCGGGGGAAGGCATGGCAGAGAGAAGGTGAAGTGATTACTTTCATTGAGTCTCTACCCACTCCCTTCCAGGAAGCAGAGAGAAATGTGTCGCTACCGTCTCAGACCAGCAGAAAAGGAGCGACAACACAGCGTTCTTCTCAAAGTGGTTTATGAGGAATAAACCTTATAGCATGGCAGTGAAAATCTTTCTCTTTCTCTCTCTCTCTTTCGCTTTCCCTTTTCCTCCCCCCCCCCCCACCCCAAGCGCAGTCCTTTTTATCCTCTTTCATCTCCACCTCCTCAGTCCATGTTGTGTGGCTGTAGTTCATAGGTCCGCATCATCTGGCCTGATCTCGAGTCATGGGAGTGGCTAATCTTGGGGGGGGGGGGCAGGAGGAAGTCAGGTGCTAGTCACAAGACTTGGCTGGAGTCCCAAGCGCCATCTTAGGACTGACGCCACACCTGCTCTCCACAGAAATGGAGTCTATACCCAGCTCATTTTCATTTTATTCAATCCAGAACCACAGCCCTTGGAATGACTGATGCCCCCAGCGTAGAGGGAGGGTCTTCCTACCTCAATTAAATCTTTCTGGAAACACTCTCCTATGCGTACCAAGAGGCATGTTGTCATGGTGATTCTAAATACAGTCAAGTTGACAATGAAGCTCAATGATTATAGGGCCTTTAGAAATGGATAATCAGTGCACGGTGACAGAGAGGTCATAGATGATTGTCAGTCAGAAGAGGTCAAAAGAGTCAAAGAGCAAGTGTCCTGTTTCATCCCTGTTTCTTCCTTTCCCTCTTCCCTCCATTCCCTCTGTTTCTTTCCTTCCCCTCACTTCTCCCCACCCCCTCCTCTCTTTTCTGAGAGAAAATAAAATGGCCTCCCAGTGTGTGTCCCAGCCCTGGCCTTGGGAGCTTGATGATATGAGGTCAGCTGGTCATTTTAGATTTGAACTGGAGCCCAATAACACTTTCCTTTCTCCATCTCAGCCAGGTCCTAACTTCAGGGTCTTGCAGATAACACAGATTCTCTGACATATCATCACAGACAGCCTCCTCGGCTTAAATCACTTCCTGCTGAGCACCCACAACACACAGATTGGAGGTAACTTCACTCCAGAGAACCAATTAGCAAAGACCCAGGCTGAGTAATTACAGTTTGATAAGCTCCTACCAGCCTATAACCAGTGCAGACAAAATGATAGGAGAACATCTCTCCACAGGGCTGGGGGTGGGGTGGGGGACAACAGCACAATGTTCTCTGCTCCTCTCTGCCTTTGCCCCTCTTTTAAATTGTAAATTGAGAATAGGGGTAAGGAGATTAAAGAGGTACATGGAGTCAGAGGTGGGGTTACATGTAAGGAATGAACCATGTCACCAAAGAAAACTGTCTATCCTGAGTAGAGGGGTGAGGAAGAGGACCATATTCTGTACTCAACATACAGGTGTGTACCATGGCATTCTCTTAGCATGGCCTGTGGCCCAAGTATCCCTCCACTGTCCCTCAGACCCTCTAGGATCTTTTCCCCCTCTTCCCTCCTATGTCTTTTGGTCTTGTGGGAAGCAAAGGCTGTATAAAGTGGCTCCTTACTGGCATCCTGCTTGAAGCCACCTTTCCACTCTCCCTGAGCCCTGGCTTTCACAAGCCCTTCTAAGGCCTTACTTAATACACTCTACACACTATAGCCCAAAGGAGGAATCATTCACAAACAGATGCAGCAGGCCCACTACCCTACTTAAACCATGCCCCTTCCTGTACCACTGGGGTAATATATAAACACTGTTAATATGATGTCTTTCTCTTTCCCTTCCCAGTTTCCATTTTCAAGGTTTTCAGTGACCAACTTTCCTTTGGCGATTTGAATTATTTTCTTTTTAACTACAATGTACTTCATTTCTATTTTGAATGTGTGGTTCCTGTGCCCGAACCTAGATATAGATACAACATCATCTCAATCAGAATACAAAATAATTCATTTACCTTCCAACCTCTGTTCTGCTGCCACAGTGTCCTCATCCCTAGTCCCTGGTATAAATCTCTTACCCAACAGAGTTTTCTTAGAAAGAGACCAAGTGGAATTGCATGTTGTGTAGCCTTTGGGATCTATAGCCTTTGGGATCTACCTAAATTGTGTTGTGTGGGTTTTCCTTGTTATGCCTGAGTTATATTCCACTGTTGGGATAAAGCATGCAGTAGAGTGTCACCTTGTTTCTAGTCTTCTGTGTCGTTGGTTTTGCCTCTTGACATTTGTGCATATTGTTTTTTCCTCCTGGAGACAGTTCTACCTCCTTTCCTGTCGAACTCCTTGTCTTCACACACCAATTTGATTTCATCTTTTTTCAGAGAGACCTCCCCGAACTCTTGATGAGCCCTTTTATAACAGGGGTCGCTGTTTGCTTGTTCCCAGCACCATGAACTATATATCTCATCCCTCTAAGTAGTTGTTGGCTGGTTTGTCTGCGTTCTAAAAGTTTGCAAGCTTCTTTGAGCAATGATAGTAATGATAGCTGTGTTTCTATTACCAGGCGCACCCTAGAAGACTTGTCAGGTAGATGAGTACCTTTGACATCTCTGTGGTAATTTAAATCAGAATGATCCCTGTGGTAGCATTCTGTCTAAGCTCCACCCCACAGTTACCTGGCAACAGCCAGGTATGCCTGTCACTATAAAGGGGGCTGCTTTCCTCCCCCTTTCTTGCTCTCTTGCTCTCTTATCCTCTTCCCCCTTTGTTCCTTTTCTCCCCATTCCCCTTCCCCCTCTCAATTCCTTTACATTCTCTCTCTCTCTCTCTCTCTCTCTCTCTCTCTCTCAACTCCCCTCCCCATGCCCTGAATAAACTTTATTCTACACTATACCATGTGGCTGTTTCCTCAGGGGGAAAGGATGCCTCAGCATGGGCCTGCAGAGGCGCCCCCTCTCTTTATCTTTTTATAAACAGACCACCCATAGACTCATGTTTGTTTTCTCCAATTCTGGGACTGTTTAGGAAGGATAAGGAGGCATGGCCTTGTTGATGGATGTATGTCATTATGAGATCTTTTTTTTTTTTTTAAGATTTATTTATTTTGTGAATACACTGTAGCTGTCTTCAGACACACCAGAAGAGGGCATCAGACCCCATTACAGATGGTTGTGAGCCACCATGTGGTTGCTGGGAATTGAACTCAGGACCTTTGGAAGAGCAGTCAGTGCTTTGAACCGCCGAGCCATCTCTCCAGCCTGGCTTATGAAATTTCAAAAGCCCATGCCATTCCCAGTTCTCCCACCCTCTATATGCCTCCAATTTGTAGACCAGATGTAAGTTCTCATCTGCTCAAGCATCATGCCTGCTTGTTTGTCGTCATGCTCTCCAAAGTGATAAGCATGAGCTCATCCTCAGGAACACTAAGTCATGGATAAACTCTTTTATAAGTCGCTTAGGCCATAGTTCCGTACCCTCAGCATTAAATAACCTGCAGCCAAATATCATGGGGTAACCAGAGCTAACTTAGGTATTTATCTCTCAGAAGATGTATGCTGCACACATTTGTCTTGTTCTTGGGTGCATTGCATAGATTTTAATTTCTTTTCAACTACTGGTCTTTTTCCACAGGAAGAAAAAGAAATCGAGAATGCTTGTAATGATAACATAGCATCATAAGATGGTTGGGTTAAAGTGGAACCGGCAAGGAGTAAGAAGAGGAGACTTCACAAAAGCCAGAATGGAGAAATTCATGTCTTAAAGCCTGAGCTTCCTAGCAACCAAAGACAAAGAGGAAGCCATCAGTAACAGAATTTGAATTGTTCCTAGGTAAAAGTTATACCTGTTGCCTTGGAGGAGATGAAAGTAAGGGAAATTTCTCCCGAAGACTTCAAAATACGAATGACATAGAGATCTACCAGGCAACTAGGCAATTGAAATAAAAAAAAAAAAAGACCTTTCTTACATTAAATGCAATTGCTAAACTCACGTAGATTTTCCTTCAAGCGTCGCTTCAGTGCAAACTTAAAACAGTATGCCTAACCACAGCCAGCAAATCTTCTTTTACAAAAAGCCAAAACCACTTGGTCTAGATGCATAGCTCTGACTGTCTGCCTTGATCCAGGGATAAAATCTAGTATATCTATAGCAGTAGATGGGCTGGGTGTCCTTCAGATAATCCTCCGTGAATATTATTTCTTGTACCCAGGCTTTTCCTGACAGCCAGCAACAGACAATTTAAATTTATGTTTCCTGTCAAGGCTGTGGAACGTTGGCACTCTCTGTTATCAACATGGGATAGACCTACATCCTTTGCAAATCAGCCAAGCAGGCAGCAGGACTGCCATCCCTTATGAGATTCAGTTGCTATTTGCCCTTCAGGCTCATCCTGGCTGGCCACCCACATCCCGAAGGTCCCAGGTGTGGAGTTGAGATATCCCCCCTCCCCCATGCACTTTTGTGCACAAGGTACATGCAAAGACGTCTTTGGAGAATTCTGACTCATTTTCAAGAGCATTTGGAAAAGAGAACATGAAGAGAATTTTTGATCCCAAGATTAAGTATGCAGAAGAAGACAGAGTGTTGGCTGACTTGGGGGTGCAGCATGCATTTTTTCAAATGCCTTCTTTGTGGCATTCCAAACACAGAGCTGGAAGAAGCCTAGGCAATGCTTCCCAACACCCCATGTTACAAACGACACAAAGACACTCATCATGTTCAACAGGCTGCCTGAAGCCACTTGGCACATAGTGTCAGAAGCAAGTTTTGTTTTGTTTTTGTTTTTTTGTTTTGTTTTGCTTTACTTTTAAACTCAAAACCTCTGCTCCTTGCAATTCCTGTTTAAGACACTAACATGTTAGCATCCTATGTGCTCATGTACTGTAATGATTTCCTGGAAAAATAATAGAACTAGAAGAGAGGGTTTCCAGCTAAAATAAAAGGATTTGAAGTTATTTCTGCCAAAGTTTATGAGTCTTAAGAACTGGCCACTGGCAGAGACTCTGGGATTTTTTTTACTTGTAACCTTTAAAACTTACAGGGTTGGTTTTGGCCCTGGGGGAACTTGGGAGCTATTCCATCTAGAGGCACCCAAGACTTCCTTGAGTTTTCTTCTGCTTCTGACAGCATCTTTCTGCCGCCAAGTCTGGGCATGTGAGAATCATCCTCCTGCAGGCCTGCTGGTCACCTGTTCATTCTCTCAGCCACACTGCTGTGCAGGACTACAGCTTTATCAGAGTCTCGGCAGGAGGCATTTGTCACTTCAGAGAGTGCAGATGAAGGGCTGTGATGAAGGGACAAGTCACAGAGGTGTGAGCAAGCCAGGGAACCAGCCAAGCATGGTAAAGATCAGAGACTGGAAACACAGGGACAGACAGAAGAACAGGATGGACACTGGAGAAGGGCGTTGTGGAATTGAGGAATTCTGCTATCAAGAAACCCTCCCTTTCTGTCCATCTGTCTGTCTGTGATCTTTGTGAGACCTCCATGAGCCTTTCCCAATGAAGCATGGGAGGTGCAAAAGCCAGACATTGGCCTCCTGAGGTCAGAGCATAGGGCAGATGAAGAGGAACAGGTCAGATCTGGCCAGGGACAAGGGAACGCTGACCAGCTCAGTGGGAGCAAACCCCACAGGGCTGCTGCTTTTTTCTGACTTTGGAGAATCTAGACATCGGGAACAGGAACAAAAGGAGACACCCCCAATCACGTCAGCAGTGTATGCTATGGAAAAATGGCAGCTGGGAAAGAGTGAGGGGATGGGTAGAGAAGCAGCTGGGGAGGTGACACAGGCAGTTAACAGCTGAGGTCATCAAAGAAAATGGTAGATGGGGACAGAAGGAAGGCACTTTCCAAGTCTTTCCCCAATCACAGTGTCGTAAAAGACAAGGACAGTCTCTGATCTGCTGCTACTCCACTGTAGTACTCACAAAGGGAGAAAGACCTCAGAGTCCCCAGATGCGGCCCAGCCCAGAACTTTCTGCCCTGGAAGCCTGGTTTCTGCTGTTCCCAGCAGCATACCCACACCACACCATGGCAACAGACAGACTCACTGTGATGAGGAGGAGGTTTCTGAGCTTACACAGTGAGAGACAAGCATAGGGAAGGCAGGCCACTGTTACCAACTGCCAGGCTGTGACCCAGAAAACACTGCAGTCTCCGGTGACTTCTCCCCAAGAGCTGGAAGAGAGTGGCAGATGTAGACAGTAGGCAGAACACCCACACTCAGCCAGTTCTCTCAAGTGGTCTTGGGGCTCTGTAATAGGCTATAATATGTACCATGGGGGATTCACAGTCTTCCTTGCCCCGCCCCCCGGCAAACTCCATCTCCCTTCCCGGGAAGTGCAAGATTCTGTACTGTATGGAGCAGAAACACAGTACAAACATGGCCGCTCTGTGAGGATTTCCTGGAAGAAATGAGATTAAAGTAGAGATGTCCTGAGACAGAGAACACCAGGTTAATATCCCAGCTAGACACAGGGACAGCAACAGTCAAAGAGGAGGGGATGTGGTGGCTTAAGAATGGTCCCTAGAGGCTCATATATTTGAATGCTTGGTTTCTGGTTGGCGAAACCATTTTGGAAGGAGTAGAAGGTGTGGCCTTATTGGAGGAGGTGTGTCACTGGGGTGGGCTTTGAGGTTTCAGAAGCCCATGTCATTCTCAGTTAGCTCTTTCTCTGCCTCACAGTGGCGACCTAAGATGGAAGCTCCAGCTACTGCTCCAGCACCTTGCCTGTCTGTAACCATCTCCCCTCTACGATGGTCATGGATGTACCTTCTGAAACCATATGCCCTCATTAAACTCTTCCTTACATTGTCTTGGTTGCGGTGTGTTGTATTGCAGCAATTGCAAAGTAACTAAGCCAGGGGCGGAGGGCAGACAGGAGGAAGAAGAGAAGGGGAAGAGGAAAAAGAGGGGTAGAGGAAGGATGAAGAGGGGAAAATGAAGGAGAAGAGGAAGAAGACAAAGGGGTGGAGGAGATAAGAAACATGAAGAAGAGACGGAAAAGGAGGAGGCGGGGTAGGAGAGGTGTGGATTTGCCCCACGTAATGGAAGATGCACACGCCCAGCCACTACAAGCCCCGCCCCCAGAGCCTGGTTGTCAGTCTCAGGCTTTATTCTGGGATCCCTTCCTGTGGGTTCATGGGTCCTCCCTCAGCCCTGAGCTGATCAGACTACAGGTTGTCAAGGTGGTAAGCCTCGCCCTGTGGTCATTTTCAGCCTCGGCCATCCCACCTTACCAGGCTTTTCCATAGCTGCCCTTCCTCACACTCGTGTCTTCTCCCTTATCACCTGCTCCCTGCTCTCTAAGTCTGAACTGAGCTCCCAGCCTTTCCCAAACACTGTCTCCTCTTCTCTTTCCTCTCTGCTCCCCACACCCCTGCTTCCACCCACTCTGGAGATTATTTTGTTATTCCCACAGCTACATTTCCCAGAAGAGAGAAGGACCAGACCGCAGGGAATCTGGCACAAGGGTGGGGGTGTTGGATTTGTCCCCAGACTTCCACCTCTGGGAGCTAAAGGGCTGAAAAGGCTTCAGGGCTTAACTGCCTTTGCACTGGGGAGTAAGGGAGGAGGAGCAGGAGGAGGAGGAGAAAGGGGGAGGGGCCTGGACTCTTCAGGAAAGAGCAGCTATTAGTCACCAGAGGGAGAAAAAGAAAGGAATTGGTCAGACAGCAGGTGGTCCAAGCAAGCTCACACAGCCCCAATCAGCCCTGAATTTAATAAGGATGAGAAGGAGAGACGGTGTTGGGCAGACGTGACACAGCTGCAGGGCGGGGTTTCTCTCCCTCAGTCCCTGGGGAGGAAGAAAGGTGAGTGGCAGACCTGAGGGTTGGAAGCTGTCTGGGAGTCTCCACAGAGGCTGATGGAGGTAAAGTAGGCAAGGGCTGCTAGCATTCCTACTGAAGGTTTCTAGAACTCCACAGTACCCTTGGCATCTCAGTGAGAAGACAGGGGGTCCCGTTTGGCAGACCTGCAGCCTTTCCTCCTGTTCTTCCCCTTTGAACACACAACCACAGGAACAAACACTACTTAAATAAATCCACCAGCAGCGGGCATCACCTTTAACTCCCAGGCTTTGGGAATTGTGTGGCCATCACCTGTCAGTTGGACAGGACAAGGAGGCTTGAATCACAGCATCTGAGATCCCCTGCCAAGATCCTTCTGAGGTCATATAACTGAGGATTTCAGGGTAAAAGCTGGGCCCCAACAGTTCCAACAGCTTTTGCCCTTCCATATCCAATCTGCCAATAAACAAAACAAGCGATGGATGGTGAAAACCAGGGAGAAGGCTTACTGAATGTGACCACTGTGGGAAATGAACAAAAAAGGGCCGAATGAATATGAATTCATCATTGGGGAGTTGGCCTGGGGCACAGCAAGGGGTAAGCACAATGAAGCAGTCCTGGGCAGGGTGTATTCTGCTCAGTCCAAGTTCTGTAGGATGCTCTTGTCTTAGTTGGGGGCAGCAGTCTGGTTCTCAGGAGATGATCTCATCTGTTACTGGGTCTAGCCTTGGCATCGTGGATAGTTATCCTGGGCCCCAACTGGGGGCTAGTCTATCCTATAGGCTTATCCTTTGCTCTGGAGTAGTTGGAGTCCAGTGATGTTGCAGTGTTGGGAAAATATCTCTTACATCCTAAGACACTGAATCTCTTGATGGACCACACAGCTGACTTGGTAATACACGGGGGTGGGGGGGGGGGAGAGTCACATAAGACTCAAGACTTCTATTCCTGTGTACCCAACCTGTTTGTTTAGCCTGCCTTTAAGAGAACAATGTATCAACCAACCTTCCTTGCCTTGGATTTTCTATGTAATCAACTTTACAACCTGAGCTAATACATAGCCAGCCGAAATCTTAAGTTATGTACTCTCCCATGCCCCGGACCCAGAGTAGTGCCCGTGTGTTATGATAATCATTTTCTGGAAAAGGCAAATAGGCAAAAAGAAGCCTTATAAAATGAATATCCATCATAAATACTGGAAGCAGCATTGAGATATTGCTTGACAGCATTTGTTTGTCTGTTATCTGGGTCAGTTGGAGTCAGTGACTTAATCCCTCGTAAAACTCTGTTAAGATTTCTGTAAAATAGCTCCCATTCCTTCCCCATGTGACATTTTCTGCATTGTTTAGTAAAAGAGAGAGCACTTCCTTTTGTTAGGGACAGATACACAGACAGACACAGATACAGGGACAAATTCACAAGACAGGCTTCAGGCAGACAAAGACTCCGTCGCACAAGGGACAGATGAGGACTGCAGAAGACATGGGGGGAGGCGGTGAACTAGAGGATTCGAATCTGGGTTAAATGATACCAAGGGAAAGTTAGAGCTTTGATCCACTTCTCAGTGCGGTGACAGATCATTGTTGGTGGTCCCGAGTTTGTTATGAATTCGGTCAAAGCAACCAGAGAGTTCCTTGTCACAGAGACGTTTCTACTGAAGATCAAGGTGATACAAGGCTTGAGACTGGGGAGGCAGAGCTGAACCACAGGGACCCATGGATTTCTTCAGTCTCTCAGCCTTGCAGCACGGAGGACAGCAATCTGAGTGTCAATGAGAGTAAACTGAGTCACCAATATAGTGCCACCATTGACAAGGAGAACCACTGAGGCTCTGTGATAATGTTAAAAAAAAAAAAAAGGTTCCCATATAATCTACAACGTCATAAAAATGGCACATGCCTGATATATTTATTCTGATTAGAATTACATAATTCTAAAACCAAGGACTAAAAGAGAATACAGATAAAGAAAATTAATTGTCAGACTAAGTTTAGTTAACTAAAGTGATTTATTTTTCCTCCTCTCGAGGTCCTTGAAATGCTATTCTGATAATATACATGTAGGGAAAGGAAAGGCTTGGTTCATAAGCCACCCAGCTAGCTTCCATGAAACAGCCTCGAACCTCTGGATAACCTTCAGATCCTCTGGCTCTTCCTATTATGATTCTAGGAGCCAGAGAGTACTCCTGCACTCCAACAATGCTCACAGTGATGTAGAGGTGGGTTTGTAGCTCCTCTCAGCATCCCCATCCCACCATAATCCAGCCCTGTCTTTATAAATCTTCAAAGGAGCTTCCTTCCTCCGCCCCTTGTCGCTTCGGCCATCACCTCATCTTTCCTGCCCCTGCTCCTTATCTACCATAGCAACTGCAATTGCTTGTCAGATAGTTACCAAACACCACATGTCAAGCAAAAGGAACCAAACCAGCATCTCCATTTGCTGGTATTATTCTGGCTATACGGTCTGTCTGGTGCCCTAGAAAACCAAGCAGACCCAGGCAAACAAGCACAGCTGTACCAGCTTTGGTACTTATGCTGAAATTGACATTCTGAGCCAGGTGAAAAAAAAAATCCCTGCCCTTATGGAGTTTGTGCCCTTAAATATAGGAGAAATTTGACAAAAAAAAAGGCAACACACAATTTGTGAGTGCTGCTCAAAATTGAATGCCAGCTACTTATGAATACATAGAATGACAGCAATAGGCTTTGCACACATAGGTGGGTGTTCACATGGGTATGCATATGTATCTGAGAATCTCTCTCTCTCTCTCTCTCTCTCTCTCTCTCTCTCTCTCTCTCTCTCTGTGTGTGTGTGTGTGTGTGTGTGTGTGTGTGTACTGCAGTAGAGATGGTCCACAGAACAGTTGGTATCTGAAAGAAATGCAGCTATTATTCAAACAGACAAGGGAGAGTGCTCATGAATACTTCCTGAGGTCTCAGGTCTTATCCACTATAGCACAGTGTATACAGATGTCCAAGGATTCCTCTCCATGTGGCCCAGGAGTTGGCCTTAGTTGGCATCTGCACACTGAGTTTTCCATCTGTAATGAATGGAATGGCGTATAGACTCCAGACCTTGGTAGTTTTTTTAAATAGTGTTTGCTGTAGGAGTTTTTAAGCCAGGAATCAAGGCTCAAAGCACTTCCCCTTGATCCATTGCAGCCTTGTTCCTTGTTGGCTATTTCATGCCTGCAAAACCTTCAAGTGGGATATCTCGAGAGATAGAGTCAGTTAGGAGTAGCATTGTGTCCCAGTGTTGAGTGTCCCTGACCCAACAATGTGAGTCTTCTGGTAAATAGAAGAAATGAAGATCAACTGGGCTTTTAGGGTGGGTCCTAACCCAATAGTTCTTGTGGCTTCAAAAAAAGGGACATTAGGAAATGTCTCTCTCTCCTCATGCACAGAAGGAGAAAATAGCTTTTTACACCCAAGAAGAGGCTGCTAACTGGGAGTCAGCTCTTCTATCACTTAAACCTTAGATTTGGAAGCTCCAGAGAATTCATTTCTACTGAACCACACCCCTGGGCCGTCTTGTTAGTGGGCCTAGCTGACAGATGTTTTGCCAGTTCTCAGTGTGCTCTCCCAAACTAATCAGCGCAGATCACCCATTGCACCGAGTGTGGGGCCAAGCCAGAGAGGGTGAACAATAAAAGCTACTCATGTATGGAGAAAGGGAAAGGTGAGAGGAAGGAGCCATGGTCTTTTGGAAGAGACCACCTACCTTCAGGCTAGTAAGGTTTCTGTCTTCCTCCAACAAAGAGGTGTAGACGTACTTGGGTAGTATTCTGAACACTTGCAACTGTAGCCAAAGCCCAAAGTTTCCTCCTGTTCCAGGACGCAGAGCTCTTGCCTTTGGGCAGATGTAGAGCCTGGTAATGGTTGACTATCACATCCCATTCTGTCCGCACACTCAGACTTGAATGCACGCGCCGTGCATTTATCCTTGTTTATCAGGTGAGCAAATTGAGGTTCAGGACCTCGTCCTTGAGGTCAAAGACCTTGTTCAAGGTCACACACTTACTGAATCGGGGACCTAGGTCCGAAATAAATTTGCCTCCTTCTAAATTCTGCGATTTTCTCACCCCATTCCCTGGGAACAAGAAGCCAGCAAATGTTAGCCTGATGCAGGCTGTCCCTCTGCCTACTGCCTGCAGGAATCTCTTCTCATTCTTGTCCTGTGGTCAGGGAACATGTGTCCCGGGGTGAGAGGAAAGCCCCGAGCTATTCATTCGACAATTGCTCCTTTCAGTCTAGATTTGTTTTTTGATTTGTTTTCTGTTTGTCTTTTCTTCTGGGGAGGGAAGGTGAAGTGAGGCAGCGGCAGCCTTTTCTTGGAGCTCTGTTGATTTCTGCTTCTGCTGTGTAGGGATTTTCAATGACGAGGCTTTGATTTTCCTGCCTCCTTGGGAGTCTCATGCAATTTTTTAAAAACCCACTGGCTCTAGTAGTCCGTTTCTGCTCCACGTTGCCTGCTGAGGAACCCAAGGCCTCTGGACTGAGCCAATTTTCCTTCTTCCTGCTTTGTATGAGTTGTGGAAAAGTCCTTGACTTAAGGTGTTTGAGTGGGGTTTGTATTGAGAGTTTGTGTGTGTGTGTGTGTGTGTGTGTGTGTGTGTGTGTGTGTGTGTGTGTGAGAGAGAGAGAGAGAGAGAGAGAGAGAGAGAGAATGTGTATGTGAGTGTGTATGTTTTTCTTAGTGTGTGTGTGAGAGCATGAGTGTGTATGTTTGTGACTGTGTGTGTGAAAATGTGTCTTTGTTAGTGTGTGTGTATAAGTGTGTGTGAGTGTGTATGTGTGTGATGTGTGTATTATTGTGTGTGTTTGTGAGTGAGTGAGTGTGTGTGTGTGTGTGTGTGTGTATGTGTGTGTGCATTAGGAAATGTGTACCTCTAGGTAAGGTGCTGTTGTTGAGCTGCTACAATGAGTCCACAGACAATGAGAACCCACGACCAGAAGATGTGTATGAGCATGCATCTGCTCATGACAATTACATATCCTGGAGAAAACAGATGCTGACATCAATTACATGTATGCTTAAGCAGGTAGAGTCTCAAGACATAGGCCAACCGCATACACTTAGATATACAAGTGTAAGATATTAGGTGTGAAGAGCTCCATGAAACATATAGCTGGAGACTTGCCATGTGCAAGTGTGCCAGTGTGTTAACTATCAGATGAAACTGTGACCACATGGAATCCCCCAAAAACATGTATGGGGCACGGAAACACCACGTTCAAGTCTTCATCTTATCACTTTCTACAGGAGCAGGCATTTTCAGTGCATGTGCTTGTGAGTATGGGCATCCCAGGGCGTGTCTTGGTTGGTGTGGGTACACATTTCCCAATGTGCATCTGCAGTTCTAGGGCACATGTTCAGAGGCAACTTGAGCAAAGAACCTGGATGTGAGGCTGAGGATGTAGGGGCTCGTTTGCATGGTGCTCCCCTGTGTTTGAGCTTGCTGTATTCACAGCCCTGGAGAATTTAAAACAACAATAGTGACACCAACAAAGAGGAATGGAAAATGATGTAACGTCGCATACATTTCGGGAGCCTCAGGAATGGTCCCTGTGCAGGCTATGATTCCAGCAGTGTCCGTTACCATGGCTATGGCTAAAGAGATGCTGCTAGCTCCTGTTTATTTTTAAATCCCCATCCCTGTGACACCCCTTTCTGAAGCCCAAACCTCATCCTATCCACCCCGAGCTTCTTTCCCTCTTAGCTCATGGCCTGAGATCTCCATTCCTGCTACGTTCTCAGGAGGACCTTGGAGGGTATTCTGACCCTCACACCTCCACCCTACAGAAATCTGGAGGGGTAGTTAACTCTGAGAGGTAACTCTAGATCAAAAGGCTCCTGGCAAACTACAGAGCTAGGTGGTGAGGCTGCCTTCCTGCTTGCCCCGAGTGTGAGCTCCTGGCCCAGTTTATAGTTGGACTGTCAGGGTAATGGGAATAAACCCACACAGAGAGGGGGAAGTACTCATTTCATGACAGCTGAGCCTACCAGCCCAGGCTAGGGGGTAATGGAATAGATGGGGGAATCCTCAGGAAACAGGGCCCAGTCCAGGCTGCCTTGGGCAGGTCTTCATGTAATCTAACCTATCTCTTGTTAGGCCCCTGTCTGATTTGTGTTGGGTGAGGTGAGGAGGAGACTGAAAGAAGCAGAGTTTGCTCTGAGAGAGTTGGAAAGCTGGGCAAAATTGGGCCGAAGTGTGTCTTCCCTTGCTCACAGGATTTGGGATTGTACAAAGCCATAGGAAACTGAGCCTGAAGCCACGGGTTACCTTTGTATTTTTTTTTCTAGTCCAAGCAGCACTGACACCCAGTTTTAGGTTCAGGGTAACCTTGAATAGAGAGAGGTCATACTGACATTTCCCACTGTGGGTAATGAACATCAGTGGCCCTTGCCTTCTCTCCCCAGGCAGTTAGCTACCTCGAGATAAGATGGTTCTTTCTGACTCTGCCCAACATTCTTCTTCCTAGATTGTGAGTGCCTAATGGAGAGGGTCTGTCTCTATTACCAGTCTATTGTTGTGGAGAGACACTATGATCAAGACAGCTTAGAAAAGAAGGCATTTAGTTGGAACCTTGCCTACAGTTTCAGAGGCCTAGTACATGATCATCATGGCTGGGAGCATGGCAGCAGAGAGGTAGGTATAATAATGGAGAAGTAGCTAAGAGCTTACATCTAGGTCCAAAGACAGTAGAGAGAGAGAGACGGGGGGGGGTGGATACAGAGAGACAGAGAGGCAGAGATAGAGAGACGGAGAGACAGAGATATATGTAGGCCCAGTGACATACCTCCTCCAACAAGGCCCAATCTTTCCTAAACAACCCACCAGCTGGGAATAAAATTTGTGGGTCTATGGGGGCCATTCTCATTCAAACCACCACAGGGCTCTCACTAGAGCAGGCATTCAATGAATTAAATAAAGCTTTTCTAGCCAACACCTCTGAGCCCAGAGTCTCCAAACCCAAGTGCTTCTGCACACAGCATTGGCTGTGTACTTTTCCTTTCTTAGCATGGCTTCCTTACTTTAAAATCTGACTGGTTACATTGAGTTATGTCTACCCATGCAGCCTGACATTTCATAATTCTGTTAACTAATTGAATTGGATGGACATTATGGAAAATGTTGAACAAGAGGCTAATTTAACTTTGAACATGAACCAGATGCCCCGGGTCAAAGTCAGGTCAACAGAAGGCAAAGTAGGTGGACGATGCCACTTTTCTCTGCAGAGATGGTGAAGTTTGAAGGTCCTTCGGAATGCCTGCAATGGAGTGGCATATCTGTGCTTTCTAAGAACATTCCTGAAGATCAGGAAGTTTGATGGCTTTCTGGTACTTTACAGTGGGCATGGCTCTTTTGAACTGTAGCATCTCCATGTGTCACTGCAGTGTCTTCAAGGGACTGAAACGGGTACTAGAGAAAAGCTTTGAACTTGAGAAACAGGTCAAGTCCTTCAAGAGAAATAAAAAAGGGTGTGACTTGGTGTGGCCAGGGTCACAGGGACTCCTAAGTTTCCCGGGTCATCTCCGGATAATCGCAAAACTTACTCAGCACATACAAGGTCCTAAGTTCAATCTTCAGCACTGCCAAAAAGTGTGTGTGTGTGTGTGTGTGTGTGAGAGAGAGAGAGAGAGAGAGAGAGAGAGAGAGAGAGAGAGAGAGAGAGGGAGGGAGGGAGGGAGGAAGAGAGAGAGAGAGAGAGAGAGAGAGAGAGAGAGAGAGAGAGAGAGAGAGAGAGAGAGAGAGAGAGAGAGAACATGGAGAGAGAGAGAGAGAGAACATGGAGATAGTAGCAGAAGATGAAGGTCACGTGACAATGAGGGCAGGTCAAGCCAAAGTCAGTGAATGGCAGAAGAGCAGCAGCAGCTTAGGAGAGGTAAAAGTAAGCATCTCCCAGTGCTTAGAAAGAATCACTTTGGTTTCAGACATACAAATTCCAGAGCCCCAAGGCATCTCACTTTGCTTGGTTTAGGCGTCAGCTTTCGATATTTGTTTCCTTTAGCTGTATGTAGAAGGCTCTCACAGTAAGAGATGTCACGAGCTGGAGAAAGCCTCAAGCCCCAGCCATTCCTCTCTCTGGACCCCTCACACTTCCCTCTTCCAGGATGTCACTCAAACACTAGGTGGCAGGTAACATAAAAACAGAAGAATATCCCCAAAGAAAGTGATTTTTTTCCCCTTCCAGTTCAACTCAGCTTTGCAGCTATTTCTATTCACCAGGAGGTCCTTCCTTCTTTCCCACCCAAATCCCACCTGCTGCAGTTCTGGGCCATTCTGCTTTATTTTGCTCTCAAGAGACAATGATCAACTAGAACGCCTACCTCCAGAAAGCAATCCTTTGTTGTCAAAAAGTCACACATGGAATCTCCTTCCCTGTTAGCTGACAGCTCCCACCTTCTAGTTCAAGGTAAGCCTTCAGCTCGCAGCCTACGAAACACCCAGGCTCTTAACCCAGTGAACGTCCCTGTGCAATGACCTTGTCTCTAACATCCCCACCCCAGCCACTGCCCCATCCCTCCCCTGCTTCCCTGGACCCTCCAGCCCACTCCTTCCAAAGATATAGCTTGTTTTGTGTGCCCGAACATGCCTTGTCTCCAAACACAGCGTGGAGAGGAGTCATGGGGACCGAGCTGCGGTGGCTGCAAAATCACGGTGACCGATGAGAGGGTCTGATTGCTTGTGCATAGCTGCTGAAAGGGGTCTTGACATTTTAAGTGCTCGTCAGAGTGAGGAATGACAGCAGTAGACAATGAGACACTTCCTCTTTGCCTTTTGCAGGCTATTAATAAGTGTTTCTGATTCTATGGAAGTGGGAGAGATTCTGGGCCACTGGCTCGGCTATACTGCATGGGATTTTTTTTCCCTCCTCTCACATGACTTTCTCCCCCTGCCTCTCTCCTCTTCTTGCTTCCCTCTCCTTTAGTTTACATGCTCTCATTCTCTCCTAGGTTTGGCTGCCTGTTTGTCTTGAAGTTGGATTTAATAGTGACTGCAAAATGGCGTAAGGCTCTCTGCTGAAACTTGGGGTCTCTGGCTCTCCGTCCTGAATTCGCTGCAGGGGAGGGGAAGGGAGGTTAGGGGCTGGCAAGGAAGAGAGGCTATGAGGCTGGCAGAGAGAAATGAGCTGCTGGGAAAGGTCACCCACAGGGACCATTAAGTCTGTTCAAGCTGGGACAAAGAGATGGGAGACAGTTTCTTTGCCGCCTTCTCTATCTGCACCCCTCTCTCCCTTTCCATACCTTCCCTTGGTGCTAGCTAGTGGTCATATATTCCTCTTGAGCCTCCCTGGGCAAGTGGCTGCCTCCTGGCTTCAAGGAGCATGTCCTTCTTCTCAAACCAGTGGGACCAACCATTTTGATGAGCCCAGAATCTAGTTTTTCTCAGTGCTAAAACTGGGCCGGTGCCCAGTGAACCACACTCTTTAGCTGCCCCATTTCCAGATCAGACCATGACCCGGCTTCTGATTCAGTGAGTTGAAACAGGAGGTGGATAGAGATGAGCTGAATAAGGATCCTCGGACTGGAAGAGTCTGACTTCTTATCCCAGCAAACAAGTCAAGAAGAGTGTGCTCCCATTCTTAGGAAAGTCTTAAGGAGTCTTAAGACTCCTTAGGAAAGCAAGGTTTAGAAGACCCATACCCACTGAGGGACAAGGCCTGGTTCTCAGGCAGCCTAGTATTTTATGCCTTCTCTTCTTCCCTCCTTCAAGCGCTTGCTCTAACCTAGAGCCTCATCCTGAATCCTTATCACTTTCTTTTTATTCAATTACATACACAATATGAGGTTTGCAAACAGAAAATTACATGCTACAATAATTGAATCTTTCCCTGGACTTGAAGCTTGCTGGGCTGTGGCGTGGACCATCTCCTGGATGCCCAGACTTGCCCCAGGGCCTCACTTTTACTTAGTGAAGGCCTAACTAACATTTAAACATTATTTTATAGCTAATGGTTTTTATACCCCTTCCAACTGGCATTTTACAATGACGTGAAGTCAGTTATCCAGCAAGCTGTCTGTGTCTGGGTTTCATGCCCATGGATTCAACTAGCCACAGATGGAAAACATTTGGGAGAAAAAAAATACCTCTGTACCAAATATGTGCTGATGTTTTACTTGTCATCATCCCTAAATACAATGGGACTGCTATCCGCTTGGTATTTATATTGTATTGCATATTATAAAGGATGCAGAGACGATCTAACATATGTGGGAGGCTCTGCACAGGTTATTTGTATATAATTCAGTATTTTGTATGACAGATTCTGGCATTATATGGTTTGGGTGTTCGTAGGAAGTCCTAGGACCAATGTGCTGCCACCTCTGAGCCTATTATTCTTTATTTTCTTTTTATGGGGATGGGGTGAATCTGAGACAGAACAATTCCAAATCCTCGAGGTGACAAAGCAATCGCTCATTTCTCAGCTGAGATGGAGGTCTAGGTTTTTCTGAGATGGGTTTCCTGTTTTGCCAAGTGTAGGTACATCCCACTTCCCACCATCCTTGACTGGCACCTGCCCCCAACCCTTTTGTTCCACATGGTCCAGGGTAAGTAAGAGCAGGGCCCTTTTGTCTCATGCAAGCCCACGTCCATTGAGTGTCTAGAGCAATGTTTCTCAACCTTCCAAATGCTGTGACCCTTTAATGCAGTTCCTCATGTTGTGGGGACCCCAACCCTAAAATTGTTTTGTTGCTACCTCATAACTATAACTTTGTTGCTGTTATGAATTTTAGTATAAATATCTGATATGCATGATATCAGATATATGAACCCTTGTGAAAGGCTTTTTTAACCCCTCCAAAGGGGTTGTGACCCACAGGCTGAGCACCACCAGTCTAGAGCAATGTGCAGAACCGATTCTGCTTACAGCCACAAGTCAAAGCCACTGTCCCAACAATTTTACAAAGGCAGTTACTGGGCCCTCTAAGGAGAACACTCCATGCCTGTCTCCACCCCGACCCCTCTTATCACATAGGTCTGCCAAAAACTCTTCCCTCTAGGATGAAGGCAGCCACTTTAATTTCATTTCTCCTGTTCTTCCTTTAAGGTGGAGCTGAACATGAATTCCATAGACTATGGATATGACCTCATCCGGCCAGCATTTCTCCACCATTGCTATTTGTCCTCTCATCTAACTCTCTTATGTTTATGAAGTAGGGACTACAATTTTATCTTTTAAGGATGAAAAGCTAAGAGTTGAGCAGTAAAGATCTTCTTCCAGTACGGAGTAGAACCTAGGTTGACTCCCAGCTGGGTCCAGGTTTCCAACAGCATCCCACGGGACTGGCTGGGGAGGAGGCTCTGACACTTCCCTTCCACAGAGCAGCCCTGCCTCTGAATTGGATTGTGCAATGTCTTCCTCCTTCACGGTCTCTTTGCTTTTCATTTTATGTCCATTAAATTCGCCCTCATTTCTCAGCTTCTAAGTTATTTAATAAACATCCTGCCCAAAATCAGGCTCCGGCTCTAAGAAAGACTCAGTTCCTCCCGCTGTTCACAGGGTAATAAAAGCACAGGCTGTGTAAAACGGCACAAGGTACTCAGTCTGATGTCTGCTTCTCCCCGGAGCCCCATCTCCTGCCTCTTTTCCCCAGCATCATGCTCGATAGTAGCGCTAAATAGCTTATAACTCCTTTGCTGCTCATGGTGGGAGGCTTCACTTGCACTGTTTTTATGCACATTGCTCTGTCTCCCTGGAGTGCCTTTCTAGTTTACAGGGCTTCATCCCTCTCCATCACCCATGCCCAGCCCAGCCTTCACCCTCTCCAGAAATCCTAAGCAAGGCTGAGGGTGAAGTCTGAGGTCTAGTTGTCTATGCTGACAGCCTATAGTTTTGCAGCAATTATTTTATTTATGTTTTCATTTACTCATTCACTTATTCATTACTTATTTAGTGTCAGGAGGGAGTTGGACTGCGTGTGTCACTGGACCTGTGTGGAGAGCTAAGAATAACTGATGGGTCCCTGGGACTGAACTCAGGCCATCTGCCTTGGCGGCAAGCTCCTTCATCCACTGAGCCATCCTGTTGCCCCACTTGGGCTCTTTTAGAGCGGTGGCTCTCAACTTCCTAATGCTGCCACCCTTTAATACAGTTCCTCATGCTGTGGTGACCCTCAGCCATAACATTATTTTGTTACTACTCCATAGCTGTCATCTTGCTAGTGTTATGAATTGTAATGTAAACATCTCACATACAGCCCCGTGAGAGTGTTGAAGGGGTCAGGATCCACAGATTGAGAGCCACTCCTTTAAGAGGATGGCTACCTGTTCCTGTGCACCTAACCCTCCACCAGACCCTTACTACACAGAGATTAAGGAATTTCCCCTGTGCTCTAGCAGCTATTGCAAACTCATACAACCACCAGTCAAATCTTTGTTGAAGTCCTTCAAGCTCCATGTTTAGCTTGGTTGACAGTGCATGCATAATCATATCTTCTCAAATGCCTAGATTCACACGAGTTTCCATGGGTCCTGTTTCCCTCCACATGAAAAGAAGTTTATATGGAGTTCTTAGAAGTTGCCCATGTAACCAGGAATCACAGGTACTAAAGGAAACCATTTTATTAGCCGTGGCCTGTTTGAGGACCACAGGATCCCTTCTCTCACATCAACAATGTGTCGTTGGTTTTCTAGAGAATTCTAGAAGACAGGTAGGGAAGTCTGTGGCCAGTGCGGAGTTTGCCTGTCAGACTGGTAAAACACAAAGGACTGAGGAATCAGAGCCACTGATGCCAGCTTTTCTAAAATTCTACGGCTGCTTCAGCACCAAGATGCTTCCTACACAAGTGGAGACATTTGCCATGATCTTTGCCAATATAACCAAACATCGCCAAGATGTCAATTCTTTGTAAGTGAATTGATAATTTTTGAAATGGCTCACAGTCAAGATCCTAATATGATATTTTTCATAGACTCCAAGAAGGAAATTTTGAAATCTGTATTAAAAATAGAATTACCAAAGGCTAAGGATAAAGATAGTGGTTGACAAGACCCTGGATATCAAAAGATACTATTAATATGTCAGGTTTTTAAGGTAATGTCATGTGGCCTGGGCTGCCATCTAACCCATGTGGTCCAGGATGGTCTTGAACTCGCTGCCTCTGTCTCCTCAGTGCTGGAATTCCAGGTGTGTAAAACTATCACTCCATCTCCTGCTATCCAAACACACACACACACACACACACACACACACACACACACACACACACATCATATATATATATATATATATATATATATATATATATATATATATATATATATATATATAGTACTATATATTCACACACACACTATATATTATATATGCATACATATAATGTATTATACATTTACACACACATACACATATCTTAAACAGTAAAATTTTGTGATAGCCATGTGCAGAAAGCTGAGAAACAAGAGTGTCAGTCTACAAACAAATGTATGTATTTGCCAGACCCATTGTAAGTACATGGGCCAATAACTAAAGATGACATTTCATATCAATGAGGACAATAAATTAGAGAGATGATTGATTATTTGTTGAGAAAAAAGTACATTCCATACCCACTATCAGTCATGAAAATCAGTCCTAAGAGCTTATAAGCCTACATATGAAAATGGCCATAATTTTTGAAAGGGGCTAAAGAATAGTTTACAGTCTCAGGATAAGGAGGGCCTTTAAAACAAAACAAAAGGTACAGAGATGAGCCGGCGGATACTGCTTGTGGATGAAATCTGCACCATCATTTCTCTTTGTCTAAAAAAACCCACAAAGTTTTATTGGGACACAGCCTGTCTATTTGCTTTCATACTGTCGGTGGCTCCTCTCATGCAGCACCAGTGTCAGTGAATACTCAGTCACACAGACTGTATTACTTGCAAAGCCAGAAGTATTTACTGTCTGGCCATTTACAGAAAGAATGCTGACCCTTGGCATAGAGTTAAAAGATTGATGAATATAACTATCAAAATGTAGCACATTTTAGTCGCAAAGATGCGATGAGCAGAGTCCAAAAGGCAGCAACAGACTTGAAGACACTATTTGGAAGATATACAGCAGACAGTGGATTATGACTGAGAACATGTAGGGACAGCCTACAAATCAAGGAACCACTCTGACAAGAAAGGAACCATAACAGAAAACATCCCAGTGGCCAATAGAAACACAAATGCATAATCTCAGCCTCACCGTAGTCAGTACCCTAAGCCCGGAAGAAAGAATAAAGCAAAGGAATTCTATAATTTTTTCTTTTTAGTTTTATGTCTGTCTGTGTACCGTATAAGTGTCTGGTGCCCAAGGAGGCCAGAAGAGGGCATCAGATCTCCTGGGACTGAAGGCATTAATGGTTGTAAGTTACCTGTGGGCACTGAGAATCGAGTCTAGGCCCTTTGGAAAAGTAGCCAGTGCTGAGCCATTTCTCCATCCCCCCAAGAAATGTTTGATGAGAAAACAATTTATTAATGTATGATCTAGAGTAACCACATATATACACACATATACATGCACACACACACAAAAGGTGTGACTCAGGACTCTGGTTAGTAATTTAACATTGTACATATTTTATTACACACACACACACACATATACATTAACTACAATAAAATAGCATGGGCATTCCCCCAAAGATGTTAATGAACAGAATAAACAATTAAAAAACATTTTAAGTTAGGGCTAAATATGGAGCTCAGTGGTACAGAATGAATATGTATTATTAAAATCCCTGGTTTGTGTCTCTAGTATGGTGCACGTGCAAATGGACACAAATGCACACTCACACACGTGCACACATATACATGTACACATACATATGTGCACACATATGCACCTTCACACATGTGCTCACACACACACATGCCCACACAGAAACACAAAGACAAACGGAGTTTGAATATAAAAGATATGGAAGCTCACCATATAAGAATGGAATTCTGGGAAGGTTTTATTTCAACAAAAGAAAAATTTTAACTCCCTTGCTATTCCTCAGTCTCTGTGCTTAGCCACATGACAGTACCAGTGTGCAGGACACTCTTGAGCCCTAGTATTATCGAGGCTGAGACAGGAGAATTCTGAGTTCAGATATAGCACATTGTAGACTAGCCTCAGTAACATAAAAAGAGGCTGCCTTTTAAAAGACAAAAATAAAATAGATTTCAAGAAGTATCACTAGAAGAAAATTGAAAGTATAGATCCCTTAAAAACAAGCTCAATAATCTTAAATGTCTATCAAATATAGAAATTAGTCCAAAAATGAAATCCACAAATACAGTATTTATTTTATCACATTCTTCTCTGTAATTAATAGTCCATGTATGAAACTATCAATGAAGTATGGATGGTTTGATAATCAAGGACTGGTTCCACACAAGGCTTAAGGATATAACTAGAAGCTTGAAAAGTGTGGAGGAGGCATCTAACAAGAGGTGAGGCTTTGGGTCTACGTTTAACCTTGCATAAGTATCATATTCATTTATAAAACATTTGACTTTTTTTAAAACATGTCTTCCACAAAGAAAATACTTTACATATGTGATTTCATAATGTGACAGTGACATTGTTGGAGGGAAGATGGCCGACTATGTTTGTAAGGATCTATTTATTCTTTGTAAAATTGAAAAATTCACTACTGTCTCCACCAGCAACTGCAGCACAGCTAAAATCAAAATGAAAACGAGCCAATCCACCAGCAAATGAAAAGCAAACACCACACACCGCTGGACCATGAGTGCTCCCTCTAGCATGTAATATGGTCGATCTGATACTGGAGTCCCCTGTTTCTCTATCTGCTTCCCCATGTAGATCTTCCTCTACGGAAGACCGAGAACTATACCTCTTCCTGGACATTATCCTTTCCACTCGTTATTCCTTTCTAGAAATTGATTTCACTTAGGTCCAACCTACAGGTTATTGCTGTGTCTTCCAGAGACCCTGCTTGTTGATAGAGAATGCAAATTGGACCCTCTGATATACCTTTCTTGGGGAAAAAAAAAAGAACTGGGCAGGAGAAGTCAGCCGCGTAATATGTTCACTGCTGTATTTCAAAAACTGTGAGAATGGGAGAGGTAGAGAGAGACAGGTTCTGGAAAGAAGACGGACAAAGGAAAGTGCCTAGTAGAATAGAGAATAAAATGGAAGTCTGTTGGTTTTTGGAAAGATGACTTTGGTTGACTTCAACAGTGCTTTCATGCAAAGATTGTCCCTGCATTTTTATCATGAATGTCCATCCTGCTTTCTTTTATAGCCAGAAGAATTCCAAATGGGGAAGAATCGCCTGCCCTGTGTCTCCCATCACTTCCAAATCAAGGCAGATTCTGTTTTTAGCCCGATGCCCAGCCATTGCGTCCAGTGGGGCAGCCATTCCTCCTTAGCAGCCTTGCTGATGCTTGACCAGAGCTGGGTATTGGTAATGCTTGTGGCTAATGACCTCCCAGATACCCCTGCCACAGAGGGACAGCTCTGACAGGGCCTCTTCACCATGGCAACTAAACACCCCCAGCTTCGCCGATTGCCCCCCACAAGGCACTCTTTCCAGATCTTTCTTCTACTGATGACACACTTCAGGCAAACTCCCGTTTGTCAGTGTCTCTCTTAGACTAAAGTGCCTCAAATTGACTCTCCAGCCCTTGAGCTTCTCGGCTCTGTGAGTGATAGGCAGCGCTGTGGAGAGGTCATAAAAGACTCCACAGGCCTGAGAATTGGTAAGGGGCTATATTACTTTGCTGAGTATTTAAAAGAGAATTATTAGCTGCAGGGAACTGCTTGGAAATTGCTCCAATATATAAACTCTTAAAAGTATTCGTATAAAATTCATTAATACCTGCGACTTGTTTTGCCAATACGAAGCCCTAAGCATAAAATGTTACCATAGCAGAAAGCACGCATCTCCCTAGTCAATCCCTCAGTCCCTCCGTGACTATGAATCACTCACACTTGAGGGGCAGCTGGCATCCTTCGGGCTTGGAATTGAACTGCAGACTTCACAAAGTCAAGTGGAAGGTAAGGCTGCCAGAGCGTCGTGGAGCCGGGGAGACACCTTAAAAGGGATCATCTAGTCTAATCCCTTCATTTTACAGATAAGCCACCTTAAATCCGTTCTAGAACAAGTGGGGCATTAATAAATAAATAAAACAAAGTAAATTTTACCTATGAGGAAGCTGAGACTCAAAAGCACTTAAGTAGCCGGGTCCATCCAAGAGCATCAGGCTCATTGGGGAATAAGGCAAGGCCTGCCCCAGCAGTCTACAGTTCTTGGGTCCTCCTGAGAAGTCAGCACACCATAGGGACAGTCCTCTGGGTGCTAAGAAGTGACTTCCACCTCTCAGAACAGACAAAGGTCATCTGCCCTGCCAGGACTGGCTTCCCAGCTGACTCTCCTCCCCTAGGACACCTACAAGTGAAATCAATATTAGAGTTAAGTTTTCCAGTCTTCTTCAAGGTTGATTCTGGAACTGTAAGAGCCAGGCATCAATTTCAAACATGGTTTGGACTTCTCTTAGCTTTCCTATAGCCTCCCCGATGGATCTCAACTTCTGTGCAAACTAGAAAAGCTGTCTCTCCATGTAGTAAAGGGGAGGTAGAACATATCTCAACCCTCTTGGGTGACTTTCCAGAATTCTGGTCCCTCTAGTTCATAGAAGAGAAACTGTATGTTCTGTAGGGAGGACAGTCAGATCCTTTTATCACTGGTACTGAGCTGCAGCTGGGATCAGATCCCTTTGGAGTTGCAAGGATCTGATGAACTTCAGCTCCTTCCTGAGAATCAGACAGTGAGGGAGGCATTCTCCAGGACTTTGGGAGGGAACCACATGTGCAAATTACAACAGCCTGCAGATAAAATCACTTGGAGAAGAAATTCCAGCTCAAGGGTCAGAGAAACCCAGAAGGCTTGGACTGCAGTTCAAGACCGAAGAATTCAGTCTAGGAGAAAAATCCTGACTCTAGTCCCATACCAACCATATACTTCCCCACTGGTCCATCAAAATGTCTTCCAAATAGAATACCTCTTTAGTTGGTGGCTTTGCTTGGATGCCCGGTTTCCGATGTCTTTCAGAAGGGACGCTTATCTGCCTTTGAAGGTCTTATTCCGGGAACATTTCTTATTTTCCTTCTTTCTTCTTTCAAAAAGAAAGAAAGAAAGAAAAACAGCAGCTTTGACTAGTCTGAGGGTGACACGAACGCCTGATTTTTATGCAACTTTGCAAGTGCCTTTCAGCAACACAATGGCAGGTTCTTTGACAATGTCATGCGTCTATTCAAAACAACCGGCATGCCAGTCAGAGGCCTGGGCGTTTGCACAGTGCTTGTTCTCGGTAGTGATAAGACATGTTAGATTTTCCCATTCTATTTGAGAAATAATTCTGGCCTTTTTTTTTTTTTTTTTCAAGTCCCCTGCTTTTTTGATTATTTCTTTCTCTTGCCTCTTTGGTGAACAAAAGGACCTGTCCCTGTTTGATTCCTTATGTGATGCTTGTGTGCTAACAACTTGAGAAAGAGAGAAAAGGAGTGTGGGGACAGGTTGGGGGTTGAGAGGGGGAGAGTGATGGCTTTACGGCCCCTGCCAGGTGCTGGCTGAGAGAGGTGGTATTAAGGAAAGGCTGGAGATTAGGACTGTTCATTTGGTTGGGTCAATTTGTACAGCTCCCTTTGTTGGAAGCTCGGGGCATGCAGGAAGATGGGTTAATTATCTCTCCTGTTCCCCGGCCTGGCCCTCAGCACCAGGATGGGAAGTCTCCTTTGTGTGCTTCTTAGAAACATGATGGATAAAAAGAGAGCACAGAGACTTCAGCTGGGTTGGTGGAGAATGCTCACGATCCCAGTATTTGGCGAGTTCAAGGCCATCCTTGGATGCATATCAAGTTTAAGTCCAACCTGGGCTATAGAGGACCCTGTCTGAGAAAAACCCAAACAAAACAGAGAGGTGGGACTTGGGGTGAGGGGTATGAACTAGAGAAGATTTGAGAGGACCTAAGATCACCCAGTGTCGAAAATAGTTGTAGAAGGGCTCCAGCTTTTCATCCATTGCAAGTGGGACTTCCTGGGTCTCACCGACCTGTGTCTAAGTAGCTGTGTCCCTACAACTGTGGAGCTGGTTTTCGTTGGGTTACCAATGGCCTTAGTACTCATTAGCTTAGAGAAGCCACCAGTCGCCTGAGCCTCGGTTCTTGGTAATTCCAGGCTAGCTCAGCTGGTTTGATTTTAGCTCTCTGAGGTACTCCAGGATTGGCCCTGGGTAGGAACTGGTTAGCCAGCCCTGGTAGATGGCTGAGGAGATGGGGTAGGCTGAAGATAAATAGACCTGACACAAGATGTTCTTGGAGTCTTAACGCCACAAGAACACAAAAGGAAAATCACCCAAGTCCTTCAAGACTCTGCTTTACGGCAGCCATTAATGGCTTGCTGGCTAAAGGAAGCCACACTGGCCAGTGGGGTCCAAGGAGCAGGGGAATGGTACCTTGGGCAGCGCCCTGAATCAAGGCCAGAGAAGAGACTGTGGCCACTTTCCCTACATCTGCTGCAAACTGGATTGTCTTTTTCCTCCATATCCCACCTACAGAAAGACAATCCACTAAGAGCCGATTCTCACACTGGCTCAAAGCTTCAGTAGTGATTCTGTCTTGAACCCAGGGTCCAGGCTCTGCCATTCACACATTCTGTGTGTTTCTGTCAAACTATATTTATTGTTTCTCGATTTTTCAGAACTTCCACAAGGCCATCTTGGTAGAGCTCACCTGCCATCCTTATTGTGTGCATGAGGAACTTGAGACCCAGAGAACTAATTATCACCTGTCCCCCCTCCTATGAGACACCCAAAGTCCTTGCTGTGGCCTCAAAATTGGGGTACCTAGAACTCATGAAATTAGTGCATCCTTTCTTTCCCTGTATAAAACAAAATGAAACATGGCGAAACATGCCTCAAAATTGATGTGTTTTATGTCCAGCCCCGCATGACCATAAAAGAATTCGGAGTGCTTCCTACACCACAGAACAGGCAAAAAAGAAAACACAGGCTATTAAAGCAATGCAGAAACAGTAGTCAGGCTCAACCTCTGCAGGAAAATGACACCCTATGGGCAGATTGACTGAGTGCTGTCAGCAAAGGTGGGGGTTTGGGGGGCAGCTGTTAAACTATACGGTTTTATTTTCTAGCCAAAGGAATCATACACACTCATCTGTTGAGACAGTCTATTTCTGTTGGCGTGAAAACTCAACAGACATTTGCTGGACATAACTCTCTCTATGGAACACTGAGCAGCTCTTTGGACAGTTTCATAGTTCCAGAGACCCATTTATTTGCTATGTTCCCCCGAACCCCTGCCATGCTATTCCTGGCATGGTGTGCTGCCCACAGTAGGTGCTCAATCAATGCCACGGGCTGATTGGTAAGTGGCATGAGCTGTTTTGACTTCTCATCAGGCATGGAGCCTCTAACCCTGGGTGAATGGATGGGGCTATTGGGAAGGCTAGATTAATTGATTTACTATTGACTGGGGGCTACAGACCTCTGTCCAATGTTTCTAAAATCCACAACTCCCTTAGTTGAAGTAAAACTTAAAATCCCATCAGATTTTACCTCAGGATCCCAAATTCCTGTGTCACCGAGACTGGGCAAGAGTCCTCTTCTCTCTTTCCTCCATGTCCAAGGGTCATCAAGTGGTTCTGTACCCCATCTATCTTCTCCCAGTACAAATGTTTCCTGGATCAGCTGATAGGATATTGGAGAGCGAGTATAACACAGGTGTGAGCAATGTTGACTCAGGCTTAGTATCTCTCAACCAAAATTCTTAGGACTTCAAGTGTTTTGGATTTCTACTTTATTTTCTTAAATGTTTCCACATATATTTTGAGACAGCTTAGGAACTGAACCCAAGTCTAAATGTGAAATTTATCTCCATCTCACGAATATCCTATATATGTAGGGTGAAGGCGATTTTACACAATGGTTTTAGGATGCACGCATTTCCATCTGCAACCTGTCACATCCAGTTGGCTGCAGAACTTTCTACTTGGGTCACTGAGTCGTTGGGTCAATGTGCAAAAACTTTCAGGTATTAGCCCATTTTAGGCAGAAACTTTGTGGCAAGGTGTGTTCAATCTGCAATACCCTCAGACCATTAGTGCAGAGTGTAGCTGTCCTTGAACTTTGACCTGATGACGTCACTATTGAGTTCTATCCAAAGTGCACTTGAGAATTGTTAGAGACAAGTAGAGGTTGTAGAGCTTCCAGACCATGAAACTACCAGGAGGGGTAGCATTTTGTGGTGGTTAGTGGTCTAGCCCTTAGACTGGAGACACAGAGGGTGAAAAGTTTCTCAGCTACTATGGCCCATGTTAGACCATTGTGCTTGGTACCCAGCACTGTGCATTTCAACTCAATGGGGTCTTCATATGCAAGTTGAGGCTCAGCGGATGCAAGGCAAGGATTAAGAAACTAGAAGGCAGCAAGCAACTAGGCAATGCTAACATTGCTGATCCTGGAGCCCATCTAGTGATTAAAGAACCCTTACATTGCTTGTGGGTAGCCTTCATTATGTGGCCCTACTATGCCCAGCTCAAAAGGCACAGCTTGAGTGAGAGAGGAACAAAGCTCTGGTGGTTCATCTACGCCTCACCCTTTAGAGCACAGGGGATAAAGGGAGGGCATGTGGGGAAAAAGCTTTTCATCCATGACCCTACACCATGAACAAGATGCTCTCTAGAATGAAAAGTTCAGTGAGCGTTCAAAGTCTGCGCTCATCTCTGGCAAGGCCACTAGAGTGACTCCAAAGTGAGCCAGCTGCAAAGCCACCAGGCTTCTTGCTATTCTGTTTCTGTTCTGTCACCTTTTAAGATTTGTGCTAAGTTTGTTTCAACTTGAGACGTAAACATAGGAAATTGCATGTATTGATGGGGTACCATGTGATGCTACTTTCTATATTTAGAAAACTTAATCTATAGATTCTATACACTGCTTGAATTTTGTTAACTGTGTTCATCCCCTTAAACACTTATTGTTAAAATCTTAAACATTCTCCTTTCCCCTAGATTTTTGACATATACATTGTTATTTTCTAGCCACCCTAAACCAGCAAATCTCTCTGAGATAGGCTCCTAACCTAATGCTTGCACACACACCGTTCCTCTTACTGCAGCACGTGCGTGTTCTTGCTCACTGCTTCTTAGGTGATAAGAACATACACATCAAGGCCAATCAAACATCTGAACGTGACTCAGTCCATAAAGACAGGTCAGGCTCACCTGGATCTCAGCTTCTAAATTCTACCTGTTTCTAGGACACAATATAAGTACAAATACCAATGAGCCAGAGAGGGCCCAGCGGGCATCAGCACTCAGGGGAAGACCCTATCATCCCTCTGGGAGGAGAAAAAGAGAGAAGAGTCAGCCCTATCTCTCCTTCCCACAACAGGCTACTTGGTTCATGCAGATGTGGTCATATACCTTTTTGTCACCAGAGATAGGGTACAGCATGTGCTGAGACACTAATCGATTATTGAGAAAATTGACGTTCGTGTGTGTGTGTGTGTGTGTGTGTGTGTGTGTGTGTTCACTTTGAGCAAGTTAAAATATACCAGTCGCTTTTTAATAATTGTCAAGAGTGTGGTTAGACATGGGGACTTTGGCATGAGGAACCTCAGACTCACATGCCGATCAAATGGATTCCTGAACTTCTCAAGTGCCTAAAGTGTACACACTTTAACTTGAGAAATTACCAGGTTTGTCTAAAGAAAAAAAATTTTTTTCAAACATAAAACACGAAGCTCATTTGAAGGGAAAAATTCTCCAGTGGAGTGAACCCAGCCTGTCATAGAAAAGTTAAACCAGGCATAAAGGGAAATGTCAGCTGTGTGGGAGAGCCAGCTGTCTCTCTCGTTCGTCTTTATAAGAAATATTTTTATAAGCTAGATCAGATTATAGGAGAATATATGAATGTCTGAGGCTGGGCATCAGGAGGGACCTTACTCCCTCAAGGGCTGCTCAGCTCTCTCTGGGAGTACTCAGGATTTTTTAAAAAAACAACTCTAAATAAAGTAGTCTAGAGTGACACATTTATAAGTAGTGAAGAATTACTCAAATAAGAGACACCGTCAGCTGTTTATTTTAAAAGCTTTTTGCTAAAGAAGGGGGGGGGAAAATAAAATCTCTTTTCTCTTCTTCGTGCTCCTTCAACAGGGTGGCAAATGAATTCCTTCCAGACCTCCATCTTCCTTAGCAGCCTGTCTTGGAACCCGAGGGTGATTTCTGCCCACACCTCCTATTCTCTGTTTCTAGTTGAACTATCTGTCTATCTTCCAAAAAGAAGAAAAGGCAAACGAGTCTCTGGGCCCATGAGTGTGTGTTGGAGACCTGAGACACAGTGATTGTAGGGCACAAAAGGGATTGCAATGGAATTCCAGAAGTGGTACCCAATCAGAAAACCAGCGAGGGACAGAAAGATGGAAGGATGCAGAAGGGAGGAAAGGAATACAGAACCACAGAGTGTGTGTTTGTTGTTTTTCTTGTTGCTTTGAGAAAAATACCTGACCAAGGAAAGGTAATAACAGAGTACCTTTGGGCTCCTACTGTGAGAGTATATTCTACTCTACCAGGGTGGGGAGGGCAATGGTGACATGGACATGCACGTGAGGCAGCTGTCCACACTGCATTTGCAGTGAAGACATGGAGTGAAATGAGTGCAAATCCTCTGCTCACCTTACTCCATCTATGTCCCCAGCCCACTGGATCTTCAATACTTGCTTAAAAGATGTGTTTCCACAGTGACTGCAAGTCCAATAAAGTTGACATCCATATCCAGCCATCATGGGAGTGTGCTTTAGTATGGGTCTTGAGTTTTCATATAGCCACGTGTCTTGGTTAACATTTGGTACTGGCCCAGCCCCTTGTTAATCAATTTGCTTCTCAGTCACAACAGACTGGCAGAACCACTCCATCATGTCTTCCTTCTCTTTCCTCTCAGGACTGAGCTCTTTCTCCAAAGTTTACTCCCTTTGCAGAGTTAGCCCTGGATCCCATCTAGGCTGTGAGTTGTCTGAGAGTATATTCAGGGCCAGGATGACAGGATGACACCTGGGTCATTGACGCTTCCTAGTGTTTGGTTCAGAATAAAGGCACAATGGAAAGGCTCATCAAGTTTCCTATCCTAATTCCACATTACTCCAAGCATCGTGTGTGTGTCAATTCAAATCCCCAGAACACCCCTAATAAAGATTCTGTAGTGACCCACATTTTAGAAATGAGTTGTCTGTAGTTCAGGAGTTGAATGACTTGTTCAAGGTTATTTAGCTTAGGTGGAGGGGAACTGAGGGTTAAACCCAGGTGCTGGGAAGCATCACCATGACACTAATTCCCTCTGAAAACTCACCCACTACTTAGTTTTCTGATTAAGTCAGAACTTCTATTACATTCCTGAATCAAAATATAAGTCTGTTCTGTTTTTTGTCGTTGTTGCTGCTGCTGTTGGTGTTGTTGTTGCTGCTCCTGCTGTTGGTATTGTTGTTGCTGCTGTTGTTCTGTTGTTGTTAATGCTGTTGTTGATGCTGCTGTTGGTGTTGCTGCTGCTGTTGTTTCTCTGTTGTTGCTAATGCTGTTGGTGTTGTTGCTGCTGTTGGTGTTGTTGCTGCTGTTGTTCTGTTGTTGTTAATGCTGTTGTTGATGCTGCTGTTGGTGTTGCTGCTGCCGTTGTTGCTCTGTTGTTGCTAAGGCTGTTGGTGTTGCTGCTGCTGTTGGTGTTGTTGTTGTTGCTGCTGCTATTTTTCTGGATGCTATGTCTGTGGCATGTCATCCTCCCCAGTCCACCTAAAAGTGCACAACATCAACATTTCATGTCAGTCAGACATGCAGTCAGAGTAGTGCAGGAAAGACCAGTATTCTAATTCCTTTGTTTGGCAGATTGGCAAGGTCATTATTTAGGGAAAAAAGGAATTGTGGTGAACCCTTCCCACCATAGTTCTGGCATGAAACCATTCATGCCACTGACAATGATAACCACATTATGAGGACACAGTGGTTAGTGTAAATGTAAGATCTGGTGTCTTCATCCCTACTTTCCCATGAAGCCTGTTTCCCCACAGTAGAGCTTCAAGCCCAGAGATTACCAGCTCAGGACCACACAAATTTGGAGTATAGAAAATGATCTGTGTACTCCCCACTGATTTTTATATAAAAACATTATATAAAGAATTCATAAGCAAGAACAGTCAGAGATGGCAGAACAACTTGGTGGTAAGTCTTCCCCCCTGGTCTAGCTATAATGAAACAGTCCCCGTCTTGAACCCTGTACACATGCAGGAGGCACTATTTCTACCAATTCACTGTGTATAGAATTCTCTGTCCCCTCCAGGGGCCCCTGGGTTATATAGACTTGTGTTTGTGACCAGGCTATGCTTTCTCTTATAGTGTAATATTAGGCAACTTATATTTCACTGAGTCCCAATGTCCTTTCCAGATAGAAGTGGACATGGCTGTTCCTGCCGCACAGATTATTTGGAGGGTGAAGGGAGACAGTATGTTTAAGTAACTAAGCACAGAGAGTGTAGCAGCAGGAAGTCAATGTGTCAATTTTTTTAAGCCTGAGCAATAAAAAAGGGATGGGGGGGGTGTTCAAGAGCTGTCCCCCAGTGGGTACATTTCTCTCCCATAAAATCCGGACCTGTAGTTCTTTCTCCAAAAAGATCCTGCACTTGCTTGCCTTTCTCTGCACAGCATGCCGGAGATGCAGACGTAAGGGCTCTGGTTGAAGCTGCTTCTCATAGTCCCATCCTTTCTCCCCAGTGCAGGACACCCTGGCATCCGTATTTCCAGCCCTGTCCTTCCAACTCACCAACCAAGATGTATAAACTATGTACAGACATGGAAGTGGTCCTTTTAAAAAGCCAGGTGACTAGAATCCAGTCGAGCTATGGAATTCTATCCCTGCACACTCCCAGCATCCATCAGCCTCAGGATTCTTGTCTCTACCCTCAAACAGCCAGCAAATTCTTTCTGCCTTGGAAATCTCAAACGAGTTAACCTGGAAGAAGTTTCAAAGGCACGTGGCTGTCACTTGGTATTGCTGGGATTGTTTCCAGGACCCTCGCAGATACCCAAATCTGCAGATGTTGGCATTTTAGGTAAAGCGCATAGTAGCTGTATCTAACCGAAGTACACAGGCAGGCAGACTTTCGATTGTGTCTAGATTAACTTGCTTAATGCAATGTCAGGGTAACCTACATAGCCACTGTGTTACACTGTTGAAGAAGAAAGAGAGTCTGCACATGTTTCTTGCAGATGCTCTTTTCCTTGGATTCTTTCAGGCATTGGTTGATTGAATCTGCAAATGTAGAGCCTGTAAATACTGAGGGCTGATTGCACTGAGCGACTCAAAAGCTGCTGTAAATGACTATACATAATAAACATTAATTTGCTGTTGTTCCCAGCAATGCCAGTGGGCTTTATACTGTTCACAAACTGTCCAGTTGCCTCTCCAATAAGATAACATATAAGCTGGTTTGGAAGCAGTACTGTCCAACCTTGACCCCCTTCCCTGCTCCAGGATGACAGTGGATGTGGCCCAACACATTTGTCTTATAGATGACGATGTCACTTTTCATCACTGTGGAAATATATAAAACAAAAAAGTCACCCCTGCCAGAGGGTAAATATATTCAAAGGCCCTGTGGTAGAGAGGAATCTTTGAACATTTTAGAAGTTGGCAAAGATCTTGGAAGGTGAACAGTGAGTGAATAGGGTACAAGTGACAAAAGACATGGTATGTAGCAGCTGCCTAGTGCCTTGTGACTAGATTAATTGGTGAATGAAAATGAATGAATGATGTCTAGGAAGCTCATTTCTCTATACCCTTTCTGGTAATGCATATTTCTGCAGCAGCATTGAGCACATCTGGCAACACCCTTTCCCCAGACATTGTGGCGGGAGGCCCCTGTTCAAACTCCACCAACTCACCTAGCAATCAGATGCTAGCTGAAGGCCCTGGCCTTTCTGCCCGGCTGACTCTTCCCACTCTGAGATTCCCCTTCCCTCCCTTCTCTTCTTGCTCCCTGTGGGGACCACTGCCCATGTTTATGAAAACTGAACATGTCATTCAAACCAGCACCTCTGGCCTCCTGACACTGAAGATCAGCAGCCACTATTTCCCTCTCTGTCACCAAACTCTGCAAGGTGGGTCTTCCTGTTGACTGTTCCCAGAACCTCACAGACAGTAATGAGTCCAGGGTTGGTGTTAAGCTCAGATGTCAAACAGAGTGGCCAGGGCCTCCTGAAACGCCAAGAGAGCCCTGAGCTTCTCCCTCTACAAGGTCAGCTTGTGCGTAACACTTCATTAAATTGCTCAAACACTGAGCCGTGTCTTTAACCAATACCTTTAATGTCATTTTCTGCAGACTTAATAGAGGATCATTAGCATACCTGTCAAGTCTTCCCATTTCAACTTGGAAGCTAGCGAGGTTTAAAGTGCCTCCCTCATCCCACAGTGGATTTAGCTTCCAACTTGGGTTTAAGGAAAATAAAATGAAATAAAGGAGGAGTGGGGGGAATCCTCTGTGGGGCTGTGTGACGGAGTAAGGGATAGTGTCTCTGCCTCAGCCTTCTAAGCACATCTTCCCATCTCCGGAAGGTATACCTGGGTTAAGATCTATGGGAAGCAGGCCTAGGCATTGACTGGGAGGTGGCTGGGTCTTCTACCCCCAGCTGAGTGCTTACAGAGTGGAACCTGTAAGCTTTCCCGGGAAGAGAGAGAGACCAAACCAAAGGATGCTATGACCCAAATGCTGTGACTCCTGTCACTCATGTGAACATCAGCCTCTTAAAGGGAAAGTGGTAAAAGTGGACTATTGGACAGTGTTGTTTGGATGTGACATGTCCCTGAGAGCTCATTGTGTCTGAACACTTGGTCCCAGCCGGTGACATTGTTTGGGAAGACTGTTGAACCTTTAGGAGGCAGAGTCTTGCTGGAAAAAGTGGTTCACTGGGGGATTGGGGAGGGAGCTTGAGGCCTTGAAGTCTGGCCCCACTTCCTGCCTGGTCTCTGTTCCTTTGGGTACTTGTATGTCTTTGTGTGTATGTCCCTGTGTAGGGGTGCCAGCATGCTATGGTGTGGAGGTCAGGAGACTGGTCCTGGCTTCCTACCTTGTTTGAGTCAGGATCTCTTCAGGTTCATCACTGTGTGTATCATGTAAGCAGGCCCACAGACTTCAGTTTATTCTCCCTTCTCCACAGATCATCTACTGGTAAGGCGGCCGTTCTCAACCTGGGGGCCATAACCCCTGCACGGGTCAAATATCAGATGTCCTGAATATCAGATATTTACATCATGACTCACAACAGTAGCAAAATTACAGTTATGAAGTCACAACTAGATAATTTCACGGGTGGGGGGTTGGTTCACCACAACATGAGGAACTGCATTAAAAGGTTGAAGCATTAGGGAGTTTTAGAACCACTGTGGTAAGGGAATGCCTGAATTACTGACACATTCATTGCAGTGTACAACTTTGAAGTGAGTTAGGGGGATCCGAACTCAGGTCATCAGGCTTGCCTGACTGAGGATTTACCCGCTGAGCCATCTTTCTGCTATTAAACTGTAGACTCAGTGTAACCGGCTGCCTCATACACACCTTCTCTGCCACATGGACTGCATTCCCTCAGAATACGAGTCCCCCAAAACTCTTTCCCTAAAATTGCTGAGTCTTCCATATTTGGTCACAGCAATAAAAAAAAAAAAAAAAGTCATTAGTAAAGACAGGAGGCTGGGCTTCTAAGCAACTAATATTTATTAACCATAGTTCTAGAGGCTTGGAAGACCAAGATCAAGGCATTGACAGATTTGATGTCCTGGTTCATAGAAGGCATGTTCTGCATCTTCATCCAATGAAAGCATGAAGTAGCCCTTTGTGGTCTCTTCAATAAGGACACAAACTCCAGCATGAAGGTCCCACCCCTCATTACTTGTCATCACCAAAGGTCCATTTCTCAACCTATCAGTAGTTAGGACTTCAATATATGCCTTTTGGGGGTCCATACACACTCAGATCCTAGCAGAAAGGTTTATGAAATGCAAGGTGATTCTTATGTGTTGGGAGTGGAGAAAGCCCATCTGCTTACTCCACAATCTGTTGCCAGAGAGAGAAAGCCTAGACTTCTGCACCCCAGGACCACAAACAGATCATGCACCAGAATTAGCTCATCCCATCTGTGGAATGGGTTTAACTTCAGCAGATGGTCAGTTCTCATGGAGCTCCAGTAGCACTGGCCTTGCACAGGCAGCAGAAACAACCGGGAGGGTGTGAGGAAACAGGAGAACGAATGCAGTTCTGCCATTAATCCACTAATCGTTAATTATCCCCCTAGACATCACATAATGTGCTACCCAGGCAAAAATAAAATTGCTTGAACTTTCCCACCAAGTTCTAGTTTTAAACAAATTACTCGCGTCAAAACTATTTACCAAAGTGAGTAATTTTAGACATTCATCAGACTTCATAACATGCCTTAATTAGCACCCACTAATAAAGTCCTCATGTAATTAAGCACACATACATCCTTGTTTCTTTATTTTATGTCTTTTTTGCTCACGATAATTTATTTCGAAATGACTTGATATGCAAGCTCCCAGAATCTACAAACGGACATGAGGTGTGGGCCTTTTGTGTGCCTGCTCCAATGTCACTCTCTAGTGAGACATCATGCAATGAAGGCAGCAACTTAATTATTAATGCCACAATTAAGGAAAGGAGGAGGAGTTTTCTCCTCCAAAATAGAAAGTTGACCCTCAGCTTCAATGGCAAGGGGAACAGGGGCACACTGATACTCTCCTCTTCTGGGTCTCAGAGAGGGTGGATCAGGCAGTGTGACTTGTGCCTAAATGCCCTTAGGGAGCAAGCAGGTCGCGTAAGGAGGCAGCTTGCTTCCCTGACATGCTCCTCCTGAGAGGCGCCACAGTGAGAGTGGCAGCAGTGACAGTTCCCTCCTAGCTGAGAAACCTGTCACTGGAAGATCAGCATTTTAACTATCCCCTGCCCCTCAAGGAAAAAAAAAAAAGAAACATAGAAGGACACCTTAATTTACCCTCCTGATTGGCTTGATGACTGTCAGAGTGACAGCCTGTCTACAGCAGAAAGGGACCTGGTGTTAGATCCCTGGGCTGGCATTGTATGCTTATGCTATTTGCTTCTGGAGATGAGGTAGCTCTACAGTACCCCAACTCTGCTATCCCCACCCCTTACCTCTCTACTCACTGACCACTGGATCAGGGGGACCCCAGGACTAGACCAGTCATATTTTTGTCTTGAAACTGATAGCTCTGGCTTTTCTTTCTCCACCATTAGTGTGGCCAATGGGTGATTCAGGACATAGATCACCTCACATGTGAATTCAACTGGGTTATTCCCTTTCCTGGGTGTTTAGGAAGAGCCATCAATGGCCCAGATACCTTCGTGGGCTGACTGTTGCCTGCCTACAGTCTAAGACTTAGCCTCCTTGTAAGGTTGTACAGTTCTTGGTCTCTTGTCTCAGAAAACAAATTGGCTATTTTCAGTATGGTAAGAACATTACCATCTAAGAAGCTTTCTTTCCCCCCAAGGGCTACTATATTCTTCAGACTATATAAATTCATGCTCATTTTTATATAACACAAAAGGCTCCAGACCCCTTAAGATGCCTACACATTCTAAAATACTTTCTTCCTCTTTTAGAAGCCCTCACACAGGACTGTCTGCCTTCAGATTATACCAGTTTAAAACCGGTTTTCTAAGAATATTATATTACACACCTGCTTTTGTAAAGTTGACACACCCTCCTCCAAGCTCTGGCTACCTCCCTAGGGTATAGAGTATGTCCCATGTCCAATGTATGTCATCTAACTTAGAGCTAGCCGTCCAGAATGGTAAGAACCAGACACATGACTACTCAGTGCCTGAGATGTGGTAGTCCACACAGAATTGTATGGTGCTTGTGTGACACCAACACAGGCCTTTTGTAAACAGAATGGGAAAAAAAGGCTTCCATACATTGGTTGTGTGTTTCGAGGACATTATTTTGTTCATGTTGGGTTATATAAAATTGGTTTAACTTGTTCCTTTTCATTTTGTTGTTGTTGTTGTTGACAAAGTGGCTTAATTGGAATTAATGTAAGGAAATATTCAGTGAATAGGAATAAAGCAGACAATGAAGCCCCAGAAGAGTCTGAGAGAAGGGAGACAAGCTGTAGACAAAGCCGTAGACAGGCAGGTCTGATGGAAATTAGGCCGTGGCCCTACTGATGAGCCCAGGGAGCGGACAGCAGAGACAGTTGTTGTTCTTAGTGGCTTATGTCTGTCTTGCTGATCCAGGTCCTCACACAACACTGGTCTCTAGAGCCAGACAGATAGAGGAAGAAAGCATCAGTGATATGGGGTCCTGGGGTTGGAATGAGCTTCAGAATTCTAGACTGACAGACCTTACCATCACATACATCATCAATGGACCAGTGCAGAACCCAGCAATCAGACACTGGAGTACGGTTTTGTGGGAAACTCTAGGACAGCTTTCTCTAAAGTTCACTTAATAACAATAAATTGCATCTGTTAAGCATGTTGCAATCTCTGAAGTCATCTGCTCAGCTGTCACATAGATGAGGCACTTTCAGATTCATGTTCAGAAGACAACATGGGTTGAGTGAGCTTAGAAAACAGCCTTTTAGGAAACGTCTGTTTCCCCGCACATCAGTGTTTCGATCTCTTTGTCTTCTGGAATTCGAACAATAACTTTCTTGTGGGGCCAGGTACACATACTTTATTTTCTATGCTTTGACAATTCCTTACATGTATGTAATATATTTTTTGTCACTTCCGTGTCCCATTACCATCAAGTTCTGGTGGGAAACCAAGAATAATGTAACAATTTGTCCTGTTCTGGGGGCTTTGGGGCTTCCCTGGCCAACGTCACAAAGCATCTCCCTCATAGGGCCTGGATTTTATTTAGTAATTTATGGCTTCTAGAAGCATCACTATCTATATCTAGTCAAACTTTTTGTGTTATATTTTAAGTTAGCTGACAAAATACTGTTTTCTGTGTGTACCTCTCACCTTTATTTCTGGTTAATCTCTGCTCATCCCATCTCTTTATTCCCTTCCTCTTACCCCCACCCGTGACCAGTGTTGTTGCTCCCTCTGTTCGTATGTTAATGTGGGCGCCATAACATTTGAAACGGCCTGCCTGGTTATTGCCATTTTCAATGGTCCAGTGCTGGTCTAGCAGGTTGTGGCAGCCTCGTAAAGCTCCAGTAGCTGAGAGTTGGTTGTGGAAAGTGTTCTGAACTTAACCTGGGGTCTTGGGACCGTGAGTGGTAACTCTCTGACTGCACAGCATTGGGTATATGTCTCTTTAGGTCTCTGAATCTCCATCCTCACAGAAGACTGACAACCCAGATCACTGGCAGTCAGCCCAGATCACTGAAGAGATCTGGCCAAGCTGACGTCTTCAGCAAGTGTGGAGAACGGGATGGGACTCTCCCTAAATAAGTTCAAGAAGACACATTCTATGGGTGGCTTTAGACATGGAGCCATGATGACAGAAGACAAATAGGGTTCAGGTGGCCTCTGGTGTTTCTGATTGGTTCTTGGTGGTTCTGTTTCCTCTTTTGTGGGCAGGATCAGCATCAGGAAGTGTCATCTTATGGACTGATCTTGTGTCTTGGTTCTCCCGAACAGCACCCAGGAAGGGCACACCTGTCCCATCCTTAAACCCAGGTAACAAGTCACTGATCAGCACAATTGGCTCTAATAGCTCCCCAGGTAGATTCCAGAGAGCAATGAGCCGAACATAAAACCCCCTTTATTATTGCCATTTCGCTTTTATATACCCATCAAGCTTTCATATTTAATCTCCTACATCACAATAGCTGATCATTTTTAACATTTGACATTGATAGAGTGCCCACTGCTATTATTCTGACATACTATAAAACATTACACCCATTTGCAATAGAAAAGGCCAAGAATCAATACCCAGCCCCATTTTCCACTATGGCCGTAAATCATGAAGCACCTAACAAATTGGTTTAAGTAGAAGAAACTTCAGAACCAATGAATGCCCTGACTAATCCCACCCCCTGTTAGTGCTGACGGAGACCTGGCGGCCCAAGGGTGGTGTCCTTGGGAATGGGAAGACCTGGTAAAGATCCAGGCAGCTCTTTTGGTGGCCAGGATTTCTTATGGACAACACTCCCTGGCTATCTAGACTCTGAGGATGACAGAGATAATAAAGAACACCTTTATTCTGCTGATATCTGTTTCACCTCTCACCTTAAAGCATGTGACTATCACACTAGGAAGCCGGTGACTTCCTTCTCTCTACCCTATCTTTCTAAGGCTCCAAGACCCATTGTCAAGATTATTGTGTATTTTGTGGGTGGCCTCATCCCCTGGAACAGCAAGATGCTAAACTGAATTGATTGGCTACTTAATCAAACTGACTGGGAATGAATTATCGAGCAGGCAGTTCAAAATGACTAAAGCCAAGAGTTAAGGAAAGTCATGGGCTTCACCATTGTGTAATATTTAGGGTAAAGGCCTGGGCTAAGCAGTCAGCCATTGTCCTTATGTTTCAATGAGTGAAGTTTTTCGGATAGAGAAAATTTAGATATTTAGAAAAGTATTTAGTCAAAATGATTAAAGTACCTTATGTGTACATATGAAAATTCCACAATGAAACCTCTTACTTTATGCAGTAAGTACACACTAATTAAAAAGAAATTATCATTGTTTATCATTTTTTGGTCGTCATCTAGATCTAGCTTGAGGCTCTAATGATTTGTTGGGCAACAGTAAAATTTCTAATAACCTACACTGCTAAGTTGAAAAACACAGGAGCATGGTGACTCAGTGTGGATTCTGGGATGTTGCAACATTCTAGCAGCCCAAGCAGCTGGCTCTGGGAAAAAAGAAGAGAAAAGCAATTGATTTGCCAATTTATTTCCATGAAAGACACTTTCTTATTAATGTCCAGTACAGGAGTGCATATCATCCTGGTTTTTACTATAGATACATTCCTTATAGTCACACCCCAACCATATTTCTGTAGGAAAAGCCCATCTCCTTTTTATTATCCATGTTATAGAGTCAGGGATGATTTGCTTACACTTCAGTTAATTGTCAGTGATTCTACATAAAATGAAGTGTGTTGGTCTGACCAACGTCTGATCAAGAAGCACTCCTTTACCGGAGATCTGTGAAAGTTCCCTGTCACTCGGCTCTCTCCATTTGGAATGACAAGTGAAAGACGTCACTGGCTGCACGCTTACGACTTGTTTCTGCATGCTGTAGATGTGGAGTGCTAGGAACATCAAGTTCGAGTCTCACCCTGCCATTTTCCATTTCTATGGAGGCAGTGTAAAAGAGACACATGACCTCTGCGTTTGCTCTTCTGTTTGTGATGGGGATTGTAATTCCCTGTTTCTTCCATGAGATTCCCTAATGAGGAAATGAGATAATGAGAAGCCGTCACTACTCTTGTTATTACTGGTAATGCAATAATAACAATGAAATATGGTGAGAGCAAAAATACCAGGATGAACCATTAACCCATCAGTTCTGCTTTACCCTGATGAGAGAGAGCCGTGCTTCATGGGTACAGAGCAAGCAACTTAGTGGGAAGAGGAAAAGCCCTCAATTCCAAGCCCCTCAGCACGTATCCCAGGAGTCCAGCCAAAAGGACAGTAAGATTAAGTGGGTCTTTGAAGAGCACTAAATCCTAAAACATCTCATTTTTTTCCAGTACATTGCCTTTCTCATTCAGCATATTTGGATATATTTTATGAAATCATCTTCTTTGTTGACAATCATGTATTGAGTGCCTCTTGTATGCCAGGACTGTACTCCATCTTGAATGTCTACAGGGCAGACAAGGTACCTCTCATGTAGTTTCCCTCAGTGCTACAGCTGAATTGCTCCCCAGGCCCTAGTCCTTCAGACCCTCGGCATCAGAATAACTCATGGTGGAAGCTGAGTGGCTGTTATTTTGCAATTTTCCCCAGGTAACTCCAACACACAGGCTCCCTGTCCTATGTGGTAATTTATCATTAGCCAAAAGACACCATGACCAGGAACCAACCTCCTGCAGTTACCTATACATTTCAGGGGTAAGATTTCTAGCTTTTGGCTTCTCTATAATTGGGACACAATGAGAAATTGTGTTTCACTCTTGCAAGTTCACCATAGGGTTGCAAAGTAGGCCAGGTCCTTCACTGTGATGTCCTGTGACTGACTTGCTACAAAATTGCCTGGATTGTTTGGCACGTGGACTGCAGACCTTCTGTTTGTAGATCCAAAGGACAATCTAGAAATGCCACTGTCCCTGTATTATCAAGTATGGTGGATTCTTTCTCATCTAAGTACATGTTTAGAGATCAAATAGAAGAAGGAAAGCCCAGGAACCAACCAGGAAGAATGTCGGCTTCTTGGCAACTTAGGTACACTGTTCTCTGCACCAAAGCTTGAATATATGTATAAGACTACACAGGGTCTCTTCAGAGCAATTTTTTCCCCTCAGCTGTCTTATGCAAACTAGCTGTTGGAAATCCTAAGAAAACCTGAGGAAGATATTTCAACTTCTGCCCTATGAACTATCAAGAAGTTCAAGTTCAAAGCAACCCAAGGGCCACCCCACACATCCAAAATATGCAAGATCCATGAGAGTAAAGACAATGTCTCTACTGAAATCTCTCCTCCTCCTCCTCCTCCTCCTCCTCCTCCTCCTCCTCCTCCTCCTCCTCCTCCTCCTCCTCCTCCTCCTTCTCCTCCTTCTTGTCCTCTTCCTTTTACTCTTTGTTTTTTTCAAGACAGGGTTTCTCTGTGTAATAAACCTGGCCATCTGATATTCATTTTGTAGACTAGGTTGGCCTTGAACTCACAGATATCCACCTGCCTCTAGCCCCTAACCCTTTTCCCATGCTGGGATTAAATCCATGCACCACCATGCAATCTCATTATTTTTTTTAATGCAGTTTCTAATATCACTTAAACCTATTGTAAGTGTCTCCCTGTGGTCCTTGAGGGACTCTTGATGCCTTAAAAAAATACCCTTTGCTGGAGCCTAACTTTAGCAAGCAAACTTTTATTTTGCCTGTGGTCTTGCCTCTGTACCAGGGAGCTATTCCTAGCTTGTAGTTACTGCTGCTGATTTTGCAATATTATGATTTCAGCGGAATGGAAATGTTTTTTTTATCCCCCACTGAACTGCTCAGAGCCCTTTGATAGAAGCTGAGTTTTGGTGAGGATGGTTTGAAAATGATATGGCAAAGATTTCAAAGAGCCAAGAGCTCACCAGAAGTCCTTGCTCCTCCCCTGCTTCGGGGGTTCTCAATCCAGTCAAGTGAAAGCTCGCAGGCAGTCAGTCTACCTTGACCAGGACCTCCTGCTCAGCAGACAAGTTCATCTCTTGAGCCAAAATGTAGGTTACATTCCATCTTGTTCTATCTCCCACGGTGGCATTGAAAAAGCTACACTTTGATTAAGCCTACCATGGTAGAGTCCAGGACCAAGGAAGCCTGGAAACTTTCTTTCATAATTAGTCTGGATGAAGGGGAAAAGCCAGTTTTAGAGTTCAGACACCTACATTATTAAGGGGCTGGAGGCTGAGGACTCCTGGGTACTCTTAGGGGTAGCAGGTTTAGTGGGATACAGTCCCATTTCAAAGGATGGGAAGAAAAGGCACAGGAGCTGTCCCTATTCCTGGAACTAGAGAGGATGAATAAACCAGCACCAAGGGCTTCATGATAAAAACATAAAGGAGGCAGGAAGTACTCAATAATCTGTTTCCAGACACATTATAACACCCCAAGTCTTCCCTCTGTGTTCAGACACATTGTAACACCCCAAGTCTTCCCTCTGTGTTCAGACACATTGTAACACCCCAAGCCCTCCCCCAGTTCTTCCTTCCACTCAGCCCAGGTGGTCAGAACCCAGGCTGCTTCCAGTTCCCCCAGAAGTGACCCTTTGCTATCTGATCTCCCATCTGCTGGGCTAGGCTTGTGGAAGAGACAGCTGGCACAAGCCCTCCCAGGGGACTGCAATTAGGGGATATTTAATCCTGTCACCTGGTTCATTTGCAGTGATGAATTTGGGCTTGAGTGCTGAGCGGCGTCAAGAGGATATTGATTACAAGGGGCCACCCCCTTCACCCCTCAAAGAGATCTGGCCCTCTCGTGCCCTGCACCTGTCTCTCTGGCCCCAAGGTGAGTCACCTGATGCCAATGAGTTAAGAACAAGCATTGGGTGTCGCCTCTCCCTTCTCTCCTCATCTCGTACTTCACCAGAAACCTCCCCCAGATATAAAAACACTGGTGGCATTTGGGTCCCTGACTGCCGCCTGCCCCACAGTCAGTGTAGAGGTTCTGAATGACAGGCCCTGGCGATTGAAGAGATTTTCAAGGATTCCCCCACCCCCCATCATTCCATTTAAATTTCCAGACTCGGTGCAGGAAAAATTTCACTGGGTGTTCCTTTAATGTGGTGTCTCTTCCAAACCCTGTCAGCAGTCTACATATCCCCAGGCTTCAACCCTCACTAGGCTCCAGGGACACTGTGAGAGAGCTTGGACCCAGAGACCAGGCTGTATGAGTAGATTAAGCCAATGTTCTTCAGGCAGGAAGGGGGAACTGAGGTATAAGGTAAAGAGTTTGAGCTATAAAAGTTCCAAGAGGGAAAACAGATCAATAAAACAAGATTCTTTTGTGAACCATGTCCACAGGAAAGAAGTACTTAGGTGTTGGGAGTAATTCTGAGATGGCTTCAGCGTTTTCTGCAGATCCTTGCTGGTCAGAGCTTACTCTGTCTACTCAACAGCCTGAACTTTCAAGCAATGCCACACAAAGAGTTCATTTTAGCTGTCTTAGATTTATATTCTCATGTGTGTGTTTGTGTATGTGTGTATGTATGTGTAAGTGTGTATGTCCATGTATTTGTGTGTGTATGTGTATGTATTTGTGTGTATGTACATGTGTGTAGGTGTGTATGTGTTTATATGTGTGTATGTGTGTGTATTTGTGTGTGTATGCATGTGTATATGTGTATGTGTATTTGTGTATGTGTGTGTATGTGTATGTGTGTGTGTATGTGTATGTAGGTGTATGTGTATGTATGTGTGTATGTGTGTATGTGTGTATGCATATGTGTGTGTATTTGTGTGTGTGTGTGTGTGTGTGTGTGTGTACATGTATCTTCCTCCATTGTCTTTCTCCAGTCTTCTCTACTTTATTTGTTGAGGCAGTTTCTACTGAACTTGTGACTGGCCAGTTTCTCTAGACTGGCTGCCAGAGAGCCCCAGGAACCTTTCTGCCCCTGCCTTTCCAGCATGGGATTACAGACATGGACCACTGAACTCAGCTCTGGGTTTTGTTGTTGTTGTTGTTGTTGTTTTGTTTTGTTTTAAAGCATGGGTGCTGGGGCCCAAACTGAGTCCTCATACCTGCAAGACAAGTACTTTACCACTGAGCTATCTCCCTGGCTCCCTCCCATTGCCTATATCTTAAAATAGCATCCAAAGATAATGGTCAATATTCACACATGGAACACTTCACATTTCAGGGGGGATCCAGAGTCACACAGGGAATTCACTGCCCATAGGACTTTGAACAATGCCCATCGTCCATGTTGAGACCAGCTCTTCATGAAGCTATTCCTAAAGGTTATGTATGCATTATGGGTAGGCAGGTCAAATCATCTCTGCTTCAAATAGTTCATGGTACAACATTGTTCTTTGGGAATACTATAGTTCTATAGGTTATTACATCATGTTCTGATCTTTCTTGCCACTCTGTCTTTTGGTTTTTGTCTTTTACCATTCTGTCATTTGAACCTTTGGTTTCCAGTTGGTGACACTGTTTGAGGAGGGTGTGTGACCTTATTGGAGGAAGTCTCTGGAGGCAGACTTTGATATCCGAAAAAATCCCTGTTATTTGCAGTTGTCTCTCTCTGCTTCCTGTTTGAAGATGGCGCTCAGCTTGCTGCTCCCCGCCATGTCTGCCTTACCACCATGCCTCCCAGTCACTGAACTATAAGCTGAAATAAACTCATCCTTCTATAAGATGCTTTTTGGCCACAGTGTTTTGTCATAGCAAGAGGATAGTGGCTCATACACCATACATGGTATCTTTGTTTGGTTTCCAAATGCTATCTATGCATTCTCTTCTACAAAAAGAAACTCACTGATTGTATTTTTTTTTCCTCTCCTGAACACAATCTCCATGCAGTGGCTAGACTTTCTTCAGCACCCAAAATAACCACTGGCACATCACAGCAGGGCATAAATACTGAATCAGTGCATACAGAATTCCTATTGACTGTGAGCATGGAGTCCATATTTGTGGTACTATTTAAGGAAAGCAGTTCGGTGCCCAGGCAGAGGATCTCCTTGTCTCCCAACAGCATAGTTTCTCCACAAAGCAGGTTCTGTGCTTTATGACTCCCAGCTTAAGACTGACAAGCTGCCACCTCCCTGGCTCTGCCCTCTGCTGCCCCACTCCAAAGGCCTAGTTCTGTGATGATCAAAGGGACTAGAACAAAGGATTCTAAGTGAGTGGGTTTTATGTGGCATCCTGGAAATGGGGACACTTTTAGAGCAGGCCCAGTCCTGGGAGGGTGCTTTAGAGAACTGCAGATCTGCTGCCTTCAAAGGGTCAACATGTCAGCACATTAAGAAGCACTTGAGGAGAAAGGATTTCTCTCCAGAGGAGGGGCAGCACTTCAGAACCATTCCCCTAGCTCCTGTTCATAGGGATGGTGTGTGTATGTGCATGTGTGTATGTGTATATGTGTATATGTGTGTATGTGTGTGCATATGTGTATGTGTGTACATATGTGTATGTGTATGAATGTGTGCATGTGTATGCATGTGTACATGTGTGCACACACATGTGTATGTATGTGTACATGAGTGTAGGTATGTGTGTTTATGAGTGTATGTGTGTACATTCATGTGTACCCATGTCTATGCATGTGTTTATGTGTATGTTCATGTATTTATGTGTGTATGCACATGTGTGTATGTGTATGTGTGTATGTGTGCTTGCATGTATGCACATGTGTGTATTGTGTACACATGTATGCTCATGTGTATTCGAGTGTTCAAGTGTATATGTGTGCATGCACATGTGTGTGCACATGTGTGCATGCGTGTGTTCACACAGCACAGGCACAGAGCATCTGCTTTAAGTGCTGTAGCACTGTAGGCTTCCAAACATCCTTGTAGATTTCCAGCAGCCTGCTCTTTCTCTCATCTACACGGGTACTACTTCTGTGAACTTTGTTTATTTTCCAGTGCCTTCCATAATAATGCCTATTCTCCAAGGAGCTTCCTCCTGATGAACTGTACCTGCCTGTGGCTCTTCTGAAGGCCATCCATGTCTGCGCCAAAGTTTGAAAATGCAACTGCTTTTAGGTAATTTGATAAATGGTCTGGAGGCATTTTCATATGTGTGTACTCTGCTTCTGCATTCCATTTATAAGCTCCTTTAGGGGAAAATCTATATCTTTTTTTCCTTTATAACTTTCTCCATGCGATTCTTAGGACAGTGTTTTTATCAGCGTGCTTATTGTCTGAACACGTTCTTTCTTTGTAGGCTGAGAACCCTTGGAGGCCGACTCTATTTCATTCATTAATTTATTTAAAATATTTACTGAGGCCTATTATGTGGCAGGCACTGGCTAAGTGCTAGGGGTTCAGTGTTGAAACTCACAGTGTGGGGCAAAGATGGAAACATACACAAATAACTGTAATACAATGTGGTGAGTGCTGTGATGTAGGTACCATGAGCTCAGAGTGCTTTACAAACCCAGGAGGGAGCTTATAAAATAATTTCCTTACTGTTCCAATGTCTAAATATGAATGTTTAAGTAAACACCTTTTCTTTGGAAATGCTTGCAGCTTTTTGTGATTTTTTTTCAGATCTATTATCTAATTCGATGCCTCTAAAAACCCCTTTAATAAGCTTTTCTTCCATCATCTCACTTCTACACAGAGCAGGGACCCAAGAAGGAACTACAGAAAGAAAGAGTAAGGGAGTTGGGAATCAACATTATTCACTCCACTTTGCAATTAGATAAATTAAATGTCACAAATTTATTTGCTGAAGGTCACAAACATGCATCCAGGTAGAAAGTGTAAACATTTCTTCAATGCTTTTAATATAAGGGTCTCTCCACTGTGCTGTAAATAAGCTTAAACCAGGTTTCTCCCCCTTGGATGTCTGCTGTCACTGGTAAAACATGATGCATAGCTCTAGGATGACATCAAAGATGGAGAATGATTCACAAAGGAGATAAGGTAGTCTGTGGTCAGCCACTGACCAAATCACACAGGTAGGAAGGATCTCAGGAAGCTGGAGATGTCACTGGCAATCAGTGCCATCAGGAAAGATGCCTGGAAGAGAAAGAACACAAGGAGAAGAGCAAGAGGCAGCACACAAAAGTTATATTCCAAAGAAACAAAATTCACCAACCTGATCTCCTATCGTGTACTTTTCCAGGACCACACCCACTGGACTGGGGCACTCAGCCTTGTCCTTAGTGTTCTTTAGTTAATTAATTACTCCCCCCTTGGGCACCACCCTACCCTGGGGCATCTAGTCTTGCCCTTTATATTCTATCTAATTGGACCCCAGGTTATGTCCAGGTCAAGAAGTCCTTGGAGGTTGAGTTCTCACCCTCAGCTCATGTCACCTAGAAGAGATATGCATGTGAGCATGACACTATGGTAGCTCCCCATTTCTGCCTCAGAACCACTATTCTGTCCCCCACAGGGGCATGCTCCAGTGTGACAGGCTCACAGCATCTGTATCTTGCAGCTGTTTCCTCTGAAATGAAATGTTCCCTGCTGGAGGTTGGAGGGAAGCTCATATAAGTCCCCAGGCTTAGGAAGCTCAGAAAAGAACAACATTCATGTGCTCTTGTCTTCGTGTTACATAAGCAGTGAACAGTTGTGAGGGAGAAAGGATTCTTACTCGCCCCCGCCCCTTAAGGGTTGTGCAAGGAGCTCTTATGATACCATGCTCCTATAAGTAACCCCAAGAAACTCATTGGTTCATCAAGTAAAACTTGAGTGGAATTGTTTCTTTGATCTGTTATTGATGTCCTATCTGGAGCCAAAGTTTTTTTTTTTTTTTTTTTTTTTTTTCAGATTTCCCCAAGAAAGACCATGCACCAGCATTCCAAACTCATCTTAAAATTTCTGGTCGACCTATAAGAAACAGCATCTTGGGCACACTCCTGCTCAAGGAGGTAGTGACTATATTGACAGGCAATTTCCCAACCATCAGACTTCTTGGTTTGTGTCAACTGCCTAATATGAATAGGACCTAGGAACTATGTTCATATCATATGGTTCTGATCCTCTTAGTCATAGATGAGAGAGTCAATGTAGACATGTGATCCAGAAAGCCAATTAGATTATCTCCTGCAGGAGTTGAGAAATGAGAGCAAGAAATGCCTTTCAGCTAAGTTGGTCCTTGGGATGGGATAATATTGGGTAGGTGACCTGTGTGGCAGCCATCTAAAGCCAATGTCTTGAGCCTGCTGACAAGGAAAAGCTGATCTGAAGGAGAATGGTGTCAAATGAACAGAGATAGAGAAGACCACAATCACTAAGCTTGAAGCATGTTGGATACCTGTCAGCAATCCAGTCCACGTTGGGACTCAATTGTCTCTTTTCTGCCTTGGTCTTTAAGATGTCCTGCATCCTTGGAATGATCCCCTCTATTTTTATTTAAAAGTTTGTTTTTAATCTGCAAAACCAAAACAGCTTGACTTTAAATCCAAATCAATGAAGAGAACTTCCACCAGCTTTATCACACAAAGGTGGAAATGACCTAGTTTAAGTAAACAGGCCCTCTTTGCTCTTGTCTAATTATTTACATGGTGGAGACATGACCATTAATAAAGCAGACTTGAGAGCTATGGATTGGGAAATGTGAGACTCTTCCTGACAGGATAGTCTAGAAATACTTATTGTATCAAACCAAACCCATATTGTTCTTTTATTTCTCATTCGTTTTTCAAGAAAAAATGGGGGAGATGAAAGAGAAAACTCGGACCCAGGGTGGAATAATTGAATGCTATGAAGGCCCTAAATGGGATGTAGTTGGGGAGATGTTGGCTTGGCAACTTCACATCCACATAGAGCAAAGTTTGGAACTAGGATCTTTGTAAAGGCAAAACCAGCACGTACTTCCTGGAGAAAGAAAATGGGAGACAAGAGGATTTGAACATAAGGCAACCACAAAGAGTGCCTCAGCCTATGCTCTTGGTGATTAAAGGAAAATATTCTTTGGGAAATAGAACCCCTGGGACATGATTTGAAGGTCAAATTAATAATAACTCCATTGACTGGACATTTTAAGGCAGTGAATTTATATTAATATAAAGATGATTTTCTGTTTACTGTATGCCTGGGGATTGCTGATTAATACAGCTGTTAATTTTCTTTGGAGGGATGCTTTCGTGGTATGATCTGCCATTGGCTTTTATAGTAGAGAAATAAAATGGGCTCACAGTAAGCAATGGCAAGATACGAGTGGAAATGTCCTACCACAGTTGAGAATTGGCAGAAGCAATCAACAGGAAGATGAATCACCAGGAACTGGACACCCTGAAAGGGGGCCTGGCAGATCATGATTGCACAGAAAGAATTGAGATCTTTAAAGTACAACATAAATCCTGTGACGTGAAGACAGCATAATTACTCAGAACATGTGAGCTTTAAGACCTTCCCTTTATTTCATGCATGTGTACAATGAAATCAGATCATATCTACCCCCATGTACTTCCTTTGACTTCCTCCAGAATATGCAGTGTTTAAAGAGAGCCAAATAGAAATTCAAAACGCAGACCTTGAAAGAAAAATTCTGTGGGAACATGTTGGAACTAGAGAATAGAAAATAAATGAACTAGAAGTTTCTAAAGAACTTTTAAGGGGGACTAAAGATTAGCTCAGTGTAGAATAGTAGTGACAAAAGACAGAAATATGAGAATATGAAAAACAGAAGGTAAAGTAATAAACCATCAGTAAATCCCAATAGCTTAGGATAAACGTCAGTAAATGCTCAGGAGTTTGGGATGGAAAAAAGGAGATACTACATAAGGGGCAAATTTGTTCAGCACTGAAGATAAATTTGACTTGATATATTTTGGCATAATAATAAAAATAAATACTTACTAGGCCCATCATGTGAAAATGCTAAATACCAAAGTCAGAGAAAACCCAAAAGGCACATAAAGGACAATTGGTTAGGAAGCACACCTCTGCAGCACTGCTAAGGCCACTGCATAATGGATTATGTCTTTAGATGCCTAGGAAAAGAATTACCAGCCCATAACTAGTTTCTGCAATTTAAAATAATTGCCAAGTATAAGTTATGATTATAATGTAAAGGTGAAATGTAGAGGTATTCAGAAGAATAAAGACAGAAAGACATGTAAGATCCCCTGGAAAGAAAAAACAATAATAAAGGAGATGATTCTGGAAGGAAAATGTGAGACATAAAGCTTGGAGCGCAAACAGCAACTGTCATACAGTTATGGCAGTAAGTATGAGATTCCATCACTTGGAGCTTCCAACAGTGATCGGATAGTGGATGGAGGGATGAACTCAAACCATTCAGGCTTAAGGGTCCAGAGTGAAAAAGACTCAAACGTTCCTGGCTTATTGAGGGTAGAAATAGTGACTTGTTTTAGACTTGTCAAGTCTACAGTCACACTGAAAATTTAAAGCTAACCACACACATCTAAAAAGCTGGGGATGCAATGCATAGAGGAAAATGTCTTAGTTAGGGATTCTGTTGCCGTGGGAAAACTCCATGACCAGAAGCAAGTTGGGGAGGGAAAGGTTTATTTTGCTATCACTTCTATATCACCGTTAATCACACCATTAAAGGAAGCAGGGGCAGGAACTCAGTCAGAGGAGGGGCCTGGAAGCAGGAGCTGAAGCAGAAGGCCACGAAGGACCATTACTTGCAAAGTATCCACATTCTTTCCTCAGCTTACTTCCTTAGAGCAGAGTGTGGACTTACTTCCACCAGTCCAGTGTGGACCCCTCACAGTGAAATAACACCCCATCAACCATTAATCAAGAAAATGCACCATAGGCTTGTCCACAAGCCGACTTGGTAGGATCATTTTTCTCAATTGAGGTTCTCTCTTCCAAAATAGCTGTAGTTTGTGTCAAGTTGACATAAGGCTACTCAGCACAGGAAGAAAGTTAAAAAGAAATGCAACCAGTCAAAGGGAACATAGGAAAGTCTTCGGAAAAGCAAAGCACCGGTGAGGTCCCAATAGCAGCAAACAGTTAAACACACCACATTGGATGCTCTTATGTACTTTAAATACATCTTGGAACAGACCAGGTGAAATGGAGATCAGGACCCTGTTACTAAAGAGTCTGAGTTTGGAGGATTGTATCCAAAAAGTATATGGAAAACGTATTCTAATAAATCCAATAAACAGGAAGTGCAAATGATTAAAAACGAATATTCATGAGGAATGAAGGAATGCTAGAGAAGAGCAGGCTCCGAGTAGTTGGGAAATACATCTAGGGAAGTGGAAGGCAGCCATCTAAAACAGTAATTCCCACTCTGGCACTGCAGGAGCAGAGTCCAGAAGGAGCTCTTGCTGCTAGAAATGAAAAAGCTTGTCTGAAACAGCACTGCCAGTACTGACCCCCGAGCAGAGGACAGCAATGCAGTGAGCCTGGACTTCATCGAGGAAGCAGTTCCTAGCCTGTGGGGACAGGGAACCAAGCAGTCTGGAAGACTCAACTTGAGAGGCAGGTAAAGTGTCTGAGTCAATGGAGACGGAAGTGGCAAGAACACATGAGGTACAGCAATGGAGAGAGGAGTCATGAGGGGAAAGAGGCCCAGAAAATGGCCTAGGAGCTCTCTAGGGTCGTGACTGAAAACCGCACACAAAGAGTATAGGACAAAATTTCCAAGGACAAAACAGTTATCAGCTGCTGTAAATCAAGAAAAGGTCAAGGAACTCATCCAGAGAAAGAAATCGCTTCAGTCCTCACTAACAGGGGCTGGGAGGTTGGAAATTATGCAGAGAGGTTAACAGAGCCATCAAGATGAACATCCTTTGATAGAGAGTTTGCTAAACTAACCCAAGAAGTGGTCAAGAATGGTGCTCGAGTAACACATCCTGTCAAAATAAAAGAGATGTTTTAAAAAGAATACAACAAAACCCAGTATACAACAATATTTCTGGAACCTAGTTAAAAATTAATAGTCATATTAGCAAGCAGGAGCATGTGTCTCGTGTATAGCAGAAGAAAAATTAGTCAAAAGAAAATGCCAAGAAGAGAAATGACAGCAGATGAAAGTTAAATATACACAAAGGAATGGAGAGTGTTGAAAATATCAAACACGGATGTAAATATGAAATACAACCCACTCTTTCTCATTTAAAAGATTATTTACACAAGTGATTTTTCTAAAGGAAAAAGAAGCAGGGCTGGAGACAGTGCTGTGAAAAGCTGTGGAAGCAGCAGCGGCGACCAAGGACCAGACCAACATTCCGATCCTCACACCCAGTGAAGAAACCAGGTGGTCCACTCATGCCTGCGAATTCAGGACCAAGGAGAGCAGACGCTGGAAGATGGCTGCAGCTTGCTGACTTCTAAAGAGGCGGAACAAGAGCTCTGGGGTTCAGAGTGATAGCCTGTCTCAAAGGAATAGGCAGAGTGACAGATGAGGGCACTTGAGATCCTTCTCACACACTACACACACACACACACACACACACACACACACACATACACACATGCACATACTACAAAGTTTAAAACATTGGACAAAAGCAAGGGAAGTGTAAGATTCTTACACGTTAACCAATGTAATATGCTCAAAGGCAAAATGTGACAAGTTAAAAAATGCATATTGTAAATCACAGAATAGACACAGGAAACAAAGCAAAAAAAAAAAAAAAAAAAAAAAAGCAAAAAAAAAAAAAAAAAAAAACATAGCCAATGGAACCACATTAAGTATGTGTTAACTTAAGAAAAAACAAAAACAAAAACAACTTTTAAACATACAAAAGTAGAAGAAAGAAAGTCTGGGAATGTACTTCAGTTGGTAGAGTGCTTACCCAGCGGGCACCAAACCCCGAGCATACTCTCCAGCAACACATAAACTGGGTATTGTCAAGTCTATTTATGATCTTAGCGTGTGAGAAATGGAGTCATGAAGATCAGAGATTCAATGTCAGTCATATCCACCTACAGGTTACAGGCTAGCCTGAGCTACATGAAACCCTATCTCAAAAAGGAAGAAATTAAAAGATTGGAAAAGACAAATTGAAGACAAAATGTTAGATTTTAAATCTCTCTGTTAAATAAATACATTTAAGAAAAATGATTTAAATAAAAATCTAGATGATATAAAATGTATTAAAAGGCATGAGTATATGATATCTAAAAGAATGTTAATTTGTATAGATAAGCTAAAATTGAATGCCAAATATTAATATAAGAAAGCTAGAGTTAGGTTAATATTAAACAAAGTAGACTTACCAAAGGACCCAAAAGGGAATAAAATACCTGCTAATAGGAAAAGGGGCCAGTGTATTATGAAGAGAGCAAGATACCAAACACTTTGGTCATATGACATGGAGAATCAGGTTGGCATTAACCAGAAAGCTCCTCCCGGCTGGCTTACTTTCATAGAGTTTGGAGGTATGGTGTGGGTTCCATGGGGAAAAGTTATCAAGTGAAACCTAGCTGTGAACACCGTGAGCTACAGCACTGACCCATGTGCCCATAGATTCCCATAGATGTCCACAGGTGTAATAGCAAGATGAATATTATGAAGGTAATCTGCTGATATTTGATTGGATCAACGGAAACAAATGCCTGGTGCTATAAATTGACCAAACCCCATAAATTAGTGTCATTTTCAGACTTAATTAGAGAAGTTTCTTTTTTATCTCTCAATTATTTTTTATTCATTTTATATACTAATAACAGCTCCCCTTCCTCCTCTTCTTTCAGTTCTACCCTTACAATTTCATCCCTCATTACTCCCTTCTCTTCTCCTTAGAGAATGGGGAGCTCCCCCTTGAGTACCACCTCACCCTGGGACATCTAGTCCCAGAAGGACTAGGCATATCTTCTCCCACTGAGACACAACCAGGCAGTCCAGATAGGGGAAGGGATCCAATAGCAGGGAACAGAGATCAAGACAGTTGCTGCTCTACTTGTTAGGGGACCCACATGAAGATCAAGCTGCACATTTGCTACAAATTTGTAGGAGGCCTAGGTCCAGTCACTGCATGCTCCCTAGCTAATGGCCTATTCTCTGTGAGCCTCCATATTACCAGGTTAGTTGACTTTATAGGCATTCTTATAGTGTTCTTGACCCCAATTTTATACCCCACTCTTGCACAAGACTTCCTGAGGACCACCTGATGTTTGGCTGTGGGTCTCTGAATGTGCCTCCATCGCTGCTGGATGAGACCTCTTAGGAGACAGTTCTGCTGGGTTCCTGTCTGCAAGCATCATTGATGGTTTCAGGGGTTGGCTCTCTCCTATAGGATGGATCTCAAATTGAGGCAGTCATTGGTTGGCTGTTTCTTCAGTCTCTGTTCCATCGTTATCCCTGCATGTCTTGCAGGCAAGAGAAATGTTAGGTAGAAGGTTTTGTGGGTGACTTGATGTCTTCCTCCCTCCTTCGGAAGTCCTGTCTAGCTACAGAAGGTGGCAACTTCAGTCTCTATAGCCTTTCCTCTTGTAGGAATCTCAGATAGGTCACCCTCATAGACTCCCTGTATCTTCCCCCATTTTAGAAAATGTTCTTTATAAAATAAACAGTAATGAAGGCAAAAAAGTACAACTGGTCAACCTACAGAGAACAAGAGTCAGTGGGTTGATTGCTCAGACACAAATGAGACACCCATATAATGCCTTCTCGCCCAAAGAATCAGCAAATGTTTCAGAAGAGCAGGATAAAGGATGGTGATAGCCAGACAAGCACCCCTTTCTCAAGACACCCAATCAAGCCAGGCTTGTTCTTGGCACCAGAGCTCAGGGAGAAGGGTAGTAAAACTGTCTTTTGGGCACAAGAAAACTGATGTACTTGGGAACTTGAAGCAGCTTTATTTCCTAAACATGACTCTGCATGACATCGAGCTGGCCAACATTCTAGCATGACAAGGGGAGAGGCATATAATCCATCAACTCTACCTAGTGAGCTATTAACAGTTGGTGGTATTTGTGAGAACAGTCAATTATCATTAAGGATTTATCTCCTGGTAGGCCAACCTATGCTCCAGTGAATGGCCCCACACAGATGGGCAGCACAGATTTGACTCATTGGGCTATAAAAAAAATTACATGAGTTTGGGAAGGGTTGTTGGGGATGAGGTTGTTCTACAAGTCACTGGGGATTGGAGTGCATGTGATCAACATGTATTACATGCATGCATGAAATTCTTAAATAAGAAATATTTTATTAAAAAACTGATTGAATTTTCTAGAGAGAGAAATCATTTACTGTAGTTGAAGACTTCAACTACTCTCTCATTAGGTAATGGAACAAGCAGACAGAAAATCAGTAAAGAGAGATGCCCTAAACATTATTAACAAACATAATCCAATTGGCATTTATATAACATCCCACCCAACAAGAAGAGAATATAGTTTTTCAAGTGTACATGAAATGTTTATTGAAATGGGGTATCCTTTAAACCATAGGAAAAGTTTTCAAAACATTGACACAATTAACTGTGTCAGAGGCATATACTCTTATCACAATAGAATTAAAATAAAATTTAGTAACAGAAAAAAATATTTGAAAATTTTATTTAGACTTGAAAATGAGCCAACATACTTCTAAAAAAATAATGAGTCACAAGGGAAGTCATAGGGAAGACTAGCAACCAATTTTGATTTGACAAAAATAAAAACACCATATGGAATGTACAAAAAGTTCTTAAAGATAAACTTTTAACAATAAATATTTGTGTTACACAATAGTGTTATATAATAAGTTTTCCTTTTCTATGATAAGGGAGAAATGAGCAAGACAACAGAGAGAAATAATAATTCTAAGAAGGGGATAAATAAAAATGAAAGCAGCAAAACAATAAAGAAAAGCAATTAAATCAAGTTTTTTAAGTTAACAAAATTGATAAACATGAAGCCAGACCTGATCAAGAACAAAAGAAGGGTAAAAATGGATAACATAATAAATTAAGAAGAAAACGCTATGTGAATACTTCAGATATTAAAAAGGCAAAGCAAGGATTTTTAAAAACAATACTGTGGCTATAAATAAGAAAACAGAGATGATCATTTTTCAAGAAAGGTATAAACTTAGCAAAGATTCCTCAGGAGAAATGCATTGTCTGAATAACTCAGAGAGTTTGAATTGTTTTATAACTGTGCTGGTTAGTCTTACCTGTCAGCTTGACACGCCCGAGAATCATCAGGGAAGAGAATCTTAATGAAGAATTATCTAGATCGGGTTGACCTTTAAGCATATTTGCGAGGCATTTCTTGGTTGTTAAGTGATGTGGGAAAACCCAGCCCACTGTGAGGGGGTCCTGAACTGTATAAAAGAGCTGAAAGCAAGCAATCGAGCAAACAATCAAAGGTAAAAATTCTCTGTCCCTCTGTTCCTGTCTCTGTCTCTTTCCCCACCCCAACCCCAACAGATGTGATGTGACTACAAGCTTCAGTGTCTGCCTTGACTTCCCTGGAATCCTGAATTGTGACATGAAATTATAAGATAAATTAACCATTTCCCTTTTTGTCAAAGTATTTGTTGTAGCAACAGAAACAAAACTAGAACAATGTTTGTAAAGGAGACTGAATTCATAGAGGTATAAGCCAAGTGACATTTTGGATAATTACAGAGGCCTACATGATGGTGCTCTCCTAAGATTACATTAACTACTAAACTCACAAGCATCTTAGTTTGTCTACATGCATCATATAGTGTCCATACAATGACCCAAATGAGACACAATGGTATATAAAACCCCCAGGAAAGAAAATTCCAGGGTCATATAATATTGCTGTTGAATCTTGCCACCCAATAGGAATGAAAAGGAAGAATAACAATTCTTAGCAATTCTTTGCTCATTTTTAACAAATTATGAAATGTATATGTATTTTGCCTACTGAGCACTAGAACAGGACCAGGCACTTTTAGTTCCTCATTTAGGGAGTCAGGTTGGTCTCTGTGAGCTTGAGGGCAGCCTGGTCTACATAACTATCTCCAGAGCAACCAGGGACACATTGTGTGATCCCATCTTAATGCTTGCCCCAGTGACAGTATAAGAAAGTTTATTTTCTGGAAAGTCATTGATTTATAAATACACAAGGTTCTCTTCAGACAAGGGAATCAGTCTGCTGTCTCTGTGGCTGGGGTGGACATGATTATCTCATTTCTCTCAGATGGGTTTTGGCAAACTCCCTGTCACACCTCTATTGAGATGACCTATCTCTGGAGAATGCAACAGCGAACAACTACATTTTAGCACCCCTGCCATTCCAAGGACTGACATGTTAGAAAAAAATACCCCAAGAACTAGAGAGATGGCTCAGTCATTAAGGCGCTTGCCTGATAAGTATGAGGACCTGAGTTTGAAACCAAGAGCCCTCCCAAACTGTACTGTGAACCCATTATCCTAGCTACAGGGAGGTGGAGACAAAATCTCCCTGGTGCTTGCTGGACAGCCAGTCTAGCTAATTGGTGGGTTCCAAGACAATGAAAGAATCTGTCTCCAGGAAGGTCAATGGTGTTCCTGAGGATAATACTGTGTGCTGACTTGAGGTCTCCATAGGCACATGTACTCATGTTTTTGAATACCACCAAACTTACATGTATGTGCATACACATGTAAACTACACACACACACACACACACACACAAACACGCACACATACGCACACACACACACTGATCATTTAGAAGCTAGTATTATAAACAGCCTTAGAGAAAAACCTAAGATGGGGACACTAAGGCCTCTGGCCAACACCATTTGTGATAAATTATCTAACACAGTTGAGCCTCCAGAAGACTGTAGCTCTATCTAACATCTTATGGCACCCCCTCCCACAACAAAGCAACCTAGACAGGTAAGAATGTCCTGACTCACAGAAAATGTTTAATAACATGTACTGGGCCAAGCCTAAGTTTTCGGTAAAGTGTTACAATGTCATAGAGACTAACATACACAGAGCAACCAAAAGCATTTTGAAAAAGACAAACTTGAGAGAGCCAATATAAGATTCAGCATGATCTTGGCAAGACTACAGCATCAGCAACAAAATATTGCCTGGGCCAGCCTAGAGAATCTAAAAATATAACACAAATATATGATAGTCCACCAGGATAAAGTGTGTATGAAAATTCCATATGGAAATCTGTTAAGCAATTTAAAATAATAAAAATAAAATATTTTGGTAGCATGTATGTATGTATGAATGGAATTCAGTGCTAATGAATTTTTGACAAAATTCTAAAGGCACAAAAATATTCTTTTTTTTTCCAGAATCTAGAAGTAAGACTACATATCCAATGAGATTTATGTCTTTTTCTCATTAGCATATTTTAACTGTGCAGAATTATTTGTCTTGCTATGACAGTTTCATGCATGTACTGTTGTTACATCCCCCCATTTTTTCTCATGCCCCTGCCCACTTCCACTGGTCTTGATCCCCTTATTCCCTTCCTTTGACCAAATAGTCTCGGCTTTTGTGTCTTACTTTTATAATCTAACTTTCACACATCAGACAGAATACGTTGTATTTATCTGTCTGAGTCTGTCTTGTTTTCCTTATGCATTCATCCGCTGATGGACAGCAAGGCTGATTCCATAATTTGGTGATTGTGAATAGTGTCACAATAAACGTGAATGTGCAGCTATCTTTCTTGTATACTCCCACCAGTGGTATAACAAGATCATACAGCAGGTCTGTCTCTAGACTTTTCTGAGGGACCATAGACCTGATTTCCATAATCACTGCTCTGATTTGCATTTCCACCAGCAATGTTTAGAAGTCCTTTCCCCTCCACATCCTTGCCAACAGTTGTTGCTTATTTTTCTCTCTGCCTGTCTGTCGGCCTGCCTCTGTCTGTCAGTCTGTCTATCTACCTCCTGCTCTGTCTGTCTGACTTCCTGTTTCTGTCGATGTGTCTGTTTCATATGTGTACATATATGTATGTGTGTACACATGCACTTTGTGTTTGTATGTGATATCACAGGAAAACCTCCACTATCATTCTTCAGGTACTACCCAGTCTCTTCTTTTCTTCTCTGGGACTGGGTTGGGTAGATCACTGGTCAGTGATCCTTGAGATCCACTCACTGCAGTCTCCCCAGTGCTGCGACCATGAGTGCATGCATATGACCATGCTTGGTTTTCTATGTGATTTCTCGGGGGACAAACTCAGGAAATCATGTTCATGTAGCCAGCATTTTACGGAAGGAGCTTTGGCTGTTCCCATATTTTCTTTTTTTTTTTTAATATGTTTATTTTTTGACAGTTTTATTTATGTATCTAATGCATTCTAGTCCCATTCTCTACTCCTCCCACTCCCACAAACTTCCTCTTCCTCCCACCAAGTCACTGTCCCAGTTTCATGTTTGGTTGGTTGAGTTTTACTGGGTTACTCCCATGTGTACAGCTGTCCACCACCACATGGGTCATTCACAAGAGGCCACCTTACTGAAGAGAGTGACGTCCTTGACTGCCCCTCTGAATGGAGGTGGAACCTCATGGGCCCTTCCCACTCGTGACCGAACGTTTATTGGTTCAGTCTTGTATAGGCACAATACAGGCAACCATAGGGGTTGTGAGTTCGTGGGTTTGCCAACTACAAGAAAGCACTTCACAATCAGTCCTCTGCCCTCATATTTCGTTGGTAGTAGCCATTCTGACTGGGATAAAATTGGATCTCAGTGTAGTTTTGATTTGTATCTCATTGATGGTTAAAAATATTGAACACTTTCCCATATCTTTCTTGGCCATTTGTTCTTCTTTTCGAGAACAATTAATTGGATTCATTCGTCAAGTTATTGACTAGATTATTTTGTTTGGGCTTTTAATTTTCTTATTCCTTGATATTATTCTCCTACCAAATATATTTCTGGTGGGGTCTCTCTTGCTCTATAACCATCTCTTTGCTTCCTACTTGTTTCCATTGCTGTACGGAAGTTGTTTCATTTCATGCAATCCCAGTGGTCAGTTCTTACCATCCTTTCATGGACCACCAGAATTCTACTTGGAAAGCTCTTGACTATGCCTACATCTTTTGAGTATTCTCTCCCCCTTCCCCCTCTCCCTCCTCCTTCATCCCCTCTTTCTTCTCTCTCTCTCTCGATCTCTCTCTCTCTCTCTCTCTCTCTCTCTCTCTCTCTCTCTCTCTCTCTCTCTGTGTGTGCATATGTGTGTGCACATGTGCATTATCTGCATGCATGCATGGGTGCACCTGCTTATGTGCACATGTGTCTTCCTCAATCACTCTTCCTTCCTTTTTTAAATGGCAGTCTTGGGCTAAACATGAAATTCACTTATTGGCTAACTGACCAATAAGTCTCTGGCATCATCTCATCTTGACCTTCCAGCACTAGGATTCTAGGCATGTTCTGTCACTCAGATTGTTGTGTGAGCGTTTTGATCTTAACCAGGTCTTTATGTTTGCACAGCAGACATTTGATCTCCTGAGCTGTTTCTTTGGCCCTCTATGTTTGTACCTTGAAATGTTACTCTGGGTTTTCAATAGGTCTTGGTCTACTTTGATTGGTTGTCATACAAGGCAAGAGACAGAAATCTCACTTCACTCTTCTGTATGCAGATGCCCAGTTTCCCCAGTACTGCTTAATGAAGAAGAAATGAATTGATTTCCACCACTGTATACTCTAGGCTCCTTTGTCACCGCATGCATTTGTTTAGGGGCCTCTATTCTAGTCCACTGGCCTACTTATCTGTCTTAGTGC